>NC_034188.2:94475162-95075162 GCF_002021735.2 Oncorhynchus kisutch | reverse complement strand
GGAGATGTCCATCAGGTGAATAGTTTTATATCCAGAGCTGCTGTCACGACAAAGTGCATGTCCAAGGCTGTGCATTATGATAAGTAATCCTGAAGAAGGTTGAGGATTACAACATAATTCCCTTAATAAGCTGACAGTGAAGGACATTTCCTTTTGAGTGTAACTGATGATGCTACAATAATGTTCGGTAAAGTCAATGATTTTATTATCTCACATGACTGTCTTTATGTTGATTAGTCAGGCACACAGTAGTACATTATTAGAATAGCTGACTGAAGATGTTTTTCCAACAGTATGGACAGACATTCACACCACTGGCAGTGGGCTGGAATAAGAGGAAGTTCACCAACATGGATTGTATGTTGGCAAAAAGATATGTGAAGGTATTTTTCTTGTTTATCTATTTCTACATGTCTGATCTTACTTTATTAGTCATCATGATGCAGGAAAACATCAAGATGACTGTATACATTAAAGTAAAAACGTCCACCTATGTTATTCCTTAGATTGTATATTTTCAGAACGTCAGAAGACTGAAGGAGGAGACCAGCCTCCTTGAAGCAAAGCAGAGTTGGACATCAATGACACTGTGCTTCAGGAGTGGCCTGAAGGTACATTACGTTAGGTTCTGAACAAATAGAGCAAAAGCTCAAACCGAGTTTATTCTACCCACAAGCATACCTTCTGACTAGGAGGAGTTGACACCTTGCATGTCTAAGATAAACACTCCGTCTCTGTTGCTAGGCAGAAACACAATAGGTTCCTCTCACTGCTATAGTCATGGCCTGTCTAAATCTAGGGCCCTCATGGGTGTGGAAGTGTGTGTGTATGGGACAGGACTGTAGTCAAATCAAACCAAATGTTATGTCACATGCGCTGAATACAACAGGTGTATTTCACCTTACAGTGAAATGTTTACTTACAAGCCAACAATGCAATTTTAAGAAAAATACATGTTAAGTAAGAAATGACAGATAGTTTTCAGGGTGGGCCCCTGTGGCCCCCTCCCAGCAGTGTCTTCTCTCTTCGATGTTTGACCTGATCTGGAGTTGAGTTCCACATCCCTCATTGTCCTGGTTCCACTTCCTTATCAGGAACTGAAACTAGACTGTTACCCTTTGCCTCCTTCCTTAGAAATGTTCATATTCAGCAACATGTTTCCACGGAATATTAACTTTGTTACGCGGAGTGGAACGGGGAAACCCAAGAGCAGACTCAGACGAGGAGACTGGGATGAAGTAACAGGATAGGATAGGATATTCAGACAGGACAGACAGAACTTTACCTCGGTGTAGGAGGGAACACTACCTCTCCCATTAGACAGGATATTCAGACAGGACAGACAGAACTTTACCTTAGTGTAGGAGGGAACAATACCTCTCCCATTAGACAGGATAGTCAGACAGGTCTTTACCTCAGTGTGAAGCAGAGGGAACAATACCTCTCCCATTAGACAGGATAGTCAGACAGGTCTTTACCTCAGTGTCGGAGGAAACAATACCTCTCCCATTAGACAGGATAGTCAGACATGTCTTTACCTCAGTGTGGGAGGGAACAATACCTCTCCCATTAGACAGGATAGTCAGACAGGTATTTACCTCAGTGTGGGAGGGAACAATACCTCTCCCATTAGACAGGATAGTCAGACAGGTCTTTACCTCAGTGTGAAGCAGAGGGAACAATACCTCTCCCATTAGACAGGATAGTCAGACAGGTCTTTACCTCAGTGTCGGAGGAAACAATACCTCTCCCATTAGACAGGATAGTCAGACATGTCTTTACCTCAGTGTGGGAGGGAACAATACCTCTCCCATTAGACAGGATAGTCAGACAGGTATTTACCTCAGTGTGGGAGGGAACAATACCTCTCCCATTAGACAGGATAGTCAGACTGGTCTTTACCTCAGTGTGAAGCAGAGGGAACAATACCTCTCCCATTAGACAGGATAGTCAGACAGGTCTTTACCTCAATGTGGGAGGGAACAATACCTCTCCCATTAGACAGGATAGTCAGACAGGTCTTTACCTCCGTGTGAAGCAGAGAGAACAATACCTCTCCCATTAGACAGGATAGTCAGACAGATCTTTACCTCAATGTGGGAGGGAACAATACCTCTCCCATTAGACAGGATAGTCAGACAGATCTTTACCTCAGTGTGGGAGGGAACAATACCTCTCCCATTAGACAGGATAGTCAGACAGGACAGACAGGTCTTTACCTCAGTGTGGGAGGAAACACTTCCTCTACCATTTGACAGGTAGAGCCCCAACAACAACATGACCAATATTCATCCAGCAGTAAAACTGATTTGTGAAAGAAAATGCAGTATTCATACACATTAGACCATGTTTATAATCAAATGTATCCATGACCTATGTTTTTAATTGATCTAATGCAAAACATTTCATTAAATGAGAAATGACGTGACCATAAACAGTATCTTGTGAGTCACATCTCTGCATGCCTTGTATAATGTTATAACCGCATGACAACAAATGCTTTAGAATCCAGTTGATTGCTTTGTACTATGTTTGTGCCTCTATAGTAGCTCTATAACTAATAGTCATGTAATATATCTGAATCTACAGTCTGTCTAATCACCCTTTTTATTCAGACGACAACAAGAGGAGGCATCAGATGACGAGAGAACTGGATGAGAACAAGCAGCCTTGACAGCTGCCATCGTTCAACTTCACGAGCAGCAGACAGAGTTTAGGCTCCCAACAGTGGAGGAGCTGCTCAATACTGACAACTTTGTGTGGCCTCGAGAGAGAGACTTGGCACCAGTAAGAAACATGATTGCAGAAGGTATCTATTGTGATTGAATGTTTACCTTCAGCATAGGATACAATGATTGCTGTTGTTCTGTTATATACCTCTGTGAGTTTACATCTCACAGGCAACAGCCATCTGGGCTCCCGAGTGGAGCAGGGGTCTAAGACACTGCATCTCAGTGCTATGTGGGGGGCTCCAGAGTGGAGCAGGGGTCTAAGACACTGCATCTCAGTGCTATGTGGGGGGGGGGGGGCTCCAGAGTGGAGCAGGGGTCTAAGACACTGCATCTCAGTGCTATGTGGGGGGGGGGGGGCTCCAGAGTGGAGCAGGGGTCTAAGACACTGCATCTCAGTGCTATATGGGGGTTCCAGAGTGGAGCAGGGGTCTAAGACACTGCATCTCAGTGCTATATGGGGGGCTCCAGAGTGGAGCAGGGGTCTAAGACACTGCATCTCAGTGCTATGTGGGGGGCTCCAGAGTGGAGCAGGGGTCTAAGACACTGCATCTCAGTGCTAGATGTGTCGCTACAGACACCCTGGTTCAAGTCCAGTTGTATCACAACTGGCCATGATTGGGAGTCCCATAGGGGGGTGCACAACTGGCCATGATTGGGAGTCCCATAGGGTGGTGCACAACTGGCCATGATTGGGAGTCCCATAGGGTGGTGCACAACTGGCCATGATTGGGAGTCCCATAGGGTGGTGCACAACTGGCCCAGCATTGCCGGTGTAGGACGTCATTGTAAATAAGAATTTGTTCTTAACTTCGTTGCCTAGTTAAATAGGTTACATTGCCTTTTTGATTTACAAAAAAAATAAAAAATAATCTTCGACAGACTGATGGTGAACAGACTGCAGGAGGAAGAGAAGGTCCTGGTGCAGGAGAGGAGGCACTAGGGGAGCGTACAAAGAGCAGTAGGATCCCTGGAGGCACTGTCCCTACAGCTGCAAGATCAGAGGAAGTTGAGGTTTATACTATTTTTGGACCGAACATTTTGTCTTGCTTTACAAATAACCTCCACACTATTTTTTGTAATGGTATTGTAAATAATTTACTGCTTTATATGTGACTTTTAGGCAGTGGGCACAAAACCAAGTCAACAGCAGGAACAGCTATCACAAGCTGATTCTGGGAGAAGGGGATATTTCTGACGACTGATGAAGATGAGAACTCAGATGAAGATAGATGTCCTATTGCTGAGAGCTCAGACGATGCCTGCTATGTTTTCTGAAATCATACACCTCCCCTGCCTCTTTCTCTCGGTCTCTCTCCCGCAGAAGAGGGAGAAGGTCACCACCACCTCCCTTTTGAGAAGCCTGGTCTCCTGATGTTAACCCCCTAACCCCTCACCTTCTGAACTCATCCAGGTCAATGTAATTTGCCTGATGACTCGCTAGTGGAGAAGGAACGTGTCATTTGAGCGCATTTGTTCCCATGCTTCCTCTCCTCTGTTTCTTCCGGTCCTAGACTACGGCGACATCATCAGCAACTCAGACAGTTTGTTGCGGACCTCTTTACTAAGGAATGTGGTTGGTTTATTTTCTTGGAGTATTTACTATGCTGCTGTGACTTAGATGTTTGCAAAATAATCCTTGGTCTCAATGAGACTGCTAAAATAAATAAATAAAGATCTTAATAAATAAATGCATTAACTTCTTATGGCTGCAGGGGCAGTATTGAGTAGCTTGGATGAAAGGTGCCCAGAGGTGCCCAGAGTAAACGGCCTGCTCCTCAGTCCCAGTTGCTAATATATGCATAGTATTATTATTATTGCATAGAAAACACTCAGAAATGTCTAAAACTGTTTGAATGATTTCTGTGAGTATAACAGAACTCATTTGGCAGGCAAAATCCTGAGAAGAAATCCAAACAGGAAGTGAGAAATCTGAGGTTGGTCGATTTTCAACCCAGCCCCTATTGAATTCACAGTGGGATATGGATGAAGTTGCACTTCCTAGGGCTTCCATTAGATGTCAACCGTTTTTAGAAACGTGAATGAGGCTTCTACTGTGTTGTGGGGCTGAATGGGAGCTGAATGAGCCAGGAGTCTGGCAGAGAGCATGCAATTCCCATGATAACGATCTGTGTTCCATGGCTTATCTACACACAAAGGAATTCTCCGGTTGGAACGTTATTGAAGATTTATGATAACAACACCCTAAAGATTGATTCTAAACTTAGTTTGACAAGTTTCTTCGACCTGTAATATAACTTTTTGAGGTTTTCGTCCGACGTTCGTATTTTTTTTATATAAACATGAACTTTATCAAACAAAACATACATGTATTGTGTAACATGAAGTCCTATGAGTGTCATCTGATGAAGATCATCAAAAGGTTAGTGATTCATTTGATCTCTACTTGTGATTTTTGTGACTCCTCGCTTTGGCTTGAAAAATGGCTGGGTTTTTCTGTGAGTTGGTGGTCACCTAACATAATCGTTTGTGGTGCTTTCGCTGTAAAGCCTATTTGAAATTGGACACTGTGGTGGGATTAACAACAAGATTACTATTAAATCAGATACATGTATGTTTGAGGAATTTTAATTATTTCTGTTTTGAATTTGGCGCCCTGCACTTTCACTGGCTGTTGTCATAACCTCCCGTTAACGGGATTGCAGCCCAAATAAGTTTTTAAGCACCAACAGCTCTGAGTGTGTGTTTCCATCGATTACATAGTATGAATGAATTATTTTGATGTAATCAAGTGTTGGTGCAGCATGCTGCAAGCCATTGCAACAGTGTACTGTAAATACAGATCATATCTGTAATCTGATATTGAATGGAATGTGCTGTTTCCCAACTCATATATTTCAGCAGGGCATTGTACCCTACACCATCATTTCAAATGGTAGGACATGTGTCCTGTTAAAGCTAACTGGCTGATGAAGGACAATAACATAGTATGCCTATTTACAGCAGCATATGATTTAAAATATGTTTTACCAAAATGAATTAATTTCAATTGATAGATTCATGGTATAGAAAATATAGAATTGTACATGATACTATAGTCTACCACTGATACAACGCTGATTGATTTAGGTTATGAACAGTGGATTGGTCTGAACAACTTTAGTAGGACTAGTGATATTATTGTGACTGTTGGATTCTGGTTAAACTTGGAACATTGTTATACTCAGCAGCATAGCATCTGAGGAGTGATAGACTGGTTTATACATCAGAAGTAATACTGTAGTATCTGAGGAGTGATAGAGACTGGTTTATACAACAGAAGTAGTACTGTAGTATCTGAGGAGTGATAGAGACTGGTTTATACATCATAAGTAATACTGTATCTGAGGAGTGAGGAGTGATAGACACTGGTTTATACATCAGAAGTTAACGTTTATCTGTAGGAGCCAGATGGCTTTGGAATGTGTTGGGTTGACAAGAGGAAGTCACAGGATTGCTAGAGGGGATACGGGTGGAGGTCTTTGGATTAGGCATCAAGGGGGTTGAGGTCAGGTCAGATCCCTTTAAGGGAGAAATTATGGTTTATTACCCCATCACTTCCTCTTCCTGTCGAACCATAATAGATTTGGAGAGAAGGAGGGGTACCTAAATTGGAGTAGATATTCTTGTGGTGGAAACATGTTTTGTCTGAATGCAGCTGTACTGATCCTCTGGGAAGAATTAAACATGGTTGAGCTTTCATAGTGTCCGTTGAGTTACTTACTCTGAGATAGAACATGAGTAATGAGAAAACAATCAGCAAGTGATGGGAATATTGAATTTCGAAAAGCAAATACTTAGATTGAATATGTAGGCACATTTTTGACATCAGTGGACCTGTGTGAGGGGTGTCATGAAGAATTTTGAAGGGGCTGATACAGTGTTGCCACTATTTAGAGTGTTTTGAAGGGGCTGATACAGTGTTGCCACTATTTAGGGTGTTTTGAAGGGGCTGATACAGTGTTGCCACTATTTAGGGTGTTTTGAAGGGACTGATACTTTGTTGCCACTATTTAGGGTGTTTTGAAGGTGCTTATACAGTGTTGCCACTATTTAGGGTGTTTTGAAGGTGCTTATACAGTGTTGCCACTATTTAGGGTGTTTTGAAGGTGCTTATACAGTGTTGCCACTATTTAGGGTGTTTTGAAGGTGCTTATACAGTGTTGCCACTATTTAGGGTGTTTTGAAGGGACTGATACAGTGTTTATTCAGGCCGCACAGGGCTCCTGTTACCATCTGAAACAGGGAACAACGTGTTATAGTTTATTATATTTCCGACTGACCTTCAAATAGGCAACGCAATACAGGGCTTTTTTTGTGATAATAAGTGCTTCTTCGTAGAGGAGTTTGATAATAGGTCTAAAGTGGGCTAGGTGGAGATATAGATTAAAATACAGATACATCACCTCTGTCTATATGCTGTATAAATATAGCCTACCATGCTAGGATGTTTATTACCTTACGTGCTGTCTTTCTGTACGCTACCACTGCATCATATTGACATGTGGCATGTTTTGCGACAGGTGTGTTTATCTGCTTGGGTTCTGTGGGCTACTTATTAACATGGCCATTATGGGGATAATGTTTTTTTGTGTCCAAAACTTTTGACAGGTACTGTGTATGTAGAGGTAGAAACAGCTCACTACACAGACTGTATCTATCTGTAGAGGTAGTAAACAGACAGACAACAACTATCTGCTGAGTCATTAAACAGACACACTACATGTCACGCCCTGGCCATAGAGAGGCTTGTATTCTCTATTTTGGTTAGGCCAGGGTGTGACTAGGGTGGGCATTCTAGTTTCTTTATTTCTATGTTTTCTATTTCTTTGTGTTTGGCCGGCAGTTGTCTATCGTTGTCTCTGATTGAGAATCATACTTAAGTAGCCTTTTCCCACCTGTATTTGTGGGTAGTTGTTTTCTGCTTTGTGTTTCTGCACCAGACAGAACTGTTTCGTTTTGTTCTACTTTTTAAACAGACCGACAACTATCTGCTAGGTCCTTAAACAGACCGACAACTATCTGCTAGGTCCTTAAACAGACCGACAACTATCTGCTAGGTCCTTAAACAGACCGACAACTATCTGCTAGGTCCTTAAACAGACCGACAACTATCTGCTAGGTCCTTAAACAGACAGACTATAACTATCTGCTGAGTCATGAAGCAGACAGACTATAACTATCTGCTGAGTCATGAAGCAGACAGACTATAACTATCTGCTGAGTCATGAAGCAGACAGACTATAACTATCTGCTGAGTCCTTAAACAGACCGACAACTATCTGCTAGGTCCTTAAACAGACAGACTATAACTATCTGCTGAGTCATGAAGCAGACAGACTATAACTATCTGCTGAGTCATGAAGCAGACAGACTATAACTATCTGCTGAGTCATGAAGCAGACAGACTATAACTATCTGCTGAGTCATGAAGCAGACAGACTATAACTATCTGCTGAGTCATGAAGCAGACCGACTATAACTATCTGCTGAGTCATGAAGCAGACAGACTATAACTATCTGCTGAGTCATGAAGCAGACAGACTATAACTATCTGCTGAGTCCTTAAACAGACAGACTACAACTATCTGCTGAGTCCTTAAACAGACAGACTACAACTATCTGCTGAGTCCTTAAACAGACAGACAACTATCTGCTGAGTCCTTAGACAGACTACAACTATCTGCTGAGTCATTAAACAGACACACTACAACTATCTGCTGAGTCATGAAGCAGCAACACATACTATTCACTTCTCACTAAAACGTTTTCATCTGGACTCATTGCCCTTTAGTCTTTGTGCTCAACATATTAATATTTTAACAGTGACCTACCTACATTACTCCTGATTATCTTCAAAGTCAGGTTTATATGAATATGTATGAAGAACATGATGGTAAACTAGTCACCTTAACTCCACATCTGTCTGCAATCAGCAGTAGTTGGGATGCATGCTGTCTCCAACACAGACAGCAACCCCTGAATATGTGATTGTGTTTGGTAATGTCACTTATTCTAATCAAGGCATTGCTTGTTCTGAAAAAAACAAAACATTGGGAGGATTTTAATGCAAGGAAAAACAGAAACAGACTGGGACTAACTAAGGTCATGGACCCTTATCCAGTGTAGCCTAGTGGTTAGAGCGTTGGACTAGTAACCGAAAAGTTGCAAGATCGAATCCCTGAGCTGACAAGGTACAAATCTGTTGTTCTGTCCCCTGAACAAGGCAGTTAACCCACTGTTCCCCAAGTTTGCGGACGACACAACAGTGGTAGGCTTGATTACCAACAACGACGAGGCGGCCTACAGGGAGGAGGTGAGGGCCCTCGGAGTGTGGTGTCAGGAAAATAACCTCACACTCAATGTCAACAAAACTAAGGAGATGATTGTGGACTTCAGGAAACAGCAGAGGGAACACCCCCCTATCCACATCGATGGAACAGTAGTGGAGAGGGTAGTAAGTTTTAAGTTCCTTGGCGTACACATCATAGACAAACTGAATTGGTCCACCCACACAGACAGCATCGTGAAGAAAGCGCAGCAGCGCCTCTTCAACCTCAGGAGGCTGAAGAAATTCGGCTTGTCACCAAAAGCACTCAAACTTCTACAGATGCACAATCGAGAGCATCCTGGCGGGCTGTATCACCGCCTGGTACGGCAACTGCTCCGCCCACAACCGTAAGGCTCTCCAGAGGGTAGTGAGGTCTGCACAACGCATCACCGGGGGCAAACTACCTGCCCTCCAGGACACCTACACCACCCGCTGTCACAGGAAGGCCATAAAGATCATCAAGGACAACAACCACCCGAGCCACTGCCTGTTCACCCCGCTATCATCCAGAAGGCGAGGTCAGTACAGGTGCATCAAAGCTGGGACCGAGAGACTGAAAAACATCTTCTATCTCAAGGCCATCAGACTATTAAACAGCCACCACTAACATTGAGTGGCTGCTGCCAACACACTGACTCAACTCCAGCCACTTTAATAATGGGAATTGATGGGAAATGATGTAAAATATATCACTAGCCACTTTAAACAATGCTACCTAATATAATGTTTACATACCCTACATTATTCATCCCATATGTATACGTATATACTGTACTCTATATCATCTACTGCATCTTTATGTAATACATGTATCACTAGCCACTTTAACTATGCCACTTTGTTTACATACTCATCTCATATGTATATACTGTACTCAATACCATCTACTGCATCTTGCCTATGCCGCTCTGTACCATCACTCATTCATATATCTTTATGTACATATTCTTTATCCCCTTACACTTGTGTCTATAAGGTATTAGTTTTGGATTGTTAGCTAGATTACTTGTTGGTTATTACTGCATTGTCAGAACTAGAAGCACAAGCATTTCGCTACACTCGCATTAACATCTGCTAACCATGTGTATGTGACAAATAAAATTTGATTTGATTTGATTAGGCCGTCATTGAAAATAAGAATTTGTTCTTAACTGACTTGCCTTGTAAAATAGAAATCCCTCTGAAGTTTTTCTGCAGTTCTTTTGGGGTGGCAGGGTCGCCTAGTGGTTAGAGCGTTGGACTAGTAACCGGAAGGTTGCAAGTTCAAACCCCCAAGCTGACAAGGTACAAATCTGTCGTTCTGCCCCTGAACAGGCAGTTAACCCACTGTTCCTAGGCCGTCATTGAAAATAAGAATTTGTTCTTAACTGACTTGCCTAGTTAAATAAAGGTAAAATAAAAAATAAAAAAATTAAATTTGAAAGCACCTCCAGCTTCAATAAAGAGTCTCTGTCTCTCTCAAATCAAATCTAATTGTATTGGTCGCATGAGCCGAATACAACAGGTGGAGACCTTAGTGAAATTCTTACTTACAAGCCCTTAACCAACAATGCAGTTTTTAAAATACCCCCCCAAAAAAGTAAGAGATAGGAATAACAAATAATTAAAGAGCAGCAGTAAATAACAATAGCGAGGCTATACACAGGGGGTACCGGTACAGAGTCAATGTGGAAGCTATATACAGGGGGTATCGGTACAGAGTCAATGTGGAGGCTATATACAGGGGTACCAGTACAGAGTCAATGTGGAGGCTATATATAGAGGGTACCGGTACAGAGTCAATGTGCGGGGTCACCTGTGTCGAGGTAATTGAGGTAATATGTACATGTAGGTTGAGTTAATAAAGTGACTATACATAGAAAATAGAGAGTAGCAGCATCGCGGGGGGGGGGGGGGGCAATGCAAATAGTCTGGGTAGCCATTTGATTAGCTGTTCAGGAGTCTTATGGCTTGGGGAATAAGCTGTTTAGAAGCCTCTTGGACTTAGACTGGTCTCTCTGTTACTGCATTCTATGACTAGGGTGGCTTGAGTCTTTGAGAATTTTTAGGGCCTTTCTCTGACACCGCCTGGTATAGAGGTCCTGGATGGCAGGAGCTTGGCCCCAGTGATGTACTGGGCCGTTTGCACTACCCTCTGAAGTGCCTTGCGGTTGGAGGCTTAGCAGTTGCCATACCAGGCAGTGATGTAACCAGTCAGGCTCTCGATGATGCAGCTGTAGAACCTTTTGAGGATCTGAGGACCCAAATCTTTTCAGTCTCCTGAGGGGGAACAGGTTTTGTCGTGTCCTCTTCACTAAGCAAAAACAGGTTCTGAGAAATGTTTGCAAATGTACTAAAAATAAAAAACAGAAATACCTTATTTGCATAAGTATTCAGACACTTTGCTATGAGATTAGAAATTGATCTCAGGTGCATCCTGTTTCCATTGATCTTTCTTGAGATGTTTCTACTACTTGATTGGAGTCCACCTGTGGTAAATTCAATTGATTGGAAATTATTTGGAAAGGCACACACCTCTCTATATAATGTCCCACAGTTGGCAGATTTTAGAGCAAAAAACAATCCATGAGGTCGAAGGAATTGTCAGTAGAGCTCCTTGACATGATTATGTTGAGGCACATTCCGCAGCATTGAAGGTCCCCAAGAACACAGTGGCCTCCATCTTAAATGGAAGAAGTTTAGAACCACCAAGACGTTTCCAAGAGCTGGCCGTCCGGGGAGAGAAGGTCCTTGGTCAAGGAGTGGGCCAATGACCCGATGGGTTCTCTTCTGTGGAGATGGCAGAACCTTCCAGAAGGACAACCATCTCTGCAGCATTCCACCAATCAGGCCTTTATGGTAGATTGGTCATTAAAAGGCACATGACAGCCCGCTTGGAGTTTCTCTTGGAGTTTGCCAAAGGGCACATAAAGGACTCAGACCATGAGAAACAAGATTCTCTGGTCTGATGAAGCCAAGATTGAAGTCTTTGGCCTGAATGCCAGGGGTCAAGTCTGGAGGAAACCTGGCAGCATCCCTACGGTGAAGCATGGTGGTGGAAACATCATGCTGTGGGGATGTTTTTCAGCGGCAGAGACTGGGAGACTAGTCAGGATCAAGGGAAAGATGAACGGAGCAAAGTACAGAGATCCTTGATGAAAACCTGTTCCAGAGTGCTCAGGACCTCAGACTGGAGAGAAGGTTCACCTTGCAGCAGGACAACAACCCTAAGCACACAGCCAAGACAACACAGAAGTGGCTTCTAGACAAGTCTCTGAATGTCCTTGAGTGGCCCAGCCAGAGCCCTGACTTGAACAAGTTCTATCATCTCTGGAGAGACCCTGAAAATAGCTGTGCAGCGACGCTCCCCATCCAACCCCACAGAGCTTGAGAGGATCTGCAGAGAAGATTGGGAGAACCACCCCAAATAAAGGTGTGCCAAGCTTGTAGCGTCATACACAAGATGACTCGAGGCTGTCATCTCTGCCAAAAGTGCTTCAACAAAGTACTGAGTAAAGGGTCTGAATACATATGTAAGTGTAATATTTCAGTATCTGGGTTGGCGCCCCCCCTTGGGTTGTGCTGTGGCGGAGATCTTTGTGAGCTATACTCGGCCTTGTCTCAGGATGGTAGGTTGGTGGTTGAAGATATCCCTCTAGTGGTGTGGGGACTGTGCTTTGGCAAAGTGGGTGGGGTTATATCCTTCCTGTTTGGCCATGTCCGGGGGTATCATCGGATGGGGCCACAGTGTCTCCTGACCTGTCTCAGCCTCCAGTATTTATGCTGCAGTAGTTTATGTGTCGGGGGGGCTAGGTTCAGTTTGTTATATCTGGAGTACTTCTCCTGTCTTATCCGGTGTCCTGTGTGAATTTAAGTATGCTCTCTCTAATTCTCTCTTTCTTTCTATCTCTCGGAGGACCTGAGCCCTAGGACCATGCCTCAGGACTACCTGGCATGATGACTCCTTGCTGTCCCCAGACCACCTGGCCGTGCTGCTGCTCCAGTTTCAACTGTTCTGCCTGCGGCTATGGAGTCCTGACCTGTTCACCGGATATGCTACCTGTCCCAGACCTATTATTTGACCATGCTGGTCATTTATGAACATTTGAACATCTTGGCCATGTTCTGTTATAATCTCCACCCGGCACAGCCAGAAGAGGACTGGCCACTCCTCATAGCCTGGATCGTCTCTAGGTTTCTTCCTAGGTTTTGGCCTTTCTAGGGAGTTTGTCCTAGCCACTGTGCTTAAACACCTGCATTGCTCGATGTTTGGGGTTTTAGGCTGCGTTTCTGTACAGCACTTTGAGATATCAGCTGATGTACGAAGGGCATTTTTTACATTTGTAGAAATTTATTCAAACCTGTTTTTACTTTGTCATTATGCCGTACTGTGTGTCGATTGATGAGACGCAATTTTAGAGTAAGGCTGTAACGTAACAAAATGTGGAAAAAGTCTAGGGGTCTGAATACTTTCTGAATGCACTGTACATATCTACCTCAATGACCTCGTACCCCTGCACATAAATGTCTGCTTTACTTTTCTTTTATTTCTCTATTTCCTGCATTATTGGGATAAGTATAGGTAGTATAGGTAGTATAGGTAGTATAGGTAGTGTATAAGTATTTCACTGTTAGGCTACACCCGTTGTTTTTACCAAGCATGTGACGAATAACTTTTGATTTGAGGAGCACGATACGCTATTAAATGTATGCGTTACAAATGACACCCTGTTCTGTAGTGCACTACTTGGTAGTCTGCTATGTAGGGAGTAGGGTGCCATTTGTTACCTCTACAGTCACGTGAGCCTGAGTGAGCATGTGTGAGTTATTGAAATGTATTCATGCCTGCTCCAGTTAATGTGATGTAGAGGAGGGCCACTGTAATGGCTGTCAGAGGCTGGCACGAACTGAAGACAACATTTTCTCTCACTGTCTGCCTACCTGGCCGCTGCCTACCTACCTGCCCACTGCCTACCTACCTGCCTACCTACCTGCCTGCTGCCTACCTACCTGCCCACTGCCTACCCACTGCTTACCTACCTGCCCGCTGCCTACCTGCTTACCCGCTGCCTACCTACCTGCCCGCTGCCTACCTACCTGCCCACTGCTTACCTACCTGCCCGCTGCCTACCTGCTTACATGCTGCCTACCTACCTGCCCACATGCTGCCTACCTACCTGCCCGCTGCCTACCTGCTTACCCACTGCCTACCTGCTTACCCACTGCCTACCTACCTGCCCGCTGCCTACCTACCTGCCTGCCTGCCCGCTGCCTACCTGCCCACTGCCTACCTGCCTGCCTGCCCACTGCCTACCTACCTGCCCACTGCCTACCTGCCCGCTGCCTACCTGCCTGCCCACTGCCTACCTGCCTGCCTGCCCGCTGCCTACCTACCTGTCCACTGCCTACCTGCCTGCCTGCCCGCTGCCTACCTACCTGCCCACTGCCTACCTGCCTGCCTGCCCGCTGCCTACCTGCCTGCCCGAAGCCACTCCTGTGTTGTCTTGGCTGTGTGCCTACCTACCTGCCCGCTGCCTACCTACCTGCCCACTGCCTGCCCACTGCTTACCTGCTGCCTGGGATGTCTGAGTTATATAAGGCTGAAGAGTGTAAGAGAGAGTGTAAGAGAGAGATACCGAGAGAGAGAGAGAGAGAGATACCGAGAGAGAGAGAGAGCGAGAGATACCGAGAGAGAGAGAGAGCGAGAGATACCGAGAGAGAGCGAGAGATACCGAGAGAGAGAGAGAGAGAGAGAGATACCGAGAGAGAGAGAGATACCGAGAGAGAGAGAGATACCGAGAGAGAGAGAGATACCGAGAGAGAGAGAGATACCGAGAGAGAGAGAGATACAGAGAGAGAGAGATACCGAGAGAGAGAGAGATACAGAGAGAGAGAGATACCGAGAGAGAGAGATACCGAGAGAGAGAGAGATACCGAGAGAGAGAGAGATACCGAGAGAGAGAGAGATACAGAGAGAGAGAGATACCGAGAGAGAGAGAGAGATACCGAGAGAGAGAGAGATACCGAGATACCGAGAGAGAGAGAGATACAGAGAGATACCGAGAGATACAGAGAGAGAGAGAGAGAGAGATACTGAGAGAGAGAGAGATACAGAGAGAAAGAGAGATACCGAGAGAGAGAGAGAGATACAGAGAGAAAGAGAGATACCGAGAGAGAGAGAGAGATACCGAGAGAGAGAGATACCGAGAGAGAGAGAGAGATACCGAGAGAGAGAGATACCGAGAGAGAGATACCGAGAGAGAGATACCGAGAGAGAGAGATACCGAGAGAGAGAGAGATACAGAGAGAAAGAGAGATACCGAGAGAGAGAGGGGGATAGAGAGTGTAAGAGGGAGATACACAGAGAGAGAGAGATACAGAGAGAGAGAGACCCACAAAGAATTTGAAAACAAATCAAAGAATGATAATCTCTTAGGAGAAACACAGTGTACCATCACAGCAGCAAGATGTGTGGTCCGTTGCCATGAGAAAAGGAAAATCAGTGGAGTACAAACAACATTGTAAATACAACCTATATTTATCTATGGTCTTCACCATTATTTATACCACTATTATTAACTATTATTAAAAACATAGTTGAGAATTTAACATTTGAAACATTTGAGTGCAATGATTACTACTAATTTCTATTCGTTTTTTGTTGATCTTGTTTTCTGTTTCTTCTCACTTTTGTTTGTAGTTTATTTCACAATGTAAACATATGTTTCCCATGCCAATAAAGACCCTTTGAATTTAATTTAATTGAGAGCGAGAGAGATTTTGAAAGGGACTGAGAGAGTAAGAGAGAGATAATGGGAAAGAAGAGAGTCAGACAGAGATATCGAGAGAGAGAGAGAGAGAGAGAGAGAGATAATGGGAAAGAAGAGAGTCAGACAGAGATAATGGGAAAGAAGAGAGTCAGACAGAGATATCGAGAGAGAGAGAGAGAGAGATAATGGGAAAGAAGAGA
Organism: Oncorhynchus kisutch; assembly: GCF_002021735.2. Taxonomy (NCBI): domain Eukaryota; kingdom Metazoa; phylum Chordata; class Actinopteri; order Salmoniformes; family Salmonidae; genus Oncorhynchus; species Oncorhynchus kisutch. The sequence goes on along the minus strand of NC_034188.2, from coordinate 95,059,153 downwards.
GTCAGACAGAGATATCGAGAGAGAGAGAGAGATAATGGGAAAGAAGAGAGTCAGACAGAGATATCGAGAGAGAGAGAGAGATAATGGGAAAGAAGAGAGTCAGACAGAGATATCGAGAGAGAGAGAGAGAGAGAGAGAGAGAGATTTGGAGACACTTGAGTGCTTCCCAAGTGAATAAGACCTCTCTGGTGATGCTGAAGGATGACTCGGTCCTGTTCAATAGTTCCATAAAACAAAACATTTTGAAACACAGAACAGAAACATTTGTTTTCTTATTGGGCACGGTCAGGCAGTACCTCCTCCTAACGGTCAGGCAGTACCTCCTCCTAACGGTCAGGCAGTACCTCCTCCTAACGGTCAGGCAGTACCTCCTCCTGACGGTCAGGCAGTACCTCCTCTTCCTGACGGTCAGGCAGTACCTCCTCCTGACGGTCAGGCAGTACCTCCTCCTGACGGTCAGGCAGTACCTCCTCCTCCTGACGTTCAGGCAGTAGCTCCTCTCCCTGACGTTCAGGCAGTACCTCCTCTTCCTGACGGTCAGGCAGTACCTCCTCCTAATGTTCAGGCAGTACCTCCTCTTCCTGACGTTCAGGCTCTACCTCCTCCTCCTGACGTTCAGGCTCTACCTCCTCCTCCTGACGTTCAGGCTCTACCTCCTCCTCCTGACGTTCAGGCTCTACCTCCTCCTCCTGACGTTCAGGCTCTACCTCCTCCTCCTGACGTTCAGGCTCTACCCCCTCCTCCCGACGTTCAGGCTCTACCTCCTCCTCCCGACGTTCAGGCTCTACCTCCTCCTCCCGACGTTCAGGCTCTACCTCCTCCTCCCGACGTTCAGGCTCTACCTCCTCCTCCCGACGTTTAGGCAGTACCTCCTCCTGACGTTCAGGCTCTACCTCCTCCTCCTGACGTTCAGGCAGTACCTCCTCCTAACGTTCAGGCAGTACCTCCTCTTCCTGACGTTCAGGCAGTACCTCCTCCTAACGTTCAGGCAGTACCTCCTCCCAACGTTCAGGCAGTACCTCCTCCTAACGGTCAGGCAGTACCTCCTCCTAACGTTCAGGCAGTACCTCCTCTTCCTGACGTTCAGGCAGTAACTCCTCCTAACGTTCAGGCAGTACCTCCTCTTCGTGACGGTCAGGCAGTACCTCCTCCTAACGTTCAGGCAGTACCTCCTCCTAACGGTCAGGCAGTACCTCCTCCTAACGGTCAGGCAGTACCTCCTCCTAACGGTCAGGCAGTACCTCCTCCTAACGGTCAGGCAGTACCTCCTCCTCCTGACGTTCAGACAGTACCTCCTCTTCCTGATGTTCAGGCAGTACCTCCTCCTCCTGACGTTCAGGCAGTACCTCCTCTCCCTGACGTTCAGGCAGTACCTCCTCTTCCTGACGTTCAGGCAGTACCTCCTCTTCCTGACGTTCAGGCAGTACCTCCTCTTCCTGACGGTCAGGCAGTACCTCCTCCTAATGTTCAGGCAGTACCTCCTCTTCCTGACGTTCAGGCTCTACCTCCTCCTCCTGACGTTCAGGCTCTACCTCCTCCTCCTGACGTTCAGGCTCTACCTCCTCCTCCTGACGTTCAGGCTCTACCTCCTCCTCCTGACGTTCAGGCTCTACCTCCTCCTCCTGACGTTCAGGCTCTACCTCCTCCTCCCGACGTTCAGGCTCTACCTCCTCCTCCCGACGTTCAGGCTCTACCTCCTCCTCCCGACGTTTAGGCAGTACCTCCTCCTGACGTTCAGGCTCTACCTCCTCCTCCTGACGTTCAGGCAGTACCTCCTCCTCCTGACGTTCAGGCAGTACCTCCTCCTCCTGAAGTTCAGGCAGTACCTCCTCCTCCTGACGTTCAGGCTCTACCTCCTCCTCCTGACGTTTAGGCTCTACCTCCTCCTCCCGACGTTTAGGCAGTACCTCCTCCTCCTGACGTTCAGGCAGTACCTCCTCCTCCTGAAGTTCAGGCAGTACCTCCTCCTCCTGACGTTCAGGCTCTACCTCCTCCTCCTGACGTTTAGGCTCTACCTCCTCCTCCCGACGTTTAGGCAGTACCTCCTCCTGACGTTCAGGCTCTACCTCTTCCTCCTCCTGACGTTCAGGCAATACCTCCTCCTCCTGACGTTCAGGCAGTACCTCCTCCTCCTGACGTTCAGGCAGTACCTCCTCCTCCTGACGTTCAGGCAGTACCTCCTCCTCCTGACGTTCAGGCAGTACCTCCTCCTCCTGACGTTCAGGCAGTACCTCCTCCTCCTGACGTTCAGGCAGTACCTCCTTCTCCTGACGTTCAGGCTGTACCTCCTCCTCCTGACGTTCAGGCTGTACCTCCTCCTCCTGATGTTCAGATTGTACCTTCAAACAGGGCTTGAAAACTATTACGGACTACAAAGGGAAACTTCCTCAATGATAGTGTTCTGCCTAATGCCTATGGTGCAACCTTATGTAAATCGGTGGTTGGTACATGCATTCAAAGTTTGAGAGGTTCTCTCTCATTTCACTAATGCAAAACAGTCATCCTCCATTCTGTTCCCTGCTGTCTCTATTAGATGAGAGTGTGTGTGTGTGTGTGAGAGAGAGAGAGGGCGACTGCTGTGTCTCTCTCTGCTAAGGCTTATCTTATGTTACTCGGGTTACAATGTCCTTTTCAGAAATGCTAACCTAGTGCAAATGAGATGGATGCTTTTTCACATACTCCCATTACTTTAATGAGGGTGAACAAAGTCAAGCAATGTCAGGGTAGGGAACAGTCCCATTAATGGTTGATGAAGGGTTGTGACTATGCCTGTCAACCATCCATTCACAAAAATAACAGCTATCATGATTACCTGGTTATTATAAATGTGGATTTTCTTTTCTTCCCTTCAATATTCTATAACACATTGGACAGGAATTCTGGCTGGCTGTACATGCTTGTGTGATTTATATTAGAAAATACAAACCAACACTGTGAATATGTAATTTACTGTGGTTGGTCATATTCATTCTGTAATATGTAATTTACTGTGGTTGGTCATATTCATTCTGTAATATGTAATTTACTGTGCTTGGTCATATTCATTCTGTAATATGTAATTTACTGTGGTTGCTCATATTCATTCTGTAATATGTAATTTACTGTGGTTGGTCATATTCATTCTGTAATATGTAATTTACTGTGGTTGGTCATATTCATTCTGTAATATGTAATTTACTGTGGTTGGTCATATTCATTCTGTAATATGTAATTTACTGTGGTTGGTCATATTCATTCTGTAATATGTAATTTACTGTGGTTGCTCATATTCATTCTGTAAGAGTGCAAATTGTGATATCTTGTTGCTTTACCAATTGTCAAGGTGGCGTTTTCCTGAAGTAAAACAGGCAAACTAACTCATACATAGCCTGTAGGAGCTTGCATTAGATTTGCATTTATGAACCATTATATTTTCTTCGTGGAACACCTTCCTAATATTGAGTCTCACCCACTTTTGCCCTCGTCGGGTCATGGACTCTACAAGATGTTGAAAGCGTTCCACAGGGATGCTGGCCCATGTTGACTCTACAAGATGTTGAAAGCGTTCCACAGGGATGCTGGCCCATGTTGACTCTACAAGATGTTGAAAGCGTTCCACAGGGATGCTGGCCCATGTATGTGGACTCCAATGCTTCCCACAGTTGTGTCAAGTTGGCTGGATGTCCTTTGGGTGGTGGACCATTCTTGATACACATGGGAAACTGTTGAGTGTGAAAAACCCAACAGCATTGCAGTTCTTGACACAAACCGGTGCACCTGGCACCTACTACCATACCCCGTTCAAAGGAACTTAAATCTTTTTGTTTTGCCGATTCACCCTCTGAATGACACACAGACACAATCCATGTCTCAATTGTCTCAAGGCTTAAAAATCCTTCTTTAACCCGTCTCCTCCCCTTCCCTTCATCTATGCTGATTAAAGTGGATTTAACAAGTGGCATCAATAAGGGATTAGAGCCTTCACCTGGATTCACCTGGTCAGTCTATATCATGGAAAGATCAGTGTTCCTCATGTTTTGTATACACCATGTAAATAAGGTCAGGATGATGTCTTCACCTCTACCAAAATACTGTTCTGAAAAGAGCATTGATGAGCTTATCTATGTGGATGAGGTAAATTATCTACAGTGATAGCCAGAGCATATATCCTAAAGACTCAAATTAATCTTAGGCTGTGATTCAACCCGATGGTGCGTTGTAGTGTGCTTGACATTTAAAGATCATTACCAATTGATCTGTCACGTGCAGCATTTACCGTGAATATTATCTCCGCGAACACAGGAACGTTGCCCTTAAAAGGCATATTGTCGACAGCGCGTTCAATCTGATTAAACTCGGCCTTAAATTGGAAGATTTAATAAACCAGGTGAAAAGGCCACTTATTCCAGATTGTAGGATTTTCTCTGTCTGGTGATGTTAGTAACCTGGCTCAGGCATAAATAGTTATTTAGGGGCTGACAGCCCTGTTGAGGAAGACATCGTTTGTTTATGTCCCAAAGTGGCACCCTATTCCCTACGGGCTCTGGTCCAAAGTAGTACACTATATAAGGAATAGGGTGCCATTTGGGATGCAACCCTGGAAAGTGCAGAGAAAGGACCTGAGGGAGACAAGTACCATTTTCTTCCAGTGTCAAGATCCACTTCCTCCTGACACCACTTAGACTGGCTGGTAATGAGAAACAGGAGAATCTGTCTGTCTCTGTGTCCCAAATGGAACACTGTTCTCTATGGGTCATGCTCAAAAGTAGTGCACAATATAGAAAATAGAGTGCAATTTGGGAAGCAGACTGTCCCTGTCCTCACAGAGCTGACAATGACTAATTGACTGCCCCTGAACCCTCCTACAACATTCTGCTAGGTCATCACTGCCCCAAACCCTCCTACAGCATTAATGGCTGCCCCAAACCCTCCTACAACATTCATGGATACTCCAAACCCTCCTACAACATTAATGGATACCTCAAACCCTCCTACAACATTCATGGATACTCCAAACCCTCCTACAACATTCATGGATACTCCAAACCCTCCTACAACATTCATGGATACTCCAAACCATCCTACAACATTCCTGGATACTCCAAACCCTCCTACAACATTCATGGATACTCCAAACCCTCCTACAACATTCATGGATACTCCAAACCCTCCTACAACATTCATGGATACTCCAAACCCTCCTACAACATTCATGGATACTCCAAACCCTCCTACAACATTCATGGATACTCCAAACCCTCCTACAACATTCATGGATACTCCAAACCCTCCTACAACATTCATGGATACTCCAAACCCTCCTACAACATTCATGGATACTCCAAACCCTCCTACAACATTCATGGATACTCCAAACCCTCCTACAACATTCATGGATACTCCAAACCCTCCTACAACATTAATGGATACTCCAAACCCTCCTACAACATTCATGGATACTCCAAACCCTCCTACAACATTAATGGATACTCCAAACCCTCCTACAACATTCATGGATACTCCAAACCCTCCTACAACATTAATGGATACTCCAAACCCTCCTACAACATTAATGGATACTCCAAACCCTCCTACAACATTAATGGATACTCCAAACCCTCCTACAACATTAACGGCTGCCCTCTACTTAGTACAGCCAGAAGAGGACTGACCACCCCTAAGAGCCTGGTTCCTCTCTACTTAGTACAGCCAGAAGAGGACTGACCACCCCTAAGAGCCTGGTTCCTCTCTACTTAGTACAGCCAGAAGAGGACTGACCACCCCTCAGAGCCTGGATCCTCTTTAGGTTTCTTCCTAGTGTCATGACGTTGGCCTGGGGGGTTGGTTTATGGCAGTCATAAATACCTCTTCCACCCTTTTTCCTCTCTCTACCCTACTAAGGTTACTTTTGCAAACCCCTTGGTCAACATAGAGATTCTGGTAACATCAGAAGGTGGGGGGAAATGAACTATATTCTGGTAATCTGACCAATTGAACATATGCAGTGGTACTTAATGAATAAGATGTCAGTTCGGTTGTCATCTGAGACATTCTCATCAATGATAAGATGACATACACTCTACAGTGGAAAGTCTACACATCAGAGTTATCGGATTCACATGGAATTGTTGTTCAATTTAAATGTTTGAATATGAAATTGTGACGGGATGAAATGTGAATTTAGCTTCTAAAATGTGCGATGTGGGTTTTCATAAGTTAGGGCTGCTCACTCAGTGGCCCGCCCACGTGAAGAGACAGAGGTTGTAAACTATGACACACACCCCTTTTCTCCCTTCCTATATAAGCCCTTGACGACAGTAGAACTGCCTGTTCTGATGAGGTAGGATGACGATCCTATGTCAGAATGGTTCAGATAAAACTACAGAACGAAGCCAACATCAGCATGAGCTTTGGTTGCGAATGGTATGAACTTTGAACTCTTATTCACGACAGAAGTGATACCTCCAAGCCGTTGAGTTAGGGACCGCAGCTGCAAACGCAGGTTAGGAAGGAACAGACAGAGTATCCCATCTATCACACAACAACGTTGCTACAACGGATCCAATTGACCACCAGAGACATTCTTCAAAGGACTCGGTTTGGCAACACGGTCTTCCGTCTACCACCAACCTACTGAAGCGAAGCTCAGAGTAAATATTTATTACATTTTCCTTTTCCAAATGGGCGGTAATTTAGAATGCATAAGATACTGTATTTACGATAGCACAGCTTCGCCTTTGTTCCTGTCTTCCCGCTCTTTCACTCAACCCAGAACCTTTTCCTTTGTGTAACAAGCTGTCATATATGTTCCGCCGCTAGGGATGTTTTCCTATGACGTAAAGAATTATCCAGGTATAATTCATTCTTTGTGTATGTGAATTCTGTGTGATTAGTTAGGTATTTAGTAAATAAATAATTAAACCCAATTTTGTATTGCTGATTCAACTTGTTAGCCAGGGTTCTTGCAGATAACCAAGAATTTACAACTTTCAGATTATGAGACTGAAGTAAGATGACGATTGATATTGACTGCTATTGATGTAAAATATTACTAGATCTTTAAGAGTTTATTCGGAAGATAACAGCTCTATATTTCTTCGTGGTGCCCGACTCTCTTTACATGATTAGCTCAATCAGGTGATATTAATTATTTTATAGAATAGCATGTCATATCACTTAATCCAGCATAGCCAAAGACACGACACCTGGTTCCTGCCTTTCTAGGAAGTTTTTCCTAGCCACCATGTTTCTACACCTGCATTGCTTGCTGTTTGGGGTTTTAGGCTGGGTTTCTGTACAGCACTTTGTGACATCTGCTGATGTAAAAAGGGCTTTAGAAAAACATTACATTTAATTTCATTTGAAAGAGGATGAATATAAATATGTGTGGAAGGGTGGGAGAGAATGGGTGTGTGGAGGCATAGGGTACATGTGTGTGAATGAAGGAGGATGGAGGAGGAAGTAGATGTAAGTAGATGTATAGAGGAGTTGGAAATGTGTCTGAGAAGAAGGAAGGGGTGAGACGAAGGTTGGGATAAACTGGATCTTATGTTTTTTTTGAAAATTGTACAAATTAATTCAAAATGGAAAGCTGAAATGTCTTGAGTCAATAAGTATTCGATCCCTTTGTTATGGCAACCCTAAATACATCCAGGAGTAAAAATTTGCATAAGAAGTCACATAATAAGTTGCATGGACTCTGTGATAAATAATAGTTTTTAACATGATTTTTGAATTACTATCTCATCTCTGTACCCCAAACATATATATCTGTAAGGTCCCTCAGTTGAGCAGTGCATTTCATAAACAGATTCAGCCACAAAGACCAGAGACGTTTTCCACAAAGAAGAGAACCTATTGTTAGATCATTTAAAAAAGAAGATGCAGACATTGGCTTTATTAATTACACTTTGGATGGTGTATCAATACACCCAGTCACTACAAAGATACAGGTGTCCTTCCTAACTCAGTTGCCGGAGAGGAAGGAAACAGTTCAGGGATTTCACCATGAGGCCAATGGTGACTTTAAAACAGTCTGAGTTTAATGGCTGTGATAGGAGAACACTGAGGATGGATCAACATTGTAATTACTCCACAATACTAACCTAATTGACAGAGTGAAAATAAGGAAGCTTGTACAGAATACAAATATACCAAAACATACATCCTGTTTGCAATAAGCACTAAAGTAAAACTGCAAAAATGTGGCAAAGAAATTAACTTTATGTCCTGAATATTTAGCATTATGGGCAAATCCAACACAACACATCACTGAGTACCACTCTTCATATTTTCAAGCATGGTGGTGGCTTCATCATGTTATGGGGATGCTCGTCATCGGCAAGGACTAGGGAGATTAAAAAAATTAAAAATAAACAGAATAGAGCTAGGCACAGGCAAAATCCTAGAGGATTTGCTTTCCAACAGACAAATTCACCTTTCAGCAGGACTAAAACTTAAAACACAAGGACAAATATACAATGGAGTTGCTTACCATGACGACATTGAATGTTCCTGAGTGACAAGACTTGAAAAAGGTTGTGTAGCAATGATCAACAACCAACTTGACAGAGTGTGAAGAATTTTCAAAAGAAAAAGTTGCAGATATTGTACTGCAAATCTCTTGAGTCATACCCAGAAAGACAGCTGTAATCGCTTCCAAAGGTGATTCTAGCATGTATTCAGGGGTGTGAATACTTGCAAAAATGTGCATAAAATGTTTCATTTTGGGGTATGGTGAGTAGATGGGTGAGAAAACAAATACATTGAATCCATATTCAATTCAGGCTGTAATTTCAACAAACGTGGAATAAATCAAGGAGAATGAATACTTTCTGCATATTTTATATTTTATAAATAGAAGTGGAAATCTGTCTGAGAAGGGGGAGATAGGGGTTTGGGATAAACTTCGCCTGGGTGGGTAAGAGGGGGTGTCACGCCCTGGTCTTAGTATTTTTGTGTTTTCTTTCTTTATTTGGTCAGGCCAGGGTGTGACGTGGGTTTATTTTGTGGTGTGTTTGTGTATTTTTTCGTAGGTTTTGGGATTGTGGCAAAATCTATGGTTGCCTGAGGCGGTTCTCAATCAGAGGCAGGTGATTCTCGTCTCTGATTGGGAACCATATTTAGGCAGCCATATACCTTGAGTGTTTCGTGGGTGATTGTTCATGTCTCTGTGTGTGTTAGACTGTTTAGGTTTTCGCGTTACGTTTGTTGTTTTTGTATTGTATGTTTTTTTGTCTTCATTAAATATGTATCAAGAATACCACGCTGCATTTTGGTCCGATCCTTGTTACACCTCTTCGTCAGAGGAGGAGATAGTAGAAAACCGTAACAGGGGGCAAGGAGGGGAGGTGGCGATACGTTCTCTTGCTGCTGGTGATTCTCTGATCAACCTCTACGCAGACGACACCATTCTGGATACTTCTGGCCCTTCTTTGGACACTGTGTTAACTAACCTCCAGACGAGCTTCCATGCCATACAACACTCCTTCCGTGGCCTCCAACTGCTCTTAAATGCAAGTAAAACTAAATGCATGCTCTTCAACCGATCACTGCCCGCACCTGTCCAGCATCACTACTCTAGACGGTTCTGACTTAGAAAATGTGGACAACTACAAATACCTAGGTGTCTGGTTAGACTGTAAACTCTCCTTCCAGACTCATATTAAACATCTCCAATACAAAATGAAATCTAGAATCGACCCCCTATTTCGCAACAAAGCATCCTTCACTCATGCTGCCAAACATACCCACTTAAAACTGATTATCCTACTGATCCTTGAATTCGGCGATGTCATTTACAAAATAGCCTCCAACGCGCTACTCAGCAAATTGGATGCAGTCTGTCACAGTGCCATCCGTTTTGTCACCAAAGCCCCATATAGCACCCACCACTGCGACCTGTATGCTCTCATTGGCTGGTCCTCGCATCATATTCGTCGCCAAACCCACTGGCTCCAGGTCATCTCGAATTTTTGCTAGGTAAAGCCCTGCCTTATCTCAGCTCACCAGTCACCATAGCAGCACCCACCTGTAGCACGCGCTCCAGCAGGGATATTTCACTGGTCACCCCCAAAGTCAATTCCTCCGTTGGCCGCCTTTCCTTCCAGTTCTCTGCTGCCAATGACTCCAACGAACTGCAAAAATCATTGAAGCTGGACTACTACTAGCCTACCTGGTTAAATAAAGGTGTTCTCAACTGGCCTACCTGGTTAAATAAAGGTGTTCTCAACTAGCCTACCTGGTTAAATAAAGGTGTTCTCAACTAGCCTACCTGGTTAAATAAAGGTGTTCTCAACTAGCCTACCTGGTTAAATAAAGGTGTTCTCAACTAGCCTACCTGGTTAAATAAAGGTGTTCTCAACTAGCCTACCTGGTTAAATAAAGGTGTTCTCAACTAGCCTACCTGGTTAAATAAAGGTGTTCTCAACTAGCCTACCTGGTTAAATAAAGGTGTTCTCAACTAGCCTACCTGGTTAAATAAAGGTGTTCTCAACTAGCCTACCTGGTTAAATAAAGGTGTTCTCAACTAGCCTACCTGGTTAAATAAAGGTGTTCTCAACTAGCCTACCTGGTTAAATAAAGGTGTTCTCAACTAGCCTACCTGGTTAAATAAAGGTGTTCTCAACTAGTCTACCTGGTTAAATAAAGGTGTTCTCAACTAGTCTACCTGGTTAAATAAAGGTGTTCTCAACTAGTCTACCTGGTTAAATAAAGGTGTTCTCAACTAGCCTACCTGGTTAAATAAAGGTGTTCTCAACTAGCCTACCTGGTTAAATAAAGGTGTTCTCAACTAGCCTACCTGGTTAAATAAAGGTGTTCTCAACTAGCCTACCTGGTTAAATAAAGGTGTTCTTCAACTAGCCTACCTGGTTAAATAAAGGTGTTCTCAACTAGCCTACCTGGTTAAATAAAGGTGTTCTCAACTAGCCTACCTGGTTAAATAAAGGTGTTCTCAACTAGCCTACCTGGTTAAATAAAGGTGTTCTCAACTAGCCTACCTGGTTAAATAAAGGTGTTCTCAACTAGCCTACCTGGTTAAATAAAGGTGTTCTCAACTAGCCTACCTGGTTAAATAAAGTGTTCTCAACTAGTCTACCTGGTTAAATAAAGGTGTTCTCAACTAGTCTACCTGGTTAAATAAAGGTGTTCTCAACTAGCCTACCTGGTTAAATAAAGGTGTTCTCAACTAGCCTACCTGGTTAAATAAAGGTGTTCTCAACTAGCTACCTGGTTAAATAAAGGTGTTCTCAACTAGCCTACCTGGTTAAATAAAGGTGTTCTCAACTAGCCTACCTGGTTAAATAAAGGTGTTCTCAACTAGCCTACCTGGTTAAATAAAGGTGTTCTCAACTAGCCTACCTGGTTAAATAAAGGTGTTCTCAACTAGCCTACCTGGTTAAATAAAGGTGTTCTCAACTAGTCTACCTGGTTAAATAAAGGTGTTCTCAACTAGCCTACCTGGTTAAATAAAGGTGTTCTCAATAGCCTACCTGGTTAAATAAAGGGTGTTCTCAACTAGCCTACCTGGTTAAATAAAGGTGTCTCAACTAGCCTACCTGGTTAAATAAAGGTGTTCTCAACTAGCCTACCTGGTTTAAATAAGGGTTTCTCAACTAGCCTACCTGGTTAAATAAAGGTGTTCTCAACTAGCCTACCTGGTTAAATAAAGGTGTTCTCAACTAGCCTACCTGGTTAAATAAAGGTGTTCTCAACTAGCCTACCTGGTTAAATAAAGGTGTTCTCAACTAGCCTACCTGGTTAAATAAAGGTGTTCTCAACTAGCCTACCTGGTTAAATAAAGGTGTTCTCAACTAGTCTACCTGGTTAAATAAAGGTGTTCTCAACTAGTCCTACCTGGTTAAATAAAGGTGTTCTCAACTAGCCTACCTGGTTAAATAAAGGTGTTCTCAACTAGCCTACCTGGTTAAATAAAGGTGTTCTCAACTAGCCTACCTGGTTAAATAAAGGTGTTCTCAACTAGCCTACCTGGTTAAATAAAGGTGTTCTCAACTAGCCTACCTGGTTAAATAAAGGTGTTCTCAACTAGCCACCTGGTTAAATAAAGGTGTTCTCACTAGCCTACCTGGTTAAATAAAGGTGTTCTCAACTAGCCTACCTGGTTAAATAAAGGTGTTCTCAACTAGTCTACCTGGTTAAATAAAGGTGTTCTCAACTAGTCTACCTGGTTAAATAAAGGTGTTCTCAAACTAGCCTACCTGGTTAAATAAAGGTGTTCTCAACTAGCCTACCTGGTTAAATAAAGGTGTTCTCAACTAGCCTACCTGGTTAAATAAAGGTGTTCTCAACTAGCCTACCTGGTTAAATAAAGGTGTTCTCAACTAGCCTACCTGGTTAAATAAAGGTGTTCTCAACTAGCCTACCTGGTTAAATAAAGGTGTTCTCAACTAGCCTACCTGGTTAAATAAAGGTGTTCTCAACTAGCCTACCTGGTTAAATAAAGGTGTTCTCAACTAGCCTACCTGGTTAAATAAAGGTGTTCTCAACTAGCCTACCTGGTTAAATAAAGGTGTTCTCAACTAGCCTACCTGGTTAAATAAAGGTGTTCTCAACTAGCCTACCTGGTTAAATAAAGGTGTTCTCAACTAGCCTACCTGGTTAAATAAAGGTGTTCTCAACTAGCCTACCTGGTTAAATAAAGGTGTTCTCAACTAGCCTACCTGGTTAAATAAAGGTGTTCTCAACTAGCCTACCTGGTTAAATAAAGGTGTTCTCAACTAGCCACCTGGTTAAATAAAGGTGTTCTCAACTGGCCTACCTGGTTAAATAAAGGTTTTCTCAACTAGCCTACCTGGTTAAATAAAGGTGTTCTCAACTAGCCTACCTGGTTAAATAAAGGTGTTCTCAACTAGCCTACCTGGTTAAATAAAGGTGTTCTCAACTAGCCTACCTGGTTAAATAAAGGTGTTCTCAACTAGCCTACCTGGTTAAATAAAGGTGTTCTCAACTAGCCTACCTGGTTAAATAAAGGTGTTCTCAACTAGCCTACCTGGTTAAATAAAGGTGTTCTCAACTAGCCTACCTGGTTAAATAAAGGTGTTCTCAACTAGCCTACCTGGTTAAATAAAGGTGTTCTCAACTAGCCTACCTGGTTAAATAAGGTGTTCTCAACTAGCCCACCTGGTTAAATAAAGGTGTTCTCAACTAGCCTACCTGGTTAAATAAAGGTGTTCTCAACTAGCCTACCTGGTTAAATAAAGGTGTTCTCAACTAGCCTACCTGGTTAAATAAAGGTGTTCTCAACTAGCCTACCTGGTTAAATAAAGGTGTTCTCAACTAGCCTACCTGGTTAAATAAAGGTGTTCTCAACTAGCCACCTGGTTAAATAAAGGTGTTCTCAACTGGCCTACCTGGTTAAATAAAGGTTTTCTCAACTAGCCTACCTGGTTAAATAAAGGTGTTCTCAACTAGCCTACCTGGTTAAATAAAGGTGTTCTCAACTAGCCTACCTGGTTAAATAAAGGTGTTCTCAACTAGCCTACCTGGTTAAATAAAGGTGTTCTCAACTAGCCTACCTGGTTAAATAAAGGTGTTCTCAACTAGCCTACCTGGTTAAATAAAGGTGTTCTCAACTAGCCTACCTGGTTAAATAAAGGTGTTCTCAACTAGCCTACCTGGTTAAATAAAGGTGTTCTCAACTAGCCTACCTGGTTAAATAAAGGTGTTCTCAACTAGCCTACCTGGTTAAATAAAGGTGTTCTCAACTAGCCCACCTGGTTAAATAAAGGTGTTCTCAACTAGCCTACCTGGTTAAATAAAGGTGTTCTCAACTAGCCTACCTGGTTAAATAAAGGTGTTCTCAACTAGCCTACCTGATTAAATAAAGGTGTTCTCAACTAGCCTACCTGGTTAAATAAAGGTGTTCTCAACTAGCCTACCTGGTTAAATAAAGGTGTTCTCAACTAGCCCACCTGGTTAAATAAAGGTGTTCTCAACTAGCCTACCTGGTTAAATAAAGGTGTTCTCAACTAGCCTACCTGGTTAAATAAAGGTGTTCTCAACTAGCCTACCTGGTTAAATAAAGGTGTTCTCAACTAGCCTACCTGGTTAAATAAAGGTGTTCTCAACTAGCCCACCTGGTTAAATAAAGGTGTTCTCAACTAGCCTACCTGGTTAAATAAAGGTGTTCTCAACTAGCCTACCTGGTTAAATAAAGGTGTTCTCAACTAGCCTACCTGATTAAATAAAGGTGTTCTCAACTAGCCTACCTGGTTAAATAAAGGTGTTCTCAACTAGCCTACCTGGTTAAATAAAGGTGTTCTCAACTAGCCCACCTGGTTAAATAAAGGTGTTCTCAACTAGCCTACCTGGTTAAATAAAGGTGTTCTCAACTAGCCTACCTGGTTAAATAAAGGTGTTCTCAACTAGCCTACCTGGTTAAATAAAATGTGAAATGACATACATTTAAACAACCGTAATTATAATTCATAATTGAATAAATAAACATTTGCAAGCCTGTAGTTAAAGGAATAACAGTTCGGGAATGATTAGGATGTTAAATAACTTCCTTTGTGTGTTATAATAACTAAGATTCAAGGGTGGTTATTGATGAGAATGGCTTTAGTGTCCTTGCCTCTCTCTGTGTTCATTTCTATTGATTGAGAAAGCCATGAAGCATGTGGTTCAGTGTAACCACGATTAGTCAGAGAACTACAGTACTACAGTACACCCACAAACATCCTGAATGTTGAAAAAATGAAACGTTTCTCACCCTGCACTAAATATTTACTATGTTATCAAATTCTTATTTTGCAGCTAAGGTTTAATGGTGGTTATTGGTGTGAATGGAGAGGGGCTATATCTGGGTGACTGGGAAAGCATCAGACACTTCTCTGAGGTGTAAATGAGGCCTCCACTCATCCCATTTCAGTCTCTCAGAGGACTCACTCAGCACAGCCACTATACTTTAATTAAATGTGTAAGGTAATACAAACTGGCAACAGTACTTAAGTGGCAGTCTTTCTCCAATGTATATATAATTACATAATCCACAGTTAGATGTTGTGGGTAAATACGCTGTTGAGTTGGAGTTTATTAAAAGTCCTAAGAAGTCATAGCACCTCAAGTACGAACACTTTGTTTTGTGTTTTGTTTGTTAAATGTCTCCTCAGTCCACATGCTCTCTATACAGTGCATTAGAAATGTATTCAGACCCCTTGAATTTTTCCACATTTTGTTACGTTAGTTTTTTTTACTCATCAATCTACACACAATACCCCATAATGACAAAGCAAAAACAGGTAAAAAAATGTTTTTCTATTTGATATATAGTGTGAAACTGAAGTTTTACATAAGTATTCAGACCCTTTCATTTGTTGAACCACCTTTGGTAGTGATTACAGCCTCGAGTCTTCTTAGATATGACGACACTACAAGCTTCACACACCTGTATATAGATATTTTCTACCATTCTTCTCTGCAGATCCTCAAGCTCTGTCAGGTTGGATGGGTAGTGTCGCAGCACAGCTATATGCAGGGCTCTCCGGAGATGTTAGATCGGGTTCAAGTCCGGGTTCTGGCCGGGCCACTCAAGGACATTCAGACTTGTCTCGAAGCCACTACTACGTTGTCTTGGCTGTGTGCTTAGGGTCGTTGTCCTGTTGGAAGTTAAACTTCACCCCAGTCTGAGGTCCTGAGCTCTGGAGCAGATTTTCATCAAGGAGCTCGCTGTACTTTACTCATCTTTCCCTTGATTCTGACTAGTCTTCCCAGTCCCTGACACGGAAAAAAAATCCCCATGGCATGATGCTGCCACCGCCATGCTTCACCGTAGGGGTGGTGCCAGGTTTCCACCAGGCGTGACTCTTGGCATTCAGGCCAAAGAGTTCAATCTTGGTTTCGTCAGACCAGAGAATCTTGTTTCTCATGGTCTTTGAGTCTTTCGGTGCCTTTTGGTAAACTCCAAGCAGGCTGTCTTTCCTATTACTGAGGAGTGGCTTCTGCCTGGCCACTCTAACATAACGGCCTGATTGGGCGATTGCTGCAGAGATTAATGTCCTTCTGGAAGTTTCTCCCATTTCCACAGAGGAACTCTGTAGCTCTATCAGCGTGACCATTGGTTCTTGGTCACCTCCCTAACCAAGGCCCTTCTTCCCAGATTGCTCAGTTTGGTCGGGTGGCCAGCTCTAGGAAGATTCTTGGTTGTTCCAGACTTCTTCCACCTACGAATGATGGAGGCCACCGTGCTGTTGGGAACTTCAATGCTGCAGACATTTTTTGGTGCCCTTCCACAGATCTGTGCCTCGACACAATCCTGTCTCTGGGGCTTTACGTACAATTCCTTAGTACTCATGCCTTAGTGTGACAGTGCATGTCAGAGCAAAAACTATGTCACACTATCCGCTATTCTGCTTGAGCCAGTCAATAATGACGTGCGTGACACATGTTCTCTAATACCTGCCTAGCTGCTATTATCTTATGTTACACAGAACATTGTTACACAGAACGCTGTTACACATTCTACTTTTACACAGAACGTTGTTACACATTCTATTGTTACACAGAACGTTGTTACACATTATTGTTACACAGAACGTTGTTACACATTCTACTTTTACACAGAACATTGTTAGACATTATTGTTACACAGAACATTGTTACACATTATTGTTACACAGAACGTTGTTACACATTATTGTTACACAGAACGTTGTTACACATTCTATTGTTACACAGAACGTTGTTACACAGAACATTGTTACACAGAACATTGTTACACAGAACATTGTTACACAGAACATTGTTAGACATTCTATTGTTACACAGAACGTTGTTACACATTCTATTGTTACACAGAACGTTGTTAGACATTCTATTGTTACACAGAACGTTGTTACACATTCTATTGTTACACAGAACGTTGTTACACAGAACATTGTTAGACATTCTATTGTTACACAGAACGTTGTTACACATTCTATTGTTACACAGAACATTGTTAGACATTCTATTGTTACACAGAACGTTGTTACACATTCTATTGTTACACAGAACATTGTTAGACATTCTATTGTTACACAGAACATTGTTACACATTCTATTGTTACACAGAACGTTGTTACACATTCTATTGTTACACAGAACATTGTTAGACATTCTATTGTTACACAGAACGTTGTTACACATTCTATTGTTACACAGAACGTTGTTACACAGAACATTGTTAGACATTCTATTGTTACACAGAACGTTGTTACACATTCTATTGTTACACAGAACGTTGTTACACAGAACATTGTTACACAGAACGTTGTTAGACATTCTATTGTTACACAGAACGTTGTTAGACATTGTTACACATTCTATTGTTACACAGAACGTTGTTAGACATTGTTACACATTCTATTGTTACACAGAACATTGTTAGACATTCTATTGTTACACAGAACGTTGTTACACATTATTGTTACACAGAACGTTGTTACACATTCTATTGTTACACAGAACGTTGTTAGACATTGTTACACATTCTATTGTTACACAGAACGTTGTTAGACATTGTTACACATTCTATTGTTACACAGAACGTTGTTAGACATTGTTACACATTCTATTGTTACACATTCTATTGTTACACAGAACGTTGTTACACATTCTATTGTTACACAGAACGTTGTTACACATTCTATTGTTACACAGTCCGTTGCTACACAGTCCGTTGCTACACATTCCATTGTTACACAGTCCGTTGCTACACAGTCCGTTGCTACACAGTACGTTGCTACACAGTACGTTGCTACACAGTACGTTGCTACACAGTACGTTGCTACACAGTACATTGTTAGACAGTACATTGCTACACAGTACATTGTTACACATTCCGACAATCTAGAGTGTCAGGGAGTACTATTGTCTGGGTCTTTGTCTTGCTAAAGGTTGTCTCCACATTAGCAGAATAAGCAGTGTTGGCAGCCATCTCCACACCTGAGAGGATGTCTAAATGTTTCCTGTTTATGATAAAGCTAATTCTATTGGGTTTGACATTTCCATAACTTAGCAGACAGTCTTATCCAGTGCAACTTGCAGTAGTGAGTGCATACATTTTGATACTGGTCCACCGTGGGAATTGAACCCACAACCCTGGCATTGGAACTGCCGTGCTCTACCAACTGAGCTACACCTGTCACCAAGCTTGCCAGGTAAATCTTAATTGCAAATGTTTAGACTTGTAAACTGTAAAAGTATATGTTTTTGGGTAGCTCAAGTTCATCTGGTTGCCGGCAGGTCCGTTTTTTTTCTGTCACACAAGTTCTCTCATGTTGTTTACGCTGTGTTGAAGGTGTAAAGATTGTTTTGGCCAACACCACACAAGCTTCTTGGCAGTATTCCTATTGCCTCCCTGTGCACTCTAAAGATTGACATCTAACAGACATTTTCATTAGATTGATGAAAAGTCAAACCCCTCCTGAGGTAACGACTGATTAGGATTTCAAAGTAACACCTTTCTATGAGACATTTGAGTGAACCTCAAAGCAACAATGGACCCACTGTTCCCCAGGCGCCTAAGACACATTTCAGCTGAATATATTCAGTTGGACAACTGCCTAGGTATCCCCCTTTCCTTTTCAGTGCTTAGGCAACAGTTTTCTTCAGCAGGTTTTCCAATATTAGCTTGTCATTCCACTAATGAAAAGTTGGTCCGATTCAGCAAGTGGACTGGTCTCACCGTGTTTGCACTTTCACTGTCTCATTTCCATATTGCCCAAATGCCACTTACCCAATAGAACATTGAAATGCTTGAATTACAAACATAAACCAATAGGGTCTAGTATACATCACAATGTACTGTGTAACAATGGAATGTGTAACACTGTACTGTGTAACAATGCAGACCTAGCTGTTGGGTTGATGTTAGGTGCACGATACCCTAATCTGTCCAAACAGACCCCCCCACCTTACCAGACCCGAGTTTCCCCTAATGTGAGACCCACCAGACCCCAGCTTCCCCTCTCCACACCGTCTCACCAGACCCCAGCCTCCCCTCTCCACACCGACCCCAGCCTCTCCTCTCCACACCGTCCCACCAGACCCCAGCCTCCCCTCTCCACACCGTTGCACCAGACCCCAGCCTCCACTGTCCAAAAAGACCCCAGCCTCCCCTCTCCACACCGTCCAAAGAGACCCAGCCTCCCCTCTCCCCTCTCCACACCGTTGCACCAGAGCCCAGACTCCACTGTCCAAAGAGACCCCAGCCTCCCCTCTCCACACCGTCCAAAGAGACCCCAGCCTCCCCTCTCCACATCGTCGCACCAGACCCCAGCCTCCACTGTCCAACTAGACCCCAGCCTCCCCACTCCACACCATCCAAAGAGACCCCAGCCTCCCCTCTCCACACCGTCGCACCAGACCCCAGCCTCCACTGTCCAACCAGACCCCAGCCTCCACTGTCCAACCAGACCCCAGCCTCCCCTCTCCACACCGTCCAACCAGACCCCAGCCTCCATCGTCCAACCAGACCCCACTCTCCCCACACTGTCCCACCAGACCCCAGCCTCCCCACACTGTCCCACCAGACCCCAGCCTCCCCACACTGTCCCACCAGACTCCAGCCTCTACTGTCCCACCAGACTCCAGCCTCCCCTCTCCGCACTGTCCCACCACTCCAGCCTCCCCTCTCCACACTGTCCCACCACTCCAGCCTCCCCTCACTGTCCCAACAGACTCCAGCCTCCCCACCGTCCCAACAGACCCCAGCCTCCTCTCCCCACCGTCCCACCAGACCCCAGCCTCCTCGTCCCACCAGACCCCAGCCTCCTCTCCACACCGTCCCACCAGACCCCAGCCTCCTCTCCACACCGTCCCACCAGACCCCAGCCTCCTCTCCACACCGTCCCAACAGACCCCAGCCTCCTCTCCACACCGTCCCAACAGACCCCAGCCTCCTCTCCACACCGTCCCAACAGACCCCAGCCTCCTCTCCACACCGTCCCAACAGACCCCAGCCTCCTCTCCACACTGTCCCACCAGACCCCAGCCTCCTCTCCACACTGTCCCACCAGACCCCAGCCTCCTCTCCACACTGTCCCACCAGACCCCAGCCTCCTCTCCACACTGTCCCACCAGACCCCAGCCTCCTCTCCACACTGTCCCACCAGACCCCAGCCTCCTCTCCACACCGTCCCACCAGACCTCAGCCGTGGCTCTCTACACCGTCCCACCAGACCCCAGCCTCCCCTCTCCACACCGTCCCACCAGACCCCAGCCTCCTCTCCACACCGTCCCACCAGACCCCAGCCTCCCCTCTCCACACCATCCAACCAGACCCCAGCCTCCCCTCTCCACACCGTCCAACCAGACCCCAGCCTCCATCGTCCAACCAGACCCCAGCCTCCCCACACTGTCCCACCAGACCCCAGCCTCCCCACACTGTCCCACCAGACCCCAGCCTCTACTGTCCCACCAGACTCCAGCCTCTACTGTCCCACCAGACTCCAGCCTCCCATCTCCGCACTGTCCCACCACTCCAGCCTCCCCTCTCCACACTGTCCCAACAGACTCCAGCCTCCTCACCGTCCCACCAGACCCCAGCCTTCCCTCTCCACACCGTCCCACCAGACCCCAGCCTCCCCTCTCTACACCGTCCAACCAGACCCCAGCCTCCATCGTCCAACCAGACCCCAGCCTCCCCACACTGTCCCACCAGACCCCAGCCTCCCCACACTGTCCCACCAGACCCCAGCCTCTACTGTCCCACCAGACTCCAGCCTCCCATCTCCGCACTGTCCCACCACTCCAGCCTCCCCTCTCCACACTGTCCCAACAGACTCCAGCCTCCTCACCGTCCCACCAGACCCCAGCCTTCCCTCTCCACACCGTCCCACCAGACCCCAGCCTCCCCTCTCCACACCGTCCAACCAGACCCCAGCCTCCATCGTCCAACCAGACCCCAGCCTCCCCACACTGTCCCACCAGACCCCAGCCTCCCCACACTGTCCCACCAGACCTCAGCCTCTACTGTCCCACCAGACTCTACTGTCCCACCAGACTCCACCCTCCCATCTCCGCACTGTCCCACCACTCCAGCCTCCCCTCTCCACACTGTCCCAACAGACTCCAGCCTCCTCACCGTCCCACCAGACCCCAGCCTTCCCTCTCCACACCGTCGCACCAGACCCCAGCCTCCCCTCTCCACACCGTCCCACCAGACCCCAGCCTCCCCTCTCTACACCGTCGCACCAGACCCCAGCCTCCACTGTCCCACCAGACCCCAGCCTTGGCTCTCTACACCGTCCCACCAGACCCCAGCCTCCCCTCTCCACACCGTCCCACCAGACCCCAGACTCCCCTCTCTACACCGTCGCACCAGACCCCAGCCTCCACTGTCGCACCAGACCCCAGCCTCCACTGTCCCACCAGACCCCAGCCTTGGCTCTCTACACCGTCCCACCAGACCCCAGCCTCCCATCTCCACACTGTCCCACCAGACCCCAGCCTTCCCCCACCACACTGCCCCACCATGGCTCACATCAACACCATCATGCCAGAAAACCTTGCCCCACTCCAATTCACATAACGGCCCAGCATATCCACAGATGACGCAATCTCAATTTCACTCCACACTGCCCTTTCCCACCTGGACAAAAGGAACAGCTATGTGAGAATGCCTCTATGACTAAAAACAAACAAAAGATAACTAATGTAAAATATACTGTGTCCCTAAAATGTATAAGCTGGAAGTAGAAGTGTTGTTATCCTCTAGTTTACTTCAATTAGGGGAGGGATGGTAGGGTTAGGGGACAATAATAAAGGAAAATATTAAATAAAACATATGGGGGATTATACAGACAGCTAATTTGATGGAGGTTACAATCCATCTGCTAATCTATCTATTACAGCTCATCTACCCCACCAAAATAACAAATACATTAAAAAAGCCTCAATCCCTCAGAGGCATAATAAATGTTGCTGCCAAGTTGTATAAATTGGGGATCAATGATAATTGATTTCCCAGTCTGATACATTTATTAAGGTGACAACCATTTAAGCATTTGCTTGCTTGTTCCATCCATCAGCCCCCAGCCTGTTACATCTATCAGCCAGCTGCCTGGTCCCAGTCCCCAAGAGATAGATCCAGCCCACTGCTGACTAACCAAACCACTTTGGTAGCAACTATCGGTCTTAGGAATTTAATTACAATGAAATAATTGCCGAGCACTGTCAAGGCAGATTCGACACGCATGAAGGTAGCAGTTAATTTTTCATTTTGGAGCAGAATGAAGAGGTCTCGGGCATAATCTGTTAACCACATGATGTGGATTATTGTGTGTTCAGACAGTCCAGAAATTGAATTTCCCATAAGAGCAGAATAAATTGGTTCTGGAGTGTCAGCTCCTGTCATAGAAGGTGATATAAAACTGCAGATGAACCCTGTCATTTGGAAGGGAAGGGAACCACGGGAGATGAAATAATCTCAGACTTGGTGGCCCCTTCATGTCTTTCTTAAAGTGATGGCACAGACATGGGCTTGTATATTGAGAACCAGGAATCATGAAGATATTATTATTACTATTATTATCAGAACTCAGCCTAGCATTTTTATCAGATGTTTTGTGTGCCATAGGACGAACCGCAGGATGAACCACAGGATGAACCACAGGATGAACCATGACATTTATATTTAACAAATAAAATTACATTTTCTGATGGGGTTAAATATATTTTGTGCACTTGCAATCAAATACGGTGGCAGGGGTTTTCAAAAACCTGAGCATGTCGACCACGCGGGCATTACTGTCTGGCCGAACACGCGGGCATTACTGTCTGGCCGAACACGCGGGCATTACTGTCTGGCCGAACACGCGGGCATTACTGTCTGGCCGAACACGCGGGCATTACTGTCTGGCCGAACACGCGGGCATTACTGTCTGGCCGAACACGCGGGCATTACTGTCTGGCCGAACACGCGGGCATTACTGTCTGGCCGAACACGCGGGCATTACTGTCTGGCCGAACACGCGGGCATTACTGTCTGGCCGAACACGCGGGCATTACTGTCTGGCCGAACACGCGGGCATTACTGTCTGGCCGAACACGCGGGCATTACTGTCTGGCCGAACACACGGGCATTACTGTCTGGCCGAACACACGGACATTACTGTCTGGCCGAACACACGGACATTACTGTCTGGCCGAACACACGGACATTACTGTCTGGCCGAACACACGGACATTACTGTCTGGCCGAACACACGGACATTACTGTCTGGCCGAACACACGGACATTACTGTCTGGCCGAACACACGGACATTACTGTCTGGCCGAACACACGGACATTACTGTCTGGCCGAACACACGGACATTACTGTCTGGCCGAACACACGGACATTACTGTCTGGCCGAACACACGGACATTACTGTCTGGCCGAACACACGGACATTACTGTCTGGCCGAACACACGGACATTACTGTCTGGCCGAACACACGGACATTACTGTCTGGCCGAACACACGGACATTACTGTCTGGCCGAACACACGGACATTACTGTCTGGCCGAACACACGGACATTACTGTCTGGCCGAACACACAGACATTACTGTCTGGCCGAACACACAGACATTACTGTCTGGCTGAACACACAGACATTACTGTCTGGCTGAACTTACAGAACATACAGACATTACTGCCTGGTTGACATGCAGAGGTTGGCGTTACATCAGAATAACCATCCTCCATTCAGTATCAGAGAGGGACAACGTTCTCTAACTTCATTAAAGAAACCAGACAAGGACAACGTTCTCTGTAAGTTGATTAAGGAAACCAGTGTTGACTAAGGGTATCAGTGTTGATTAAGGAAACCAGTGTTGACTAAGGGTATCAGTGTTGATTAAGGAAACCAGTGCTGACTAAGAGTATCAGTGTTGATTAAGGAAACCAGTGTTGACTAAGAGTATCAGTGTTGATTAAGGAAACCAGTGTTGACTAAGAGTATCAGTGTTGATTAAGGAAACCAGTGTTGACTAAGGGTATCAGTGTTGATTAAGGAAACCAGTGTTGACTAAGAGTATCAGTGTTGATTAAGGAAACCAGTGTTGACTAAGGGTATCAGTGTTGATTAACGAAACCAGTGTTGACTAAGCGTATCAGTGTTGATTAAGGAAATCAGGGATGACTTACCATGCACATGGAACTCCACACGCAAAGAAAATTCAAAGATTGTGTTTGACGGCTCATATTTGTTGTCACAACATCAATTTTAACTGAATGCCACACTATTAATTGACTACAGCTCAGTGTTCAACACCATAGTGAAAAACTCATCACTAAGCTAAGGCTTAGCTCAGGGGTGCGTGCTTAGTCCCCTCCACATACTCCCTTTTCACCCACGACTGTGTGGCCAGGCACGATTCCAACACCACACCATCATTAGGTTTGCTGACGACACTACAGTGGTAGGCCTGATCACCGACAACGATGAGCCATCCTATAGGGAGGAGGTCAGAGACCTGGCAGTGTGTTGCAAGGACAACAATCTCTCCCTCAATGTGATCAAGACAAAGGAGCTGATCGGGACTATTTGTTCTGCTTGGTGCTGTTGAAAAACCCCACAGCATGATGTTGCCACCAGCATGCTTCACCTTAGGGATGGTGCCAGGTTTCCTCCAGATGTGACGCTTGACATTCAGGCCAAATAATTCAATCTTGGTTTCATCAGAAAAGAGAATCTTGTTTCTCATGGTCTGAAATTCCTTTAGGTGCCTTTTGACAAACTCCAAGCAGGCTGTCATGTGCCTTTTACTGAGTAGTGGCTTCTGTCTGGCCACTCTACCATTAAGGCCTGATTGGTGGAGTGCTGCAGAGATGGTTGTCCATCTGGAAGATTCTCCCATATCCACAGAGGAACTCTGGAGCTCTGTGAGAGTGACCATCAGGTTCTTCGTCACCTCCCTGACCAAGACTCTTCTCCCCTGATCGCTCAGTTTGGCGGCCTGCTATAAGAGTCTTAATTGTTCCAAACTTCTTCCATTTAAGAATGATGGAGGCCACTGTGTTCTTGGGGACCTTCAATGCTGCAAAAATGTTTTGGTCCCCTTCCCCAGTTCTGTGCCTCGACACTCTCGGAGCTCTACGGACAATTCCTTCGACCTCATGGCTGGTTTTTGCTCTGACATGCACTGTCAACTGTGGGAACTTATATAGACAGGTGTGTGAATTTCCAAATCATGTCCAATCAATTGAATTCACCACAGGTGGATTCCAATCAAGTTGTAGAAACATCTCAAGGATGATCAATGGGAAAAGGATGCACCTGAGCTCAATACTTATGTAAATCAATTATTTCCGTTTTATTTTATACATTTGCACAAATCTATCACAACCTGTTTTTGCTTTGTCATTATGGGGTATTGTGTGTAAATTGATAAGGAAAAATATACAATTTAATCCATTTTAGGATAAGGCTGTAAAGTAACAAAATGTGAAAAAAGTCAAAGGGGTCTGAATACTTTTCCGAAAACACTGTATTTTGAAGTTTCAACCTGTGTGTTAACAGAACTTACTTTTCCCCTTTGATTAACCCTAATAAAGAACGTAATACTAACTAATATATATTTGAATGTTGTTCCAAGTACAATTTTCACATAAGAGATACCAACATTTCTTCAATTCGGATTTCAATAAATTAGATCTGTTTCCTGATGGAAGCTACTGTGTTAGTTCCATAACATGATGATTCCAAACACTTTC
Source organism: Oncorhynchus kisutch (assembly GCF_002021735.2). Classification (NCBI taxonomy): domain Eukaryota; kingdom Metazoa; phylum Chordata; class Actinopteri; order Salmoniformes; family Salmonidae; genus Oncorhynchus; species Oncorhynchus kisutch. The sequence goes on along the minus strand of NC_034188.2, from coordinate 95,033,469 downwards.
TTTAAATAACATTCACATTTACATCTGCAATATTGTAGCCAATTGATCATCTCAACAACAACAAAAAACTGAACACATTAAGACTACCAAGAAACACTCTTATTCCAGTGGACTAAATCAGGGTCAAAGGTTCAATGTAATGATAATGTTGATCGTACCAAATGAACGGTACTAGCAGTACATTTGTAGTTGAGCAATTATAAGGCAAGCCAAATGAAACTAGTTCAGACAGGACAAACCGTTCGGCAAGAGAGAGGAACGGTTAAAAAACAAATGTCACTTAAAGGGAATGTTTCCGGTTATGGGGGAGGGGAGTGCTTAAGGGAGGGATAGAAGGAAGGAGAGGATGATGCTTAGAGCTGTGTGGAGGGAAGAATTAACACGGATGAATTGGTTTACAATTTCCATTATAGTCATAAAAACCAAAACATTCCTCTTTTAGGAGTTATTGACTCCTGTTAGAAATGTAAAAACCAGCAACCAGATGGTCATTACTGATAGTGACTAATATTTAACATGATAGGTAATAGAGAAATTCAGGGTAGCCTATAATTATGACATTCGAGAGTGCCCATACCTGAAAGATAAAAAGCTGACTCATAATGGCACAGCATTTAATCAACTTTTCTGCTTCAGTTTGCTGCCATACGACTGGTTTCACATTTGTCTGATTTATAAGGTAAAATATATCTAAAACAAGTGTCATTTACAATTCAAAACAGATTACTAATTTACCTAGCTCTTATCAAGTTGTAAATTACAGTGCATTGAGAGGTGTTTCAATCTGAAACAATTAAGTAGATGCTGTTTCCAATTGGAACCAGTTCCCTCACAAGGTTGCTGTATCGGAATTATTAGGCCATTATTAGGCACATTGGGGTAGGTACTGACAGAGATCTGGGGAGGCAGGTAGCCTAGTGGTTAGACCAGTAACCGAAAGGTTGCTGTATCGAACCCCTGAGCTGACAAGATAAAAATCAGTTGTTCTGCACCTGAACAAGGCAGTTAACCTACTTGTGATGTAGAAGTCCATCACTGGCCGCGGGCAGCATTTGGTTCTTTAACGCACGCACACATTCATCACTGCTCCCTGCTCCGTTATCAGGTAAGTTAACAATGTGGGTCGACACACAAGTTGTCTTAGTACATACATTTCACACTTGTCAGTGTTCAAATTTAATATAAGCAATATGTATTATACTTATCTATGTTGTGGATGAGCACGTTGTTTGTTCTGTTCCTCTCTATCTCTGTAGCTTCCGGGTATGCTGGATAAGGACCCGAGCTAACTGAATTGGGCTGACTTTGTAGTGCCTGTCCCGAAAGGCTCATTAATGTAAATGGACATATTGAAAGACACTGTCACTAGTGATGTCATTTTGTAAATGTTGTGGTGATATTGTTTAATAGACATGTTGCAATGTATATACTTTAGTGTGTTTAGTTAAATGGAAAATGTAGGTTTGTATAGGTAATTGCTTAATTAATTAGAGTTAATTGTTCTGAGGGGAGGGGCTAGCCTCTGTTTCAGTTCATGGAGGCATTTTGGATTGAGCTGTGGATGGAGTAGCATTGTGTTTAGCTGGCCCATAAGGTATATGTTAGATGGCAGTACTGTGGATGGGGCAGCATTGTTTTTAGCTGGCCCATAAGGTATATGTTTGATGGCAGTACTTTTGGTTTTGTTCAGGAATCACTATGTAAATAAACACCCTGAAGCACAGAATAACATTTGCTGCTCCGCCATCTTTTTATTTTGATAGAGGTTAGGTGTTCCAGTATAGCCTTCTAGCCTACTCTACGTGACATATGGTGGCAGTGGTGGGATGGAGCACCGCAAATCAGTGAATTCCAACAAGAGAGGTAAAGGAATGCATACAGGATTACGTCCTCAGTTGCAGCATCAACTGTCAGAAAAGGTACCTGAAGTTGAACCGGGGTGGAAAACCATTGAATCTTCTGTTGAAGAAGAGGTCAAGTATGAGAACTAGGAGCCCGACCAAGGGGCCAAACACAACCGAACCGAGCTACAGGTTAAACCAGCAGATACAGCCATAAAAGACCAGCTGACTGAAAGAGCAGTTGGGGGACCAGAACCACACAACCATGGTAGCCTTTTTCCAGCAACTGTTCACCTGCCTTGAGAGGAGGGATGAAGACCTCAAGCAAGAGTTACGGGGTCTACGCCAATCTATCCTCACAGCTCCTCACCAAGCGGAACTTGTCAGTGAGAGCCCAAGATTGGGTCTGCCTTCACCAGGACGACAAAGGCTCAACTCAACAGGGACTTCAACTCCACAGCAGGATCCCCAAGCAGTAATGAGGCCAGCCCCAGTAGACCAGTCCAGCAGTGTAAACGTCCATCTTCCAGCATTCCTGAGGAAGGAGCCAAAGATGCCCTCATACCAGCAGGGGGAGGACATTGAAAACTACCTGTTAAGGTTTGAGCGCATGGCCAAGACGTGGCAGTGGCCGAAGGTAGAGTGGGCCTGCAGGCTTGTCCCATTGCTCACGGGCAAGGCCTAAGAGGCTTACACAGCAATGGAGGAGGGGCTGTCCAACGTCTACAAGGGCTTGAAGCAGGCGCTGCTGGTGAAGTTCGACATCTCCCCAGAGACCTACCGTCAACGCTTCAGAGCTGCATCGATGCCATCGGGTGAGTCACCGACAGAGACGTACCACCGCCTTAAGGGTCTCTACCGATGATTGGTTCGACCGGAGGAGAAGACACAGGAGAAAATCGGTGAGGTCATCATCCTCGACTAATTTCTACCACACGACATTCGAACCTGGGTCCGAGAGCACGAACCCAAGGACGGGCTTATGGCAGCCAAGCTTGCACTGCAATACCTTAACCTTAAGGGGGCCCACCACGACCTGCAGCACCCGCTCCAAGGAGTCTCAGAGACACAAGGGACATCAGAGATGGTGGAGGTAACTCTGGGGGTTATGTGTCTGGGAGGAGGGAGGTAAGGGATCATGCAGTTTGGTCTGATGGGAGGGGTCTGACCTGTTTTTACTGCCAGCAGCAGGGGCACAAAGCTTCAATGTGTCCGCTATGGAAATCCAAGCTCTCAGGTTACTGTTATGTACCCAGAGGGTATATGAGCAGTCAGTTTGCCAGTCTGATGTTCAGGTGTCATGTTCAGTTATCACTCATGCCCAGGCCAAAGCTGGTTTACAACCTCTGCCTGACTTGTGTGATAGTCTGTGCAAGGGGGGACCAAAGGGTCCAGAAAGTCACGCCGCCAGCGGCATCTTGAAGTATGTGGGAACCCCTGTACCTGTTGCTGATGTGTCTGGGTTAGAGGTGCAATGGGATGTTCCGCAAAATTTTGCTACACTGCAGAAGTCTGACACAACCTTGACATGTTTGTTTGACAAGGCCTTAGCTGGGGACAGTCAATCTTCATGTGTGGGGATTTACACAGTAGACAACCACATACTCTACCTTGGGTCAGAGGCAGATAGCAGGAAGTTGGTGGTGCCATCTACCTGTAGACCACTTGTTCTCAACCTTGCACATACAGTTCCATGGGCAGGTCATCTAGGGCAACATAAGACCTATCTTAGGCTCCCATTTCTTTTGGCCCTCCATGTATACTGATGTACAAACCTACTGCAAATCATGCCCCATGTGCCAGAAAACCAGTGCTGGCCGTAGGTCTGACCTGGCTCCTCTATGTTCACTGCCAGTTATCTCTACCCCATTCAAGAGAATTGCAATGGACATTGTTGGACCCTTGGAGAAGAGTAGGGCAGGTTACAAGTATATATTGGTGATCTGTGACTATGCCACCCGGTTCCCAGAAGCCTTCCCTCTCCGTTCCATAACCACTCTAAAAATAATCAGTGCCCTTGTTCAGCTCTTCTCTTGTGTCGGAATCCCAGATTAAATCCTGACAGACCAAGGGACAAACTTCACCTTGCGACTGATGGTTCAACTCCACCAACAGCTTGGCATTAAAGGCTTGAGAACCACTCCCTACCATCCCCAAACGGATGGGCTTGTAGAGAGATTCAATCAAATGCTCAAGAACATGCTGGGGAAGTTTGTGGCTGACACTGGTAAAGAATGGGATAAGTGGTTACGCTTTCTGCTTTTTGCTTACAGGAAGGTGCCTCAGGTATCGACAGCTTTCTCACCATTCAAACTCCTCTATGAATGGCCAGTGCAGTGACCACTGGACCTGCTGAAGAAGTGCTGGGAAGGTTCACCAATAGCTACCTCAGGACAGGGGATTGTCCAGTACCTCCTCCAGATGCGAGACAGGCTGGAGCAGTACTGAGAGGAAGCTAGGGCAAACCTTCAGCAAACCCAGAAGGCCCAGAAGAAAGGGTATGACCAGCACACTCGCCACAGGACAGAAAGTCAGGACAGAAAGTCCTGCTCCTCCTTCCCTCGTCTACCAGCAAGCTCCTTGTGCAATGGCAAGGGCCGTACCTAATCGGGAGGAAGATGGGCCTGGTGACCTACGAGGTGCTGCACCCGGACAAGGGTAAGAAGAAGCAAACCTACCATGTGAACCTTCTCAAGGCCTGGGAGGAGAAAGAGGAACTCTTTCCAGAAAGGGAAAGTCCTTTCTGGTCCGCAGAGTAGAAGAATACGACGAGCCGGATGGGTTCACAGAGGCATGGAAAGGACGAGCAGAGGTCATACTGGCTCACCTATAAAAAAAATAAAAAAACAAGCAAGATGAGCTGAAGCAGCTGTTTGGCAAGTATCCGGCCCTCGTCAGTCGGAGACCAGGAAGAATCAAAGTCCTAGAACACGTCATTTGTTTGAAGTCTTGCCAGAATCCTGTACACCAGCATCCTTACCATGTGCCTTAGAGGCTGGTTGTAGCCCTCAAGGAAGAGGTCCACACCATGATAGAAATGGATGTTGTCGAGCCATCTTCAAGTGAATGGTGCAGCCCTATTGTCATTGTCCCAAAGAAGGATGGGTCTTTGCGCGTCTGCATGGACTTCCGTAAGGTGAATTCCATCTCCCAGTTGAATGCCTACCCCTTGCCCCGCATTGATGACTTACTGGAGAGAATATGTAGAGCTCATTACATCACCACATTGGACCTCTGCAAAGGGTACTGGCAGGTGCCCCTGGATGAACAATCCAAGGCCTACACTGCATTCCAGACACCAATGGGCCTGTTCCAGTTCAAGGTCATGCCGTTTGGCCTTCATGGGACCACCACGACTTTCCAGAGGCTGATGGACAAGGTCCTCCAGGACTGTGACGATTACTGTGCTGCTTACTTGGACGATGTGGTGATCTACAGCCACTCCTTGTAGGGGCACATACAGCATCTTAACAGAGTCCTGGGGAAGATCCATGATGCAGGCGTCACGCTTAACCTCCTGAAGTGTGAGTGGGCGAAACAAGAGACAAAGTACCTGGGTTACCAGCTGGGTAAGGGTGAAGTTCGGCCTCAGGTGGGCAAAGTGGAGTGCATCAGGAACAGCCCTCAACCCAGAACCAAGACACAGGTGAAGTCCTTCCTAGGTCTGGCAGGTTGGTACCGGAGATTCATTCCGCAGTTTTTGACCATTGCTGTCCCTTGGACCAATCTCACTTCAAAGGTGGCCAGCAACACTGTGAAGTGGACTGAGGAGTGTGAGGAAGCCTGCATAATACTGAAAAACCGACTGTGCTCATTCCTTGTTCACCAGACTCCTGATTTTCAGAAGAGATTTCTCGTACAGGTGGACGGCTGTGGGAATTGGAGCTGTAATGGCCCAAGGAGAGCCAGGACAAGAGCTTCCTGTGCTGTACCTGAGTCGGAAGCTGTTGCCCAGGGAAACCAGGTATTCTACAATCGAGAAGGAGTGCCTGGCTATAAAGTGGGCCCTAGATAGCCTCCGTTACTACCTTCTTGGGAGGGAATTTGACCTGCACACAGACCACAGAGCCCTGACCTGGATCCAGACCATGAAGGACCGGAATCCTTGTGTGACCAGGTGGTATCTAGAGCTCCAGCCCTTCAGGTTCTGTGTCCGTCACAAGGCAGGAAAATAGAACATCACGGCAGACTACCTATCAAGGCTCCCGAACCTGGTCACTTCAGGAGAGGAGGAAGGTAATGTGACATAGAAGTCCATCACTGGCCGCGGGCAGCATTTGGTTCTTTAACGCACGCACACATTCATCACTGCTCCCTGCTCCGTTATCAGGTAAGTTAACAATGTGGGTCGACACACAAGTTGTCTTAGTACATACATTTCACACTTGTCAATGTTCAAATTTAATATAAGCAATATGTATTATACTTATCTATGTTGTGGATGAGCACGTTGTTTGTTCTGTTCCTCTTTCTCTGTAGCTTCCGGGTATGCTGGATAAGGACCCGAGCTAAGGGAATGTGCTGACTTTGTAGTGCCTGTCCCGAATGGCTCATTAATGTAAATGGGCATATTGAAAGACACTGTCAGTAGTGATGTAATTTTGTAAATGTTATGATATTGTTTCATAAACATGTTGCAATGTATATACGTTAGTATGTTTGTTTAGTTAAATGGAAAATGTAGGTTTGTATAGGTAATTGCTTAATTCATTAGTGTTAATTATTCTGAGGGGAGGGGCTAGCCCTACAAAAGGTGCCTCTCTTTCAGTTCATGGAGAGCCATTTTGGATTGAGCTGTGGATGGGGTAGCATTGTGTTTAGCTGTCCCATAAGGTATATGTTAGATGGCAGTACTGTGGATGGGGCAGCATTGTGTTTAGCTGGCCCATAAGGTATATGTTTGATGGCAGTACTGTTGTTTTTGTTCAGGAATCACTATGTAAATAAACACCCTTGCACAGAATAACATTTGCGGCTCCACCATCTTTTTATTTTGATAGAGGTTAGGTTTTCCAGTATAGCCTTCTGGCCTACTTTACGTGACACCACTGTTCCCCTGTTGGCTGTCATTGTAAATAAGAATTTGTTCTTAACTGACTTGCCTAGTTAAATAAAGGTCCTGTTCTGCCCTCTCCTCTAATTTTGTAAGGACAGTGCACTGGGGCGAACCTACTCTGCCTTCTCATGAAAAGAAAAAACAGGTAGGCTAGTTGAGAACAAGTTCTCATTTACAACTGCGACCTGGCCAAGATAAAGCAGAGCAGTGCGACAAACACACAGAGTTACACATGGAATAAACAAGCGTACAGTCAATAATACAATAGAAAAAAATTGTCTATATACAGTGTGTGCAAATGGTGTGAGGAGATAAGGCTATAAATAGGCAAATAGTAGCAAATAATTAAAGTTTAGTAAATAAACATTGGAGTGATAGATGAGCAGATAACGATGTCCAAGTAAAAATACTAGTGTGCAAAAGAGAAGAAAAGTAAATTAAAAACAATATGGGTATGAGGTAGGTAGATTGGGTGGGTTATTTACAGATGGGCTATGTACAGCTGCAGCGATCGGTTAGCTGCTCAGATAGCTGGCGCTTAAAGTTAGTGAGGGAAATATAAGTCTCCAGCTTCAGAGATTTTTGCAATTCGTTCCAGTCATTGGCAGCAGAGAACTGGAAGGAAACGCGGCCAAAGTAGGTGTTGGCTTTGGGGATGACCAGTGAGATATAGCTGCTAAAGCGCATGCTAGGGGTGGGTGTTATTGTGACCAGTGAACTGAGATAATGCAGGGCTTTACCTAGCATGGACTTGTAGATGACCTGGAGCCAGTGGGTCTGGCGACGAGAGCATACAGGTCGCAGTGGTGGGTGGTATAAGGGGCTTTGGTGACAAAACGGATGGCACTGTGATAAACTGCATCCAGTTTGCTGAGTAGCGTATTGGAAGCTATTTTGTAAATGACATCGCTGAAGTCGAGGAAATAATGTCTGCACTTGGCTCGTCACCATGGTGAAATAATGTCTGCTTTACGGCTCGTCACCATGGTGAAGTAATGTCTGCTTACGGCTCGTCACCATGGTGAAGTAATGTCTGCTTACGGCTCGTCACCATGGTGAAATAATGTCTGCTTACGGCTCGTCACCATGGTGAAATAATGTCTGCTTACGGCTCGTCACCATGGTGAAATAATGTCTGCTTACGGCTCGTCACCATGGTGAAATAATGTCTGCTTACGGCTCGTCACCATGGTGAAATAATGCTGAGGTAATATCTGCTTATGGCTCGTCACCATGGTGAAATAATTTTGGATCTGGCTTATAAACAACTCCATCTCACACATTTTAAACCTTTGAAAATGGAATTCCTTCAGATCATTAATTCAACTCCTGAGCAGAGGATTGCTATGTGGGGAGCTCCAGAGTGGAGCAGGGGTCTAAGACACTGCATCTCAGTGCTATGTGGGGGGGGCTCCAGAGTGGAGCAGGGGTCTAAGACACTGCATCTCAGTGCTATGTGGGGGGGGGCTCCAGAGTGGAGCAGGGGTCTAAGACACTGCATCTCAGTGCTATGTGGGGGCTCCAGAGTGGAGCAGGGGTCTAAGACACTGCATCTCAGTGCTATGTGGGGGGCTCCAGAGTGGAGCAGGGGTCTAAGACACTGCATCTCAGTGCTATATGGGGGGCTCCAGAGTGGAGCAGGGGTCTAAGACACTGCATCTCAGTGCTATGTGGGGGGGGCTCCAGAGTGGAGCAGGGGTCTAAGACACTGCATCTCAGTGCTATATGGGGGCTCCAGAGTGGAGCAGGGGTCTAAGACACTGCATCTCAGTGCTATATGGGGGCTCCAGAGTGGAGCAGGGGTCTAAGACACTGCATCTCAGTGCTATGTGGGGGCTCCAGAGTGGAGCAGGGGTCTAAGACACTGCATCTCAGTGCTATATGGGGGCTCCAGAGTGGAGCAGGGGTCTAAGACACTGCATCTCAGTGCTATGTGGGGAGCTCCAGAGTGGAGCAGGGGTCTAAGACACTGCATCTCAGTGCTATGTGGGGGGGCTCCAGAGTGGAGCAGGGGTCTAAGACACTGCATCTCAGTGCTATATGGGGGCTCCAGAGTGGAGCAGGGGTCTAAGACACTGCATCTCAGTGCTATGTGGGGGGCTCCAGAGTGGAGCAGGGGTCTAAGACACTGTATCTCAGTGCTATGTGGGGGGCTCCCGAGTGGAGCAGGTGTCTAAGACACTGCATCTCAGTGCTATGTGGGGGGCTCCAGAGTGGAGCAGGGGTCTAAGACACTGCATCTCAGTGCTATATGGGGGCTCCAGAGTGGAGCAGGGGTCTAAGACACTGCATCTCAGTGCTATATGGGGGCTCCAGAGTGGAGCAGGGGTCTAAGACACTGCATCTCAGTGCTATGTGGGGGCTCCAGAGTGGAGCAGGGGTCTAAGACACTGCATCTCAGTGCTATATGGGGGCTCCAGAGTGGAGCAGGGGTCTAAGACACTGCATCTCAGTGCTATGTGGGGGGGGGCTCCAGAGTGGAGCAGGGGTCTAAGACACTGCATCTCAGTGCTATGTGGGGGGGCTCCAGAGTGGAGCAGGGGTCTAAGACACTGCATCTCAGTGCTATATGGGGGCTCCAGAGTGGAGCAGGGGTCTAAGACACTGCATCTCAGTGCTATATGGGGGGCTCCAGAGTGGAGCAGGGGTCTAAGACACTGCATCTCAGTGCTATATGGGGGGCTCCAGAGTGGAGCAGGGGTCTAAGACACTGCATCTCAGTGCTATATGGGGGGCTCCAGAGTGGAGCAGGGGTCTAAGACACTGCATCTCAGTGCTATGTGGGGGGGGGGGGGCTCCAGAGAGGAGCAGGGGTCTAAGACACTGCTTCTCAGTGCTATGTGGGGGGCTCCAGAGTGGAGCAGGGGTCTAAGACACTGCATCTCTGTACTAGAGGCGTTACTGCAGACACTGCTTCGGGTCCAGGCTGCATCACAAACGACCGTGATTGGGAGTCCCATAGGGAGGCGCACGATTGGCCCAGCGTCGTCTGGGTTTGGCCGGGGAAGGCCATCATTGTAAATAAGGATTTGTTCTTAACTGACCTACCTAGTTAAATAAACTCTCATGCAACTTATAGTATATACTAACAGACCAACCAGACCTTTGGTTGTGGGCAGTAGATCGACTAAGGTGGCGATTTCACATGTGGGATCTCTCGGGAAATTAATAGAAATGACATCCAATTTGTGGTGTTAGGATGGCCTCCTGCTGCTGCCTTGATGGTCAGATGGGATAGGATGGCCTCCTGCTGCTGCCTTGATGGTCAGATGGGATAGGATGGCCTCCTGCTGCTGCCTTGATGGTCAGATGGGATAGGATGGCCTCCTGCTGCTGCCATGATGGTCAGATGGGATAGGATGGCCTCCTGCTGCTGCCATGTTGGTCAGATGGGATAGGATGGCCTCCTGCTGCTGCCTTGGTCAGATGGGATAGGATGGCCTCCTGCTGCTACCTTGGTGGTCAGATGGGATAGGATGGCCTCCTGCTGCTACCTTGGTGGTCAGATGGGATAGCACGGTCTCCTTCATGGTTGAACACTGTTGTGATTTGCATGTAGATCAAACAAAAGGTTATCAAAGAGCATCTCTAGACAGCTAATTAATCACTAGTTAGTGAATATATACAGCAAGTTTTGAAAATACAGAACAGACCTCTCTCCTGTCTTAGAGCTAGGGTTCCTCCCAGTGCAGAAATGCAGAAGAACATCCCTGTCTTAGAGCTAGGGTTTCTCCCAGTGCAGAAATGCAGGAGAACATCACTTAGAACTGAGTTTTGTCTCCATCTCTTGGTGCAGATGAGTAAGTACAACAATAAACACGCATGGGAAAGCTGCAGAGCAGGGATTTAGGCCTTGATTCAATCACATGAGAGGTAAATCAGTGTTATATTAGGCTTTTTAAAGGAAATTTCCAATTGAGCCACCAAATACAACATATACCATGATAATGGCCCTGCCAATGAAGGAACATTGTTTTTAAAAGTTGCATAGCCAACAGAGCGTGATCTAATAAAATCCTGTCCCCAAATGATGCTGGTTTATGATGGTGGCGGATGCAATGACTCGATATAATGAAACTAGGTGGCTTTACAGTCTGTCCGTCCTATTAGCCTATCCTTTATATTGGACTGCTATTTGACCAGCGCCTTGGACAACCACTATAAGGGGAATGTGGTGCAATTTGGAACACACCTTGGTTCAGGGGATTTTCCAGACCTGACCACGGTTGATAAATCCCCTAATATTACTATAGCACAAAGTCACGTGGTCACTAGACACTGTCTCTAGAATAATACATGGCCACTCCTGTCTCTAGAATAATACATGGCCACTCCTGTCTCTAGAATAATACATGGCCACTCCTGTCTCTGGAATAATACATGGTCACTAGACACTCCTGTCTCTAGAATAATACATGGTCACTAGACACTCCTGTCTCTGGAATAATACATGGTCACTAGACACTCCTGTCTCTGGAATAATACATGGTCACTAGACACTCCTGTCTCTGGAATAATACATGGTCACTAGACACTCCTGTCTCTGGAATAATACATGGTCACTAGACACTCCTGTCTCTAGAATAATACATGGTCAATCCTGTCTCTAGAATAATACATTGTCACTAGACACTCCTGTCTCTAGAATAATACATTGTCACTAGACACTCCTGTCTCTGGAATAATACATGGTCACTCCTGTCTCTGGAATAATACATGGTCACACCTGTCTCTAGAATAATACATTGTCACTAGACACTCCTGTCACTCTAATAATACATGGTCACTCCTGTCTCTGGAATAATGCACGGTCACTCCTGTCTCTAGAGTAATGCACGGTCACTCCTGTCTCTAGAGTAATGCACGGACACTCCTGTCTCTAGAGTAATGCACGGACACTCCTGTCTCTAGAGTAATGCATGGACACTCCTGTCTCTAGAATAATGCACGGACACTCCTGTCTCTAGAATAATGCACGGACACTCCTGTCTCTAGAATAATGCACGGACAATCCTGTCTCTAGAATAATGCACAGACACTCCTGTCTCTAGAATAATGCACAGACACTCCTGTCTCTAGAATAATGCACAGACACTCCTGTCTCTAGAATAATGCACAGACACTCCTGTCTCTAGAATAATGCACAGACACTCCTGTCTCTAGAATAATGCACAGACACTCCTGTCTCTAGAATAATGCACAGACACTCCTGTCTCTAGAATAATGCACAGACACTCCTGTCTCTAGAATAATGCACAGACACTCCTGTCTCTAGAATAATGCACAGACACTCCTGTCTCTAGAATAATGCACAGACACTCCTGTCTCTAGAATAATGCACAGACACTCCTGTCTCTAGAATAATGCACAGACACTCCTGTCTCTAGAATAATGCACAGACACTCCTGTCTCTAGAATAATGCACAGACACTCCTGTCTCTAGAATAATGCACAGACACTCCTGTCTCTAGAATAATGCACAGACACTCCTGTCTCTAGAATAATGCACAGACACTCCTGTCTCTAGAATAATGCACAGACACTCCTGTCTCTAGAATAATGCACAGACACTCCTGTCTCTAGAATAATGCACAGACACTCCTGTCTCTAGAATAATGCACAGACACTCCTGTCTCTAGAATAATGCACAGACACTCCTGTCTCTAGAATAATGCACAGACACTCCTGTCTCTAGAATAATGCACAGACACTCCTGTCTCTAGAATAATGCACAGACACTCCTGTCTCTAGAATAATGCACAGACACTCCTGTCTCTAGAATAATGCACAGACACTCCTGTCTCTAGAATAATGCACAGACACTCCTGTCTCTAGAATAATGCACAGACACTCCTGTCTCTAGAATAATGCACAGACACTCCTGTCTCTAGAATAATACACAGACACTCCTGTCTCTAGAATAATGCACAGACACTCCTGTCTCTAGAGTAATACATAGACACTCCTGTCTCTAGAATAAACATGAGTCCACTTTATCAACACATTGTTGTTGATGTTTTATCTGTTCCTGAGTAAAACAATGTCAGTTTGACCTGGATGGTCTGCAGTTGGAAAACATTATCTTTGCTTCTCTTTAAATACCAGGATACTGCAAACCCCATCTCCCTATTACAAGATGATTGGCCATTTATTCAAAACTAATGTGTCCCTTCCCTGCACCAGTCCTTTTAAAGACACTATAGACGTTGTAGATGCAGCATCCCAGGGCTGTGACAGACATGGTTAATCTGCAGGCTCTCTTCTACTGCAGACCGATTAGATCTCCCCCCGCAGCAATTCAAGGAACTTACATCTTCCAAACGAGCTGTGCCGCCTGCACAAATGATGTAGCCGCACGACATGAACTGTTAAATAGGCCTTTGGACCCAGGCAATCTATTCTACTTTACCACAGCCACTGTAAAGTCTGCTCTTCCATAAAAATCGTATTTTCCACACCCGTTCAGGTAAACGCTCTAGGGATATTCTGTGTTGCTCATTTAAATTTGCAATGCAGATGGCTCTTTGCCACAACTAGATAGGGTATCTGGAGTGCATCCTGGCATGAGAGTAGTTGGCTGTAAAAAATGCATGAGATATGTGATTTACTGTAGGAGGATGGAAACGCCCAGCTGCTTTCCAGGTCTGAATACAATCAGTGCAGTATCTCTGGAAATACTAGATATGTATCTGATATTACAGTAAATGATTGACAAATTAAAATATACAGTAAAAATATTGAACAGCAATAATATATTGTTCACAGGTGGCAAATTCATTTGGGAGGATGGGCTCATAGTAATGGCTGGAAGGGAATTGTTGGAATGGTATCAAGCACATGGAACACATGGTTTCAAAGTGTTTGATACCATTCCATTCACAGTCGTTATGAGCCTTTCTCCCCTCAGCAGCCTCCACTAATATTGTTATATGCTAAAGTGTTTCCTAAGACCATCACAGTTCTACACAGCATTTCAATGACCAGACATACACAAAAAACTGAAAATGAGATTGAAGATATTTTTTACATTAAAAAAAATGGTTTGATTGATTACTTGTGAATAGTCTAAAGTTGATTGGATAAATCAATGCTGTATGTGTGTCTACAGTTTATAGGAGGGTGTTACATTAGAGAGCCAGCTCAGGTTGATTAGAGACAGCTGTGGTACTCAGTATGCAGGTTGATTTACATCAATGTCCACATGTACTCTACATTTGGATGCTTCATTACCTCTAATATCAAATAACTTTGAATAAGAAGTATACTCATTTACCTTGATTATATTTTACTATGAAAAATGTTGTCCTGGCAGTTGTCGTTTTTACCTAAAATTGCTGTTTTATATAAAATTACGTCAGAACCTCTACATTCTAAATTGTGTCCTAATGGATATATACAAATTATAGTTTTTTCAGTGAACACACTGCATTTATAACCAGGATAATTCTGTGCATACATTGCATTTATAACCAGGATAATTCTGTGCATACATTGCATTTATAACCAGGATATTTGTTATCAGTGTGTTGGACCTTGGGCTAAGTCCTCTCATATTCATTATGTTTCCTTTGTCAAAGGGAGAAGGGAAGCTATATAATTGTTCTCAGATGTACCTTTTAAGTTATGCTATGTTCCTTTAGATGCACTAATTGGTAATAGAACTAGCCTTTGAGCTTTCAAACTATACTGCACAACTGCTGCAGTAAGTGGTTTGCTATGTTTTTATTTCTGTACACTGTGACTTTGAGGGTTAACTATTGATTTTCGTATTTGGAGATGCACTATGAGGAATATAGTGTGACGTTAGATTCCATGTGTCTGTCCTCTTCAGTGGATCCTAGATGTTATCTGGGATGATACTGGGAGTCTCTGTCCTCTTCAGTGGATCCTAGGTGTTATCTGGGATGATACTGGGAGTCTCTGTCCTCTTCAGTGGATCCTAGATGTTATCTGGGCTGATACTGGGAGTCTCTGTCCTCTTCAGTGGATCCTAGATGTTATCTGGGATGATACTGGGAGTCTCTGTCCTCTTCAGTGGATCCTAGGTGTTATCTGGGATGATACTGGGAGTCTCTGTCCTCTTCAGTGGATCCTAGGTGTTATCTGGGATGTTACTGGGAGTCTCTGTCCTCTTCAGTGGATCCTAGGTGTTATCTGGGATGATACTGGGAGTCTCTGTCCTCTTCAGTGGATCCTAGGTGTTATCTGGGATGATACTGGGAGTCTCTGTCCTCTTCAGTGGATCCTAGGTGTTATCTGGGATGATACTGGGAGTCTCTGTCCTCTTCAGTGGATCCTAGGTGTTATCTGGGATGATACTGGGAGTCTCTGTCCTCTTCAGTGGATCCTAGATGTTATCTGGGATGATACTGGGAGTCTCTGTCCTCTTCAGTGGATCCTAGGTGTTATCTGGGCTGATACTGGGAGTCTCTGTCCTCTTCAGTGGATCCTAGATGTTATCTGGGATGATACTGGGAGTCTCTGTCCTCTTCAGTGGATCCTAGGTGTTATCTGGGCTGATACTGGGAGTCTCTGTCCTCTTCAGTGGATCCTAGGTGTTATCTGGGCTGATACTGGGAGTCTCTGTCCTCTTCAGTGGATCCTAGGTGTTATCTGGGATGATTCTGGGAGTCTCTGTCCTCTTCAGTGGATCCTAGGTGTTATCTGGGCTGATACTGGGAGTCTCTGTCCTCTTCAGTGGATCCTAGGTGTTATCTGGGATGATACTGGGAGTCTCTGTCCTCTTCAGTGGATCCTAGATGTTATCTGGGCTGATACTGGGAGTCTCTGTCCTCTTCAGTGGATCCTAGGTGTTATCTGGGCTGATACTGGGAGTCTCTGTCCTCTTCAGTTGATCCTAGGTGTTATCTGGGATGATACTGGGAGTCTCTGTCCTCTTCAGTGGATCCTAGGTGTTATCTGGGATGATACTGGGAGTCTCTGTCCCCTTCAGTGGATCCTAGGTGTTATCTGGGCTGATACTGGGAGTCTCTGTCCTCTTCAGTGGATCCTAGGTGTTATCTGGGATGATACTGGGAGTCTCTGTCCTCTTCAGTGGATCCTAGGTGTTATCTGGGATGATACTGGGAGTCTCTGTCCTCTTCAGTGGATCCTAGATGTTATCTGGGATGATACTGGGAGTCTCTGTCCTCTTCGGTGGATCCTAGGTGTTATCTGGGATGATACTGGGAGTCTCTGTCTTCTTCAGTGGATCCTAGATGTTATCTGGGATGATACTGGGAGTCTCTGTCCTCTTCGGTGGATCCTAGGTGTTATCTGGGATGATACTGGGAGTCTCTGTCCTCTTCAGTGGATCCTAGGTGTTATCTGGGATGATACTGGGAGTCTCTGTCCTCTTCAGTGGATCCTAGGTGTTATCTGGGATGTTACTGGGAGTCTCTGTCCTCTTCAGTGGATCCTAGGTGTTATCTGGGATGATACTGGGAGTCTCTGTCCTCTTCAGTGGATCCTAGGTGTTATCTGGGATGATACTGGGAGTCTCTGTCCTCTTCAGTGGATCCTAGGTGTTATCTGGGATGATACTGGGAGTCTCTGTCCTCTTCAGTGGATCCTAGGTGTTATCTGGGATGATACTGGGAGTCTCTGTCCTCTTCAGTGGATCCTAGATGTTATCTGGGATGATACTGGGAGTCTCTGTCCTCTTCAGTGGATCCTAGGTGTTATCTGGGCTGATACTGGGAGTCTCTGTCCTCTTCAGTGGATCCTAGATGTTATCTGGGATGATACTGGGAGTCTCTGTCCTCTTCAGTGGATCCTAGGTGTTATCTGGGCTGATACTGGGAGTCTCTGTCCTCTTCAGTGGATCCTAGGTGTTATCTGGGCTGATACTGGGAGTCTCTGTCCTCTTCAGTGGATCCTAGGTGTTATCTGGGATGATTCTGGGAGTCTCTGTCCTCTTCAGTGGATCCTAGGTGTTATCTGGGCTGATACTGGGAGTCTCTGTCCTCTTCAGTGGATCCTAGGTGTTATCTGGGATGATACTGGGAGTCTCTGTCCTCTTCAGTGGATCCTAGATGTTATCTGGGCTGATACTGGGAGTCTCTGTCCTCTTCAGTGGATCCTAGGTGTTATCTGGGCTGATACTGGGAGTCTCTGTCCTCTTCAGTTGATCCTAGGTGTTATCTGGGATGATACTGGGAGTCTCTGTCCTCTTCAGTGGATCCTAGGTGTTATCTGGGATGATACTGGGAGTCTCTGTCCTCTTCAGTGGATCCTAGGTGTTATCTGGGCTGATACTGGGAGTCTCTGTCCTCTTCAGTGGATCCTAGGTGTTATCTGGGATGATACTGGGAGTCTCTGTCCTCTTCAGTGGATCCTAGGTGTTATCTGGGATGATACTGGGAGTCTCTGTCCTCTTCAGTGGATCCTAGATGTTATCTGGGATGATACTGGGAGTCTCTGTCCTCTTCGGTGGATCCTAGGTGTTATCTGGGATGATACTGGGAGTCTCTGTCTTCTTCAGTGGATCCTAGATGTTATCTGGGATGATACTGGGAGTCTCTGTCCTCTTCGGTGGATCCTAGGTGTTATCTGGGATGATACTGGGAGTCTCTGTCCTCTTCAGTGGATCCTAGGTGTTATCTGGGATGATACTGGGAGTCTCTGTCCTCTTCAGTGGATCCTAGGTGTTATCTGGGATGATACTGGGAGTCTCTGTCCTCTTCAGTGGATCCTAGGTGTTATCTGGGATGATACTGGGAGTCTCTGTCCTCTTCAGTGGATCCTAGATGTTATCTGGGATGATACTGGGAGTCTCTGTCCTCTTCAGTGGATCCTAGGTGTTATCTGGGCTGATACTGGGAGTCTCTGTCCTCTTCAGTGGATCCTAGATGTTATCTGGGATGATACTGGGAGTCTCTGTCCTCTTCAGTGGATCCTAGGTGTTATCTGGGCTGATACTGGGAGTCTCTGTCCTCTTCAGTGGATCCTAGGTGTTATCTGGGCTGATACTGGGAGTCTCTGTCCTCTTCAGTGGATCCTAGGTGTTATCTGGGATGATACTGGGAGTCTCTGTCCTCTTCAGTGGATCCTAGGTGTTATCTGGGCTGATACTGGGAGTCTCTGTCCTCTTCAGTGGATCCTAGGTGTTATCTGGGATGATACTGGGAGTCTCTGTCCTCTTCAGTGGATCCTAGATGTTATCTGGGCTGATACTGGGAGTCTCTGTCCTCTTCAGTGGATCCTAGGTGTTATCTGGGCTGATACTGGGAGTCTCTGTCCTCTTCAGTGGATCCTAGGTGTTATCTGGGATGATACTGGGAGTCTCTGTCCTCTTCAGTGGATCCTAGGTGTTATCTGGGATGATACTGGGAGTCTCTGTCCTCTTCAGTGGATCCTAGGTGTTATCTGGGCTGATACTGGGAGTCTCTGTCCTCTTCAGTGGATCCTAGGTGTTATCTGGGATGATACTGGGAGTCTCTGTCCTCTTCAGTGGATCCTAGGTGTTATCTGGGATGATACTGGGAGTCTCTGTCCTCTTCAGTGGATCCTAGGTGTTATCTGGGATGATACTGGGAGTCTCTGTCCTCTTCAGTGGATCCTAGGTGTTATCTGGGATGATACTGGGAGTCTCTGTCCTCTTCAGTGGATCCTAGGTGTTATCTGGGCTGATACTGGGAGTCTCTGTCCTCTTCAGTGGATCCTAGGTGTTATCTGGGATGATACTGGGAGTCTCTGTCCTCTTCAGTGGATCCTAGGTGTTATCTGGGATGATACTGGGAGTCTCTGTCCTCTTCAGTGGATCCTAGGTGTTATCTGGGATGATACTGGGAGTCTCTGTCCTCTTCAGTGGATCCTAGGTGTTATCTGGGCTGATACTGGGAGTCTCTGTCCTCTTCAGTGGATCCTAGGTGTTATCTGGGATGATACTGGGAGTCTCTGTCCTCTTCAGTGGATCCTAGGTGTTATCTGGGATGATACTGGGAGTCTCTGTCCTCTTCAGTGGATCCTAGGTGTTATCTGGGATGATACTGGGAGTCTCTGTCCTCTTCAGTGGATCCTAGGTGTTATCTGGGATGATACTGGGAGTCTCTGTCCTCTTCAGTGGATCCTAGGTGTTATCTGGGCTGATACTGGGAGTCTCTGTCCTCTTCAGTGGATCCTAGGTGTTATCTGGGATGATACTGGGAGTCTCTGTCCTCGTCAGTGGATCCTAGGTGTTATCTGGGATGATACTGGGAGTCTCTGTCCTCTTCAGTGGATCCTAGGTGTTATCTGGGATGATACTGGGAGTCTCTGTCCTCTTCAGTGGATCCTAGGTGTTATCTGGGATGATACTGGGAGTCTCTGTCCTCTTCAGTGGATCCTAGGTGTTATCTGGGCTGTAACTGTGGGCTGTAACCCACAATGTGTTACTGATCGGTCGTCATAGCTTTATCTGTAATAACTACTTGTTTTCTCCTGCGGTGTATCAAGTGGATATCAAGTGGATATCAAGTGGATATCAAGAGGGTATAAAATAGGACATGACCTCCGTCTGATAGCTTGAAGATTGGAAAAAGATTTGTTTTTGAATGGTGTTGTGTTTGCATATAAAACACTTCTGAGCTGAGAGAGCGCATGAAAACCTGGATATGAATACCCACCAGTGAACGGAGACTTCTCCCATTTCAATCAAGAGATGACAATAACTGTTAGAGTGAATAGAGATTTAGCTGGGGGAAATCTGCAGGGCTGAGAATCCTCCTCTAGTTAAGTGCTTCATGATGTATTATAAAAGTTGTTGGTTTGTTTTTGCCCCTGCAGGTATTGGAGAGGGGGAGAGAGGGGGCGAGGGAGAGAGGACTTTTTCCACATTTTGTTACGCTACAGCCTTATTAAAAAATATATGAATCAAATGTTTTTCCTCATCAATCTACACACACTACCCCACATCAATCTACACACACTACCCCACATCAATCTACACACACTACCCCACATCAATCTACACACACTACCCCACATCAATCTACACACACTACCCCACATCAATCTACACACACTACCCCACATCAATCTACACACACTACCCCACATCAATCTACACACACTACCCCACATCAATCTACACACACTACCCCACATCAATCTACACACACTACCCCACATCAATCTACACACACTACCCCACATCAATCTACACACACTACCCCACATCAATCTACACACACTACCCCACATCAATCTACACACACTACCCCACATCAATCTACACACACTACCCCACATCAATCTACACACACTACCCCACATCAATCTACACACACTACCCCACATCAATCTACACACACTACCCCACATCAATCTACACACACTACCCCACATCAATCTACACACACTACCCCACATCAATCTACACACAATACCCCACATCAATCTACACACAATACCCCACATCAATCTACACACACTACCCCACATCAATCTACACACAATACCCCACATCAATCTACACACAATACCCCACATCAATCTACACACAATACCCCACATCAATCTACACACAATACCCCACATCAATCTACACACAATACCCCACATCAATCTACACACAATACCCCACATCAATCTACACACAATACCCCACATCAATCTACACACAATACCCCACATCAATCTACACACAATACCCCACATCAATCTACACACACTACCCCACATCAATCTACACACACTACCCCACATCAATCTACACACACTACCCCACATCAATCTACACACAATACCCCACATCAATCTACACACAATACCCCACATCAATCTACACACAATACCCCACATCAATCTACACACAATACCCCACATCAATCTACACACAATACCCCACATCAATCTACACAAAATACCCCACATCAATCTACACAAAATACCCCACATCAATCTACACACAATACCCCACATCAATCTACACACAATACCCCACATCAATCTACACAAAATACCCCACATCAATCTACACACAATACCCCACATCAATCTACACACACTACCCCACATCAATCTACACACACTACCCCACATCAATCTACACACACTACCCCACATCAATCTACACACAATACCCCACATCAATCTACACACAATACCCCACATCAATCTACACACAATACCCCACATCAATCTACACACAATACCCCACATCAATCTACACACACTACCCCACATCAATCTACACACACTACCCCACATCAATCTACACACACTACCCCACATCAATCTACACACACTACCCCACATCAATCTACACACACTACCCCACATCAATCTACACACACTACCCCACATCAATCTACACACACTACCCCACATCAATCTACACACACTACCCCACATCAATCTACACACAATACCCCACATCAATCTACACACACTACCCCACATCAATCTACACACAATACCCCACATCAATCTACACACACTACCCCACATCAATCTACACACAATACCCCACATCAATCTACACACACTACCCCACATCAATCTACACACACTACCCCACATCAATCTACACACACTACCCCACATCAATCTACACACACTACCCCACATCAATCTACACACAATACCCCACATCAATCTACACACACTACCCCACATCAATCTACACACAATACCCCACATGACAAAGTGAAAACAGGTTGAGAAATGTATTACAAATCATTTTTTACATGTATTTTATTATTTGCGTAAGTATTCAGACCCTTTGCGATGAGACTCAAAATTGAGCTCAAGTGCATCACGTTTCCAGTGATCATACTTGAGATGTTTCTACAACTTGATTGGAGTCCATCTGTGGTAAATTCAATTGATTGGGCATTATTAGGAAAGGCACACACTTGTCTAAGGTCTCACAGTTGACAGTACATGCCAGAGCAAAAACCAAGCCATGAGGTCAAAGGAATTGTCCGTAGAGCTCCGATACAGGATTGTGTCGAGGCACAGATCTGGGGAAGGGTACCTAAAATGTCTGCAGCATTGAAGGTCCCCAAGAACACAGTGGCCTCCATCCCAGTGGACTTGGTCAGGGAGGTAACCATGAACCCAATGGTCACTCTGACAGTGCTACAGAGTTCCTCTGTGGAGATGGGAGAACCTTTCGGAAGGACAACCATCTCTGCGGCACTGCACCAAGCAGACCTTTATGTTAGAGTGGCCAGATGGCCACTCCGCAGTAATGAAAACATGACAGCCTGCTGGGAGTTTGCCTAAAAGCACCTAAAGGACTCAGAGAAACAACATCCTCTGGTCTGATGAAACTGAGCTGGAACTCTTTGGCCTGAATGCCAAACGTCACATCTGGAGGAAACATGGCACCATTCTTACGGTGAAGAATGATGGTGGCAGCATCATGCTGTGGGGATTTTTTTCAGTGGCATGGACTCAGAGACTAGTCATGATAAAGGGAAACATTTATGGAAAAAACCCTGACAAACTTTTACAGATACACAATCGAGAGCAGCCTGTCGGGCTTTATCACAGCCTGGTACGGCAACTGCACCGCCCTCAACCAAAGTCCCTCTTTGCCATGCAAATGAACTGAATCCCCAAAAAACATTTCCACTGCATTTCAGCCCTGCCACAAAAGGACCAGCTGACATCATGTCAGTGATTCTCTCGTTAACACAGGTGTGAATGTTGATGAGAACAAGGTTGGAGATCACGCTGTCATGCTGATTGAGTTTGAATAACAGACTTGAAGCCTCAAAAGGAGGGTGGTGCTTGGAATCATTGTTCTTCCTCTGTCAAACACGGTTAACGCCGTCATCATTGCTCTGCACAAAAATGGCTTCACAGGCAAGGATATTGCTGCCAGTAAGATGGCACCTAAATCAACCATTTAGTGGATCATCAAGAACTTCAAGGAGAGTGGTTCAATTGTTATGAAGGCTTCAGGGCGCCAAGAAAGTCCAGCAAGTGCCAGGAACGTCTCCTAAAGTAGATTCAGCTGCCGGATCGGCGCACCACCAGTACAGAGCTTGCTCAGGAATGGCAGCAGGCAGGTGTGAGTGCATCTGCACGCACAGTGAGGCGAATACTTTGAGGATGGCCTGGTGTCAAGAAAGGCAGCAAAGAAGCCACTTCTCTCCAGAAAAAACATTAGGGACAGACTGATATTCTGCAAAAGGTACAGGGATTGGACTGCTGAGGACTGGGGTAAAGTCATTTTCTCTGATGAATCCCCTTTGATTTTTTGGGGCATCTGGAAAAAAGCTTTTCTGGAGAAGACAAGGTGAGCGTTACCATCAGTCCTGTGTCATGCCAACAGTAAAGCATCCTGAGAACATTCATGTGTGGGGTTGCTTCTCAGCCTAGGGAGTGGGCTCACTCATAATGTTACCTAAGAACACCATGAATAAAGAATGGTACCAACACATCCTCCGAGAGCAACTTCTCCCAACCATCCAGGAACAGTTTGGTGACAAACAGTGCCTTTTCCAGCATGATGGAGCACCTTGCCATAAGGCAAAAGTGATAACTAAGTGGCTAGGGGAACAAAACATGGATATTTTGGGTCCATGGCCAGGAAACTCCCCAGACCTTAATCCCATTGAGAAATTGTGGCCAATCCTCAAGAGGCGGGGGGACAAACAAAACCACACAAATTTTGACAAACTCCAAGCATTGATTATGCAAGAGTGGGCTGCTATCAGTCAAGATGTGGCCCAGAAGTTAATTGACAGCATGCCAGGGCGGATTGCAGAGGTCTTGAAAAAGAAGGGTCAACACTGCAAATATTGCCTCTGCATTAACTTCATGTAATTGTCAATAAAAGCCTTTGACACTTATGAAATGCTTGTAATTATACTTCAGTATTCAATAGTAACATCTAACAAAAATATCTAAAGACACTGAAGCAGCGAACTTTGTTTTCTCAAAACCTTTAAAAATGTTTACATATCTTACATTACTCATACCACATGTAGAGAATGTATTTTATACCATCTATTGCACCTTGCCTATGCCGCTCGGCCATATACTTATATGTACATATTCGAATTCACCATTTAGATGTGTGAATCAGGAAGTTGTTGTGGAATTGTTAGATTACTTGTTATTAAATATTACTGCACTGTCGGAAGTAGAAGCACAAGCATTTTGCTACACTCTCATTAACATCTGCTAATCATGTGTATGTGACCAATAAAATGTCATTTTATTTGATGAAAACCTGCTCCAGAGTGCCCACGATCTTAAAGTGGGGCGAAGGTTCATCTTCCAACTGGACAACATCCCTAAGCATACAGCCAAGACAATGCAGGAGTGGCCTCAGGACAAGTCTATGATTGTCCATGAGTGGCCCAGCTCGGACATCTCTGGAGAGACCTGAAATAGCTCTGCAGCAAAGCTCCCCAAAGAATGGAAGAAACTCTCAATACAGGTGTACCAACCTTGTATAGTTATACCCAAGAAGACTTGAGGCTGAAATCGCTGTGAAAGGTGCTTCAACCAAGTACTGAGTAAAGGGTCTGAATACTTATGTAAATGTGATATTTCAGTTGTAATTTTATTTATTTTATTTAACATTTCTAAAAACCTTTGCTTTGTCGTATTCTAAAATGTCAATTTTAGAATATGGCTGTAATGTAACAAAATGTGGAAAAGTCAAGGGGTCTGGATGCTTTGTGTGTGTATATATATACAGTTGAAGTTGGAAGTTTACATAAACTAGTTTTAATGACTCCAACCTAAGTGTTTTGTCCACTTCACACAACTCTTGTTAACAAACTATAGTTTTGGAAAGTCGGTTAGGACATCTATGTGCATGTCACAAGTAATGTTTCCAACAATTGTTTACACACAGATTATTTCACTTATTATTCACTGTATCACAATTCCAGTGGGTCAGAAGTTTACATACACTAAGTTGACTGTGCTTTTAAACAGCTTGAAACATTCCAGAAAATGATGTCATGGCTTTAGAAGCTTCTGATAGGCTAATTGAAATCATTTGAGTTAATTGGAGGTGTACCTGTGGATGCATTTCAAGGCCTACCTTCAAACTCAGTACCTCTTTTCTTGACATCATGGGAAAATCAAAATAAATCTGCCAAGACCTCAGATTTTTTTTTTTTTGTAGACCTCCACAAGTCTGGTTCATACTTGGGAGCAATTTCCAAAAGCCTGAAGATACCACGTTCATCTGTACAAATAGTACGCAAGTATAAACACCATGAGACCACACAGTCGTCATACCGCTCAGGAAGGAGATGCATTCTGTCTCCTAGAGAGGAACGTACTTCAGTGTGAAAAGTGCAAATCAATCCCAGAACAGTAAAGGACCTTGTGAAGATGCTGTTGGAAACAGGTACAACAGTATCTAGATCCACAGTAAAACGTGTCCTATATCGACATAACCTGAAAGGCCACTCAGCAAGGACGAAGCCACTGCTCCAAAACCGCCAGACAACGGTTTGCAACTGCACATGGGGACAAAGATAATACTTTTGAGAAATGTCCTCTGGTCTGATGAAACAAAAATAGAACTGTTAGGCCATAATGACTATTGTTATGTTTGGAGGAAAAAGGGGGAGGCTTGCAAACTGAAGAACACCATCCCAACCCTGAAGCACGGGGGTGGCAGCATCATATTGTGAGTGTGCTTTGCTGCAAGAGGGACTGGTGCACATCACAACATAGATAGCATCACGAGGAAGCAAAATTATGTGGATATATTGAAGCAACATCTCAATACATCAGTCAGGAAGTAAAATCTTGGTCACAAATGGGTCTTCCAAATGGACAATGACCCCAAGCATACTTCCAAAGTTGTGGCAAAATGGATTAAAGACATCAAAGTCAAGGTATTGGAGTGGCCATCACAAGGCCCTGACCTCAATCCTATAGAAAATGTGTGGGCAAAACTGAACATTTTTGTGTGATTAAGGAGGCCTACAAACCTGACTCAGTTACACCAGCTCTGTCAGGAGTAATGGGCCAAAATTCACCCAACTTGTGGGAAGCTACCCGAAATGTTTGACCCAAGTTTAAATTGTTTAAGGCAATGCTACAAAATGTTAATTGAGTGTATGTTACAAATCCCTTTTGGCCCGACAGTCTAGGGGGGGATGGTAATGAAACCCGTAACATAACTCATGCAAATTATAATTGTGACAAAGTAAGTGAGAACGAAATAACCAGGACTACTGAAATCTACCGTCAAACTCAGGGTTTATTTGTAAACACACGGTAATGGGGGGAGTAGGAAAAGGGGCTGAGCTGGACCCAAGGAAAGAAACAATAAGTATTCAAAAACACCCCTAAGCTAGACTAGCCTACTTTAACAGCTAACTAACTAACCAAAAGTACAGTGGGTGGTCCGCCCAGTTCTAACTAGTGTATTTAACAAAGTCTACCTACGGGTAGTGTATGCCCATGGGCGACTTGTCTTGGTTCCCCCTTTTCCCACCAGCAATCAAACACAAACACCACAACCAAAACAATACTCACAGGTGAGGACAAAGTGATATGGAGGTACTCAAACAAAAGAGAGGTTAATACATGTGATGAAATAAATAAAAGCTGAAATAAATCATTCTCTCTTACTATTATTCTGACATTTCACATTTTTTTAATAAAGTGGTGATCCTAACTGACCTAAAACAGGGATTTTTTACTCAGATTAAAAATCAGGAATTGTGAAAAACTGAGTTTAAATGTATTTGGCGAAGGTGTATGTAAACTTCTGACTTCAACTGTAGATATTAGTTTATATGAAATTTTGAACTGATTGGCAGGCAGGTACTTTAGTTCTAAATAACCTCAATAAGAATCAATGTTGTTGCTTTGATCACCTCAGAAATCCCCGTAATCTCCACAGGACAATTTAGTTTGGACCTATCAAAGGACCATTCACCGAAACTGAAGCTAACAACCTATTTTTGCATGTGGAAAAAAACGGTGTACAGAGACTTGCTAGATACATTAGCCTGCTAGCTTGCTGGGAAACTGCCCCTGGAAAAAGCTTTTCCCAAACGGGTGACACCTACTCCTGCTGCACTGCTGCTTGGATTCCACCTGGTGATCTGTTCACCATCTGCCCTGGCCGGTCTCCCTCACTCTGGTACAGGTACCCCCGTTGCTCTCCCGAGCTGTCGCTCGCCTCCAGCACATGTACACGTACACACAGCAGACTTTGGACTGATCGGAATTTTAGGTAGGCTAATTAACTTGTGAATCTTATTATGTGAGCTTAATTAGAAACTCTTTAAATAGTATAGGCTTACTATTTATTTATTTATTTTGATCTAAGACTTGTTTAGCCTACTGGACTCATAGAGACCTACTCTCTCAAGTTATCTTGTTGGAGTGAGTGACTCTTTGAACTGCCAATGTCTATCCCCAAGCCGTTATTTTTTTCTTGTGTTATTTGCCTCATGACTCCTTTGAGCTTTGTGGACTATGAACTTGCTTGTTTATCCAACCGTGGGACAGACTGTTTTTGTTCCCACACGGAACTCTGACTTTCTATTGGTTACACACTCTTGGCCTCACATCCCATTCTAACCACCTCTTGCCGACTTCGTATTTACGTTACCTGAAGAAATTGCTGTACAATAATGTTGTTGCCATCTGATGCACATTCAGATGTCATAAATCAGCACTGCAGAGCTCTCCCCGTCCTCTGCCATGCCTCGATTGTATCCACATCGATGGAACAGTAGTGGAGAGGGTAGCAAGTTTTAAGGTCCTCGGCATACACATCACAGACAAACTGAATTGGTCCACTCACACAGACAGCATCGTGAAGAAGGCGCAGCAGCGCCTCTTCAACCTCAGGAGGCTGAAGAAATTCGGCTTGTCACCAATAGCACTCACAAACTTCTACAGATGCACAATCGAGAGCATCCTGGCGGGCTGTATTACCGCCTGGTACGGCAACTGCTCCGCCCTCAACCGTAAGGCTCTCCAGAGGGTAGTGAGGTCTGCACAACGCATCACCGGGGGCAAACTACCTGCCCTCCAGGACACCTACACCACCCGATGTTACAGGAAGGCCATAAAGATCATCAAGGACATCAACCACCCGAGCCACTGCCTGTTCACCCCGCTATCATCCAGAAGGCGAGGTCAGTACAGGTGCATCAAAGCTGGGACCGAGAGACTGAAAAACAGCTTCTATCTCAAGGCCATCAGACTGTTAAACAGCCACCACTAACATTGAGTGGCTACTGCCAACACACTGTCAATGCCACTGACTCTACTCCAGCCACTTTAATAATGGGAATTGATGGGAAATGATGTAAATATATCACTAGCCACTTTAAACAATGCTACCTTATATAATGTTACTTACCCTACATTATTCATCTCATATGCATACGTAGATACTGTACTCTATATCATCGACTGCATCCTTATGTAATACATGTATCACTAGCCACTTTAACTATGCCACTTTGTTTACATACTCATCTCATATGTATATACTGTACTCGATACCATCTACTGTATCTTGCCTATGCTGCTCTGTACCATCACTCATTCATATATCCTTATGTACATATTCTTTATCCCCTTACACTGTGTATAAGACAGTCGTTTTGGAATTGTTAGTTAGATTACTTGTTGGTTATTACTGCATTGTCAGAACTAGCACAAGCATTTCGCTACACTCGCATTAACATCTGCTAACCATGTGTATGTGACAAATAAAATTTGATTTGATTTGATTTGCTGATGATATATGGAAATGTGCTTGTGCAATCTGGAAGTGTGGGTTCAGCTCCAATCCAGATGTGTTGGTCATTACTGAGACGTGGTTAAGGAAGAGTGTTTTGAATATGTTAACCTTTCTGTTTATAACCTTTTCAGAAAGACAGATCTTCCAAAGGTGGTGGAGTGGCAATCTTCACCAAGGATCACCTTCAGTGCTCGGTTGTCTCCACCAGGTCTGTCCCCAAACAATTTGATTAGCTGGTTTTAAGCATTACACTTTTAAATCTACATTGTTGACTGTTGCTGGGTGTTAACGTCCATCATCAGCACCGGCCTGTACCCTACCTGTACCCTACCTGTACCCTACCTGTACCCTGCCTGTACACTACCTGTACCCTACCTGTACACTACCTGTACCTTACCTGTACCCTGCCTGTACACTACCTGTACCCTACCTGTACCCTGCCTGTACCCTACCTGTACCTTACCTGTACTCTACCTGTACCCTGCCTGTACCCTCCCTGTACCCTACCTGTACCCTGCCTCTACCCTACCTGTACCCTGCCTGTACCCTACCTGTACACTACATGTACCCTACCTGTACACTACCTGTACCTTACCTGTACACTACCTGTACCCTACCTGTACACTACCTGTACCCTACCTGTACACTACCTGTACCTTACCTGTACCCTGCCTGTACCCTACCTGTACCCTACCTGTACCCTGCCTCTACCCTACCTGTACCCTGCCTGTACCCTACCTGCCCGAAGTTCTCTACTGACCCCTTACACTTAGTCTCAATTTGTCCTGCTAGGTGACCTAAACTGGGTCATGCTTAAACCACCTGACCAAGCCCTAAAGCAATGGGACTCCCTAACTCTTTCTCAGATTATTACCAATCCCACAAGGTCTGACTCCAAACACCAAGAAAAGGCTACACCCCTTGATGTTATCCCCACAAATAATCCTGATAGGTGTCAGTCTGGTGTTTTCTGTAATGACCTGTCTTGATTTGTCCTAGAAGCTTACTAAAAAACTTTAATGAGCAAGCCTTCCTTCATGACCTGGCCTCTGTAAATCGGTATAGAATCAGCTTGATCCCCACTGTTCAAGATGCTTAGACATTATTTCTTTTAAATATTTTCAGTGGTATTGTTAATTCCCATAAAGAAAAATATAATTGAAAACAGGTTCAGCTCCTGCTTCGACTGTGATCTGGCAGAGTTACTCCACCTCAAGAATTTCATTTGGAGCACGGCTCGGCACACACATACTCAGGTTCACTGGCTCTCGTTCAGGCATATGAGAAAAAAATGCACTTGTGCTATCCAGTGGGCCTAAAGTTAGTTACTTTAAGGAGCAGCTCTCTCTCTGTCTCTGTGGGTCTAACCCCAAGAAGTTATGGAAAATGGTTAAAGACGTGGAGAATAAACCCACCTCACAGCTGCCCATGTCCTTTAAAGTTGATGATGTGGTTGTTAACGACAAGTTGCACATGCCAGAGTTTTTTTAATCACGACTTACTCTCGAGCTGCTAGAAGTTATTTACCATTCAGCCATCAGATTTGTCACCAATGCACCTCTAAGGACACATAACTGCACCTTATACTCCTCTGTAAACTGGTCATCTCTGTATACCCATCGCAAGACCACTGGTTGATGTTTATTTATAAAAAACCCTTATCTGAGATATCTGCTGCTGCCCTCATCCTCCACAAACAACACCCGTGCGTAGCGTGGGCTGACCAGTAGAAACTTGTGTGTAGCGTTGTCTAACCAGTAGAAACCTTTGTGTAGCGTGGGCTAACCAGTAGAAACCTTTGTGTAGCGTGGGCTAACCAGTAGAAACTTGTGCGTAGCGTGGGCTAACCAGTAGAAACCTTTGTGTAGCGTGGGCTAACCAGTGGAAACCTTTGTGTAGCGTGGGCTAACCAGTAGAAACTTGTGCGTAGCGTGGGCTAACCAGTAGAAACCTTTGTGTAGCGTGGGCTAACCAGTAGAAACTTGTGTGTAGCGTGGGCTAACCAGTAGAAACCTTTGTGTAGCGTGGTCTAACCCGTAGAAACTTGTGTGTAGCGGGGGCTAAAGTCAACTGGAGGATCATCACATTCTCACGTCCAGTTCAGTTTTGCAAATGCCAGGTTTTGCGTAAAAACTGGAACGTCATGTTGTGGGTGATATCTTGTGCATACACGTGTATAAATGAGACCCATGATGAGCCCAAAAGTTACTGTGTGGTCGAAGAGTGGAGGCGAATGTAAAGTAGAGAAGTGAAGATCATACTGCCACCAGTTGTCTCTGTCCTGCAGTCCTATTTGGATGTTACGGGTGGCCTTGATGCAACTCCTTAGAACTCTGACCTCTTGCCACGGCCCCTTCCTTCAGAGCACTACAGCCGATAGGCTGGACTGTGGGACTTATATTTCTACATTATCATGGGAGTGTCAACAAGGCTGCACTGTGGGCCCACATTACTACATTACTGTGGGAGCATCAACAAGGCTGCACTGTGGGAAAACAGTACTACATTACCATGGGAGCATCAACAAGGCTGCACTGTGGGCAAACAGTACTACATTACCGCAGGAGCATCAACAAGGCTGCACTGTGGGCCAACAGTACTACATTACCGTTGAACCATCAACAAGGCTGCACTGTGGGCCAACAGTACTACATTACCATGGGAGCATCAACAAGGCTGCACTGTGGGCCAACAGTACTACATTACAGTGGGAGCATCAACAAGGCTGCACTGTGGGCCCACATTACTACATTACCGTTGAACCATCAACAAGGCTGCAACTGTGGGCCAACAGTACTACATTACAGTGGGAGCATCAACAAGGCTGCACTGTGGGCAAACAGTACTACATTACCGTGGGAGCATCAACAAGGCTGCACTGTGGGCCCACATTACTACATTACCGTGGGAGTCTATACAAGGCTGCACTGTGGGCCCACATTACTACATTACCGTTGAACCATCAACAAGGCTGCATTGTGGGCCAACAGTACTACATTACAGTGGAAGCATCAACAAGGCTGCACTGTGGGCCAACAGTACTACATTACAGTGGGAGCATCAACAAGGCTGCACTGTGGGCCAACATTACTACATTACCGTTGAACCATCAACAAGGCTGCACTGTGGGCAAACAGTACTACATTACCGTGGGAGCATCAACAAGGCTGCACTGTGGGCCCACATTACTACATTACCGTTGAACCATCAACAAGGCTGCACTGTGGGCCCACATTACTACATTACCGTTGAACCATCAACAAGGCTGCACTGTGGGCAAACAGTACTACATTACCGCGGGAGCATCAACAAGGCTGCACTGTGGGCCCACATTACTACATTACCGTTGAACCATCAACAAGGCTGCACTGTGGGCCAACAGTACTACATTACAGTGGGAGCATCAACAAGGCTGCACTGTGGGCAAACAGTACTACATTACCGTGGGAGCATCAACAAGGCTGCACTGTGGGCCCACATTACTACATTACCGTGGGAGTCTATACAAGGCTGCACTGTGGGCCCACATTACTACATTACCGTTGAACCATCAACAAGGCTGCATTGTGGGCCAACAGTACTACATTACAGTGGAAGCATCAACAAGGCTGCACTGTGGGCCAACAGTACTACATTACAGTGGGAGCATCAACAAGGCTGCACTGTGGGCCAACATTACTACATTACCGTTGAACCATCAACAAGGCTGCACTGTGGGCAAACAGTACTACATTACCGTGGGAGCATCAACAAGGCTGCACTGTGGGCCCACATTACTACATTACCGTTGAACCATCAACAAGGCTGCACTGTGGGCCCACATTACTACATTACCGTTGAACCATCAACAAGGCTGCACTGTGGGCAAACAGTACTACATTACCGCGGGAGCATCAACAAGGCTGCACTGTGGGCCCACATTACTACATTACCGTGGGAGTCTATACAAGGCTGCGCTGTGGGACTTATATTTCCACATTACCGTGGGAACCGTCAACAAGGCTGCATGTCACTCCCTACTGCCTCACATAATGATACTAACATTAATCATGTCATCGGTTAGCTGCAGTGAAATGTGTTGTTTTACAGAGTCAGCCATGGTAGTAATTAGGGTTAAGTACCTTGCTCAAGGGCACATCGACATATTTTTTACCTTGTCGGCTCAGTCTGTATATAATAGTAGTATCAGGGGTTGGCTGGTAAGGTAGCTGGAGGTCTGTCTACTGTAGTCAGGGGGTTGGCTGGTAAGGTAGCTGGAGGTCTGTCTACTGTAGTCAGGGATTTGGCTGGCCAGGTAGCTAGAGGTCTGTCTACTGTCGTCAGGGGATCGGCTGGTAAGGTAGCTGGTCAGGTATATAGATGTCTGTCTTTCTGTCTGTCAGGAATATAGAGGTCTGTCTTTCTGTCTGTCAGGTATATAGAGGTCTGTTTGGTCAGATATATAGAGGTCTGTCTGGTCAGATTTATAGAGGCCTGTCTAGTCAGATATATAGAGGTCTGTCTGGTCAGGTACATAGAGGCCTGTCTGGTCAGATATATAGAGGTCTGTCTGGTCAGGTACATAGAGGCCTGTCTGGTCAGATACAGTATATAGAGGTCTGTCTGGTCAGATACAGTATATAGAGGCCTGTCTGGTCAGGTATATAGAGGCCTGTCTGATCAGATACAGTATATAGAGGTCTGTCTGGTCAGGTATATAGAGGCCTGTCTGGTCAGATACAGTATATAGAGGCCTGTCTGGTCAGGTATATAGAGGCCTGTCTGGTCAGATACAGTATATAGAGGCCTGTCTGGTCAGGTATATAGAGGCCTGTCTGGTCAGATATATAGACGTCTGTCTCTTTGTGAATATGAAAACGCATCTGGAAGAACAATGATAATGTTGTACCTAAACTGTTAATGTTTCAGACTCCATATTTAATGCACTTCATACATTTAACGTCACTATAATTATGAAAGTGGCTGATCTTTACAGTCATGAATAAAGACTCACAGAAGTGTAGATGGACTGTACAAACAAGATACCTGTGTGTGTGTGTGTGTGTGTGTGTGTGTGTGTGTGTGTGTGTGTGTGTGTGTGTGTGTGTGTGTGTGTGTGTGTGTGTGTGTGTGTGTGTGTGTGTGTGTGTGTGTGTGAGAGAGAGAGAAACAGGAGAACTGCCTCCTCTATTCCAGCACCATTTCAACTTAAACATATAAACTTCTTCAAATCAAGAAGGCCCTACAGTTTGCTTAGTCTGATACACTGAAAACAAACATAAAAATATCCATTCAATATTGCTCAATATCATGTGGCAGTCCATGGTGGGGATTTCTCTGTGTGCATGTGTCCAGTGTTTCAAAGTATACACTCACAGCAGAGTTTATGTCTGAGTTAACCAAATACAGATGTCCTCTCTGCCCAATGATCTCAAAGTCTGCCTGTTTCCACCCCCTGTTTCGATTGGTTGAGGAGAAATCTGTGAGAATTTGAGGAGAAAATGCACCCCTCTCCCACCACTTAGGATCGCAATTCCACTACTCTGCCTTCTGCTTTCCACCCATCTGTAGCAATGGCTTCAGCCCATGACTTAGCTGTACTTCAGGCCATCTTTAACCCCACAAGCCCTCCAGGAGACGTCCCTGGGTTAAACCAAGAGGAGGAACTGACAGACGATGGTGAACACTTTTTTTTTACAATGGATTTATCATGTGTGTTAGTAGTTATCATGTGTGTTAGTAGTTATCATGTATATTAGTAGTTATCATGTGTATTAGTAGTTATCATGTGTGTTAGTAGTTATCATGTATATTAGTAGTTATCATGTGTGTTAGTAGTTATCATGTGTGTTAGTAGTTAGCATGTGTATTAGTAGTTATCATGTGTATTAGTAGTTATGTGTGTTAGTAGTTATCATGTGTGTTAGTAGTTATGTGTGTTGGTGGTTGTTGTGTGTGTTGGTGGTTGTTGTGTGTGTTGGTGGCTGTTGTGTGTGTTGGTTGCTGTTGATTGTGTTGGTGGTTGTTGTGTGTGTTGGTGGTTGTTGTGTGTGTTGGTGGTTGTTGTGTGTGTTAGTAGTTATCGTGTGTGTTGGTGGTTGTCATGTGTTGGTGGTTGTCGTGTGTTGGTAGTTGTTGTGTGTGTTGGTAGTTGTTGTGTGTGTTAGTAGGTATCATGTGCGTTGGTGGTTGTCGTGTGTTGGTGGTTGTTGTGTGTGTTAGTAGTTATCATGTGTGTTGGTGGTTGTCGTATGTTGGTGGTTGTTGTGTGTGTTGATGTTTCTCGTGAGTTGGTGGTTGTTGTGTGCGTTAGTAGTTATCATTTGTGTTGGTGGTTGTCGTGTGTTGGTGTTTGTCGTGTGTATTAGTAGTTATCATGTGTATTAGTAGTTATCATGTGTATTAGTAGTTATCATGTGTGTTAGTAGTTATCATGTGTGTTAGTAGTTATCATGTGTTTTAGTAGTTATCATGTGTATTAGTAGTTATCATGTGTGTTAGTAGTTATCATGTGTATTAGTAGTTATCATGTGTGTTAGTAGTTATCATGTGTGTTAGTAGTTATCATGTGTATTAGTAGTTATCATGTGTGTTAGTAGTTATCATGTGTTTTAGTAGTTATCATGTGTATTAGTAGCTATGTGTTAGTAGTTATCATGTGTGTTAGTAGTTATGCGTGTTAGTAGTTATGTGTGTTGGTGGTTGTTGTGTGTTTTGGTGGTTGTTGTGTGTGTTGGTGGCTGTTGTGTGTGTTGGTGGTTGTTGTGTGTGTTAGTAGTTATCATGTGTGTTGGTGGTTGTCGTATGTTGGTGGTTGTTGTGTGTGTTGATGTTTCTCGTGAGTTGGTCGTTGTTGTGTGTGTTAGTAGTTATCATTTGTGTTGGTGGTTGTCGTGTGTTGGTGTTTGTCGTGTGTGTTAGTAGTTATCATGTGTATTAGTAGTTATGTGTGTTGGTAGTTATGTATGTTAGTAGTTATCATGTGTGTTAGTAGTTATCATGCGTGTTAGTAGGTATCATGTGTATTAGTAGTTATGTGTGTTAGTAGTTACCATGTGTGTAAGTAGTTATGTGTAGTAGTTATCATGTGTATTAGTAGTTATCATGTGTTTTAGTAGTTATCATGTGTATTAGTAGTTATCATGTGTATTAGTAGTTATCATGTGTGTTAGTAGTTATCATGTGTGTTAGTAGTTATCATGTGTGTTAGTAGTTATCATGTGTGTTAGTAGTTATCATGTGTATTAGTAGTTATCATGTGTTTTAGTAGTTATCATGTGTGTTAGTAGTTATCATGTGTATTAGTAGTTATCATGTGTATTAGTAGTTATCATGTGTATTAGTAGTTATCATGTGTATTAGTAGTTATCATGTGTGTTAGTAGTTATCATGTGTATTAGTAGTTATCATGTGTTTTAGTAGTTATCATGTGTATTAGTAGTTATCATGTGTATTAGTAGTTATCATGTGTATTAGTAGTTATCATGTGTATTAGTAGTTATCATGTGTTTTAGTAGTTATCATGTGTGTTAGT
The DNA here is from genome assembly GCF_002021735.2 of Oncorhynchus kisutch. Classification (NCBI taxonomy): domain Eukaryota; kingdom Metazoa; phylum Chordata; class Actinopteri; order Salmoniformes; family Salmonidae; genus Oncorhynchus; species Oncorhynchus kisutch. Next base: position 94,997,377 of record NC_034188.2, on the reverse strand, counting down.
AGTTATCATGTGTGTTAGTAGTTATCATGTGTATTAGTAGTTATCATGTGTATTAGTAGCTATGTGTTAGTAGTTATCATGTGTATTAGTAGTTATGTGTGTTAGTAGTTATGTGTGTTGGTGGTTGTTGTGTGTTTTGGTGGTTGTTGTGTGTGTTGGTGGCTGTTGTGTGTCTTGGTGGCTGTTGAGTGTGTTGGTGGTTGTTTTGTGTGTTAGTAGTTATCGTGTGTGTTGGTGGTTGTCATGTGTTGGTGGTTGTCATGTGTTGGTGGTTGTTGTGTGTTTTGGTGGTTGTTGTGTGTGTTGGTAGTTGTTGTGTGTTGGTGGTTATCATGTGTGTTGGTGGTTGTCTTGTGTTTTGGTGGTTGTCGTGTGTGTTGGTGGTTGTTGTGTGTTGGTGGTTGTCGTGTGTGTTGGTGGTTGTTCTGTCTGTTGGTGGTTGTTGTGTGTGTTAGTAGTTATCGTGTGTGTTGGTGGTTGTCATGTGTTGGTGGTTGTCGTGTGTTGGTGGTTGTCGTGTGTTGGTTTGTCGTGTGTTGGTGGTTGTTGTGTGTTTTGGTGGTTGTTGTGTGTGTTGGTAGTTGTTGTGTGTTGGTGGTTATCATGTGTGTTGGTGGTTGTCTTGTGTTTTGGTGGTTGTCGTGTGTGTTGGTGGTTGTTGTGTGTTGGTGGTTGTCGTGTGTTGGGGTGATGTGCTGTTTCATGTTCATCATTTTGTAACATATGTGGTTTATTCTGACTCCAGGGCATTTATATTCCTCTTAAAGTCATTTCAAAACTGGATTATTCCTGTGTGTATGAATGTCTGGTGACACCACTGTTATTGTTGTCCAGTCTTCTGTACCATAACACCTGTCATCTGTTTATCTGTCTCCTCCAGACAGTGGCTTTGAGGTTGGGCTGCTACAGCAGGTCAAAAAGCTGGAGATGGAGGGGGTTGCAGCAGCAGAGGCTGGGGATCTACCCACAGCTCTGGAACGGTTCAGCCAGGCCATAGACACACTGCCGCAGAGAGCCTCTGGCTACAACAACAGGGCCCAGACCAGACGACTCCAGGAGGACACAGAAGGTAGTAGGCTGCTGAGGCCACCTATACAGTGGCTTGGGAAAGTATTCACCCCCTTGGCATTTCTTCTATTTTGTTTTCTTACAACCTGGAATTAAATGGATTTTGGGGGGATTTGTATCATTTGATTTGCTCAAAACACTTTGAAGGTCCAGTTTTTTTTTCATTTTGAAACAAACAAGAAATGAGACAAAAAACTAAAAACTTGAGCTTGGATAACAATTCACCCCCTGAAAGTCAATGCTTTTTAGAGCCACCTTTTATTTTGGGGTAAGCTTGGCACATCTAGCCACCACAATTTTTTTCCCATTCTTCAAGGTAAAACTGCTCCAGCTCCTTCAAGTTGGATGGGTTCCACTGGTATACAGCAATCTTTAAGTCATACCACAGATTCTCAATTGGATTGAGGTCTGGGCTTTGACTAGGCCATTCCAAGACATGTAGATGTTTCCCCTTAAACCACTCAAGTGTTGCTTTAGCAGTATGTTTAGGGTCATTGTCCTGCTGGAAGGTGAACCTCCGTTCCAATCTCAAATCTCTTTAACACTGAAGCAGGTTTCACTCAAGAATTTCCCTGTATTTAGTGCCATCCATCATTCCTTCAATTCTGATGAGTTTCCCAGTCCCTGCAGATGAAAAATGTCCCCTGATGCTGCCACCACCATGCTTCACCTTGGGGGTGGTATTCCTGGGGTGATGAGAGGTGTTGTGTTTGCGCCAGACATAGCATTTTCCTTGATGGCCCAAAAAATACATTTTAGTCTCATCTGACCAGACCTTCTTCCATACATTTTTATTTATTTTTTACCTTTATTTAACTAGACAAGTCAGTTAAGAACAAATTCTTATTTTCGATGACGGCCTAGGAACAGTGGGTTAACTGCCTTGTTCATATGTTTAGGTAGTCTCCCACATGCCTTTTGGGGAACACCAAACATGTTTACTTATTTTCTTCTGGCCACTCTTCCTTAAAGCCCAGCTCTGTGGAGTGTATGGCTTAAAGTGGTCCTATGGACAGATACTCCAATCTCCGCAGTGGAGCTTTGCAGCTCCTTCAGGGTTATATTTGGTCTCTTTCTTGCCTCTCTGATTAATGCCCTCCTTGCCTGGTCTGTGAGATTTGGTGGGCGACCCTCTCTTGGCAGGTTTGTTGTGGTGCCATATTCTTATGGATTTAATGGTGCTCTGTGGGATGTTCAAAGTTTCTGATATTTTCTTATAACCCAATCCTGATCTGTACTTCTCCACAACTTTGTCCCTGACCTGTTTGGAGAAGTCCTTGGTCTTCATGGTGTCGCTTGCTAAGTGGTGCCCTTTGCTTAGTGGAGAAGTCCTTGGTCTTCATGGTGCCGCTTCTGAAAGTCCCCAGAAAGGCCCAAGACTCTGGGGCCTTTCAGAACAGGTGTATATATACTGAGATCATGTGACATATCATGTGACACTTAGATTGCACACAGGTGGACATTATTTAACTAATAATGTGACTTCTGAAGGTAATTGGTTGTACCAGATCTTATTTAGGGGCTTCAAGGGGTGAATGCATATGCACATACCCCTTTCCGGTTTTATTATTATTATTATTTATTTTTTCACTTCACCAATTTGGACTATTTTGTGTATGTCCATTACATGAAATCCAAATAAAAATATATTTATATTACAGGTTGTAATGCAACAAAATAGGAAAAACGCCAAGGGGTGAATACTTTTGCAAGGCCCTGTAGAAGGGCCAGTCACCATGCTTTCACTTTCATATCACCCACTATGCAGTTTTCCATTGTGGTTTACAATCTACATAATTTACAGTTCAGTACGTTATGAAATATGTCTCTGAAATCAACCACATGCGGTGACAGTGTTCAACCTAATATAAATGTATGGGGATTTTTGTGATCATATCAACCACATGTTCATCTTAAAACCACATGTCCTTGAAAGTAACCCTGTTAAAGTCTACATACAAACACTTGTTCTCGCCGTTTGCATCATCTGTGGGTTCTGTATTCCTCCAGGAGCCCTAGAGGACCTGGAGCTTATCATTATGTGTGGGTTCTGTATTCCTCCAGGAGCCCTAGAGGACCTGGAGTTTATCATTATGTGTGGGTTCTGTATTCCTCCAGGAGCCCTAGAGGACCTGGAGTTTATCATTATCTGTGGGTTCTGTACTCCTCCAGGAGCCCTAGAGGACCTGGAGCTTATCATTATCTGTGGGCTCTGTATTCCTCCAGGAGCCCTAGAGGACCTGGAGCTTATCATTATCTGTGGGTTCTGTACTCCTCCAGGAGCCCTAGAGGACCTGGAGCTTATCATTATCTGTGGGCTCTGTATTCCTCCAGGAGCCCTAGAGGACCTGGAGCTTATCATTATCTGTGGGTTCTGTACTCCTCCAGGAGCCCTAGAGGACCTGGAGTTTATCATTATCTGTGGGTTCTGTATTCCTCCAGGAGCCCTAGAGGACCTGGAGTTTATCATTATCTGTGGGTTCTGTACTCCTCCAGGAGCCCTAGAGGACCTGGAGCTTATCATTATCTGTGGGCTCTGTATTCCTCCAGGAGCCCTAGAGGACCTGGAGCTTATCATTATCTGTGGGTTCTGTACTCCTCCATGAGCCCTAGAGGACCTGGAGCTTATCATTATGTGTGGGTTCTGTATTCCTCCAGGAGCCCTAGAGGACCTGGAGCTTATCATTATGTGTGGGTTCTGTATTCCTCCAGGAGCCCTAGAGGACCTGGAGCTTATCATTATCTGTGGGTTCTGTACTCCTCCAGGAGCCCTAGAGGACCTGGAGCTTATCATTATCTGTGGGTTCTGTACTCCTCCAGGAGCCCTAGAGGACCTGGAGTTTATCATTATCTGTGGGTTCTGTATTCCTCCAGGAGCCCTAGAGGACCTGGAGCTTATCATTATCTGTGGGTTCTGTATTCCTCCAGGAGCCCTAGAGGACCTGGATCTTATCATTATCTGTGGGTTCTGTATTCCTCCAGGAGCCCTAGAGGACCTGGAGTTTATCATCATCTGTGGGTTCTGTACTCCTCCAGGAGCCCTAGAGGACCTGGAGTTTATCATTATGTGTGGGTTCTGTATTCCTCCAGGAGCCCTAGAGGACCTGGAGCTTATCATTATCTGTGGGTTCTGTATTCCTCCAGGAGCCCTAGAGGACCTGGAGCTTATCATTATGTGTGGGTTCTGTACTCCTCCAGGAGCCCTAGAGGACCTGGAGCTTATCATTATCTGTGGGTTCTGTATTCCTCCAGGAGCCCTAGAGGACCTGGAGCTTATCATTATCTGTGGGTTCTGTATTCCTCCAGGAGCCCTAGAGGACCTGGAGCTTATCATTATCTGTGGGTTCTGTATTCCTCCAGGAGCCCTAGAGGACCTGGAGCTTATCATTATCTGTGGGTTCTGTATTCCTCCAGGAGCCCTAGAGGACCTGGAGCTTATCATTATCTGTGGGTTCTGTACTCCTCCAGGAGCCCTAGAGGACCTGGAGCGTATCATTATGTGTGGGTTCTGTATTCCTCCAGGAGCCCTAGAGGACCTGGAGCTTATCATTATCTGTGGGTTCTGTATTCCTCCAGGAGCCCTAGAGGACATGGAGCTTATCATTATCTGTGGCTTCTGTACTCCTCCAGGAGCCATAGAGGACCTGGAGCTTATCATTATCTGTGGGTTCTGTATTCCTCCAGGAGCCCTAGAGGACCTGGATCTTATCATTATCTGTGGGTTCTGTATTCCTCCAGGAGCCCTAGAGGACCTGGAGCTTATCATTTTCTGTGGGTTCTGTATTCCTCCAGCAGCCCTAGAGGACCTGGAGCGTGCCATCGCTCTGAGTGGGGGTGTAGGACGTACAGCGTGTCAGGCTCTGGTCCAGAGAGGCCTGCTGCTGAGGCTAGCCTGCCAGGATGATAAGGCCCGGGAGGACTTCGAGAGGGCAGCCGTCCTGGGCAGTGAGTTCGCCCGGCAACAGGTAGTGTCTCTGAATCCGTACGCTGCCCTCTGCAACCGCATGCTGACGGAGGTCATCAACAAGCTACGCAACCCGGAGGTGTCAGAGACACAGTAGTCAAAGGACAAGACTTACCACCCCAACACTGGCACACCAAATACATGTGTATCACTTGTGCATGCATTAAATGTTGTCTTGAGAAATTAATTAATAAACGTTTACGTTTTATTGAAGGTGAAAGATTTTATTGAGTTATCCTGAGTCATTCTGTGGAATTCATTCAATCAAATGTATTTATAAAGCCCTGTTTACGTTAGCAGATGTCACAAAGTGCTATACAGAAACCCAGCCTAGAACCCAAAACAGCAAGTAACCCACATGTAGAGGCACAGTGGCTAGGTAAAACTCCCTAGAAAGACAGAAACCTAGGAAGAAACCTAGAGAGGAACCAGGCTCTGAGGGGTGGCCAGTCCTCTTCTGGTTGTGCTGGGTGGAGATTATAAGAGTACATGGCCATTAAGGCCAGATTGTTCTTCAAGATGTTCAAACATTCAAAGATGACCAGCAGGATCAAACAATAATCACAGTGGTTGTGGAGGGTGCACCAGGTCAGTACCCCAGGAGTAAATGTCAGTTGGCTTTTCATAGCCGAGCATTCAGAGGTCGACACAGCAGGTGCGGTGGAGAGAGAGAGAGAGGGAGAGTCAAAACCTGTTGAGTGTGTTTGTTGCAGTAATAGTGACTGTTAGGAACCTATGGTATTGTAGACTGACCTGTGGAGAGGTTTAAAATGCTTTCCAGATAGATAAATCATGTTATCTCCAACTGGCCCGGCTGTGAAGGGAAAGGGAACGGAAAGTGCATGGCATTGTTATCCCTCATGTGATCACCATGTGGTCAACTAAGTGTCTGGAATGGAAGGGCAGATGCTTGGCGAATCCGTGGCTAGCTCTGTGGCTGGCGGCGTGGCAGTCTCCATGGCAGGCTCCGCGGCTGGCTCTGTGGCAGGCTCCATGGCTGGCTCCGTGGCAGGCTTTACGTAGACATATTTCTGAGAGCTCATGAACTTTATAAAAATATAAAACATAACACACATCACGACAAGAGAGACAACACAACACTACATAAAGAGAGACCTAAGACAACAACATGGCATGGCAGCAACACATGACAACACAGCATGGTAGCAACACCAACATGACAACAACATGGTAGCAACACAACATGGTACAAACATTATTGGGCACCGACAAAAACACAAAGGGAAAGAAGGTAGAAACAACAGTACACCACGCGAAGCAGCCACAATTGTCAGTAAGAGTATCCATGATTGAGACTGAATAAAGAGATGGAGATAAAACTGTGAAGTTTGAGTGTTTTTTACAGCTCGTTCCAGTCGCTAGCTGCAGGAAACTGAAAAGAGGAGCGACCCAGGGATATGTGTGCTTTGGAGAGCAGATCGGGGTGTATACAGAGGTATCAGACACCTTATAAACAGCCTTAAATCTGGTTTCAAATTCTTAAAGAATTTCTCAAAACGAAGTTGTTGCCTGTCTGTTTGTTTGGGCACTTTGCTTTGGAGAAAAGCAAAGCTGGAGGAGAGGAATTTGTTACAGACTTGACTTCCGTATTTAGCCACAGGGGGGCAACAGTGTACAATTTATCAGGGAAACCCAGTTGCCAGTATGTTGATGCCCTGGCATTTGCAGCCCAGTAATAATGCTTAAAGGTGGGTAGGGCTAAGCTGACACTTTCCTTGAGATTTCTTCCCAGGTGGGAAAACTTTCATTGCCTGGATTAATTCCTCTGTTGAGATAATTGAGTTGTCATCAAGTTTTGGCAGGCTGATGGAATCAAAGAAGGCTGATACATCAGAACTAGAAGCCAGGCTGATAGAATCAAAGGAGGCTGATACATCAGAACTAGAAGCCTGGCTGATGGAATCAAAGGAGGCTGATACATCAGAACTAGAAGCCAGGCTGATAGAATCAAAGGAGGCTGATACATCAGAACTAGAAGCCAGGCTGATGGAATCAAAGGAGGCTGATACATCAGAACTAGAAGCCAGGCTGATAGAATCAAAGGAGGCTGATACATCAGAACTAGAAGCCAGGCTGATTGAATCAAATGAGACTGAAATATCAGAACTAGAAGCCAGGCTGATATAATCAAAGGAGGCTGATACATCAGAACTAGAAGCCAGGCTGATAGAATCAAAGGAGGCTGATACATCAGAACTAGAAGCCTGGCTGATGGAATCAAAGGAGGCTGATACATCAGAACTAGAAGCCAGGCTGATAGAATCAAAGGAGGCTGATACATCAGAACTAGAAGCCAGGCTGATGGAATCAAAGGAGGCTGATACATCAGAACTAGAAGCCAGGCTGATAGAATCAAAGGAGGCTGATACATCAGAACTAGAAGCCAGGCTGATTGAATCAAATGAGGCTGAAATATCAGAACTAGAAGCCAGGCTGATATAATCAAAGGAGGCTGATACATCAGAACTAGAAGCCAGGCTGATATAATCAAAGGAGGCTGATACATCAGAACTAGAAGCCAGGCTGATAGAATCAAAGGAGGCTGATACATCAGAACTAGAAGCCAGGCTGATAGAATCAAAGGAGGCTGATACATCAGAACTAGAAGCCAGGCTGATGGAATAATCAAAGAAGGCTGATACATCAGAAATAGAAGCCAGGCTGATGGAATAATCAAAGAAGGCTGATGCATCAGAATGTTTTATCCAGATGTCCACTACATTCCTGTGGGTTGTTGCAGTCTCCAGATGTCCACTAGATTAATGTGGGATGTTGCAGTCTCCAGATGTCCTCTAGATTCCTGTGGGATGTTGCAGTCTCCAGATGTCCTCTAGATTCCTGTGGGATGTTGCAGTCTCCAGATGTCCACTGGATTCCTGTGGGATGTTGCAGTCTCCAGATGTCCTCTAGATTCCTGTGGGATGTTGCAGTCTCTAGATGTCCTCTAGATTCCTGTGGGATGTTGCAGTCTCCAGATGTCCTCTAGATTCCTGTGGGATGTTGCAGTCTCCAGATGTCCACTAGATTCCTGGATTTGATTAGATTATTCAGAACCTGGACAGAGGTGATATTTGGTGGAGTTTGTTTAGACAGTCTGCCAAGATAACAATTAAAACCGCCTTCGATTATTAGATTAGTTGTACTAAGATCTGTGAGTAAGTCAAAAACATTACGAAAGAAATGTGGGTCATCAGTGTTTGGGGCATAGACGTTCAATAGGGTGACAAGGAAAGAGTTCATGTTCCCTGATACTATGATGTACCTTGTGGGTCCTGTAGACAAGGACGAAAGCTGAAAACAATGTTTTTTACAAAAGACAATAACAATACCACTTGCCTTGGAGGAGATTCATCAATTTGAGAAATGCAGTTGGGTTATGTCAGCACCATGTGATTTCAAGTGCTTAAATAGAATACCTCTTTTACGCGAGTGCCAGAAACATGCAGAATCCATAAGACTAATGTGACACCTTATACATCTGATTCCCAAGATCGTTTCCTGACATTTATATGCAAGAGCATTTCAAATAAAACATCTTAAACATGCACATATTCATTCAAATAGAACTTGTCTGGCAGCAGAAAACAAAAACCGAACACAGGAACAGACCCCCAGAGAAACCTGCTCTCCCCACTGCTTCCCCAGAGAAACCTGCTTCCCCAGAGAAACCTGCTCTCCCAACTGTTCCCCCAGAGAAACCTGCTTTCCCCACTGTTCCCCCAGAGAAACCTGCTCTCCCCACTGTTTCCCCAGAGAAACCTGCTATCCCCACTGTTTCCAGAGAGAAACCTGCTGTCCCTACTGTTTCCAGAGAGAAACCCTCCCTCACTCCCCACTGTTTCCCCAGAGAAACCCTCCCTCCCTCCCCACTGTTTCCCCAGAGAAACCTGCTCTCCCCACTGCTTCCCCAGAGAAACCCGCTCTTCCCACTGTTCCCCCAGAGAAACCTGCTCTCCCCACCGTTGTGATGAACATGTAGCTTGGTGAAGACTCTTGTTATGCCGTTGTGATGAACATGTAGCTTGGTGAAGACTCTTGTTATGCCATTGTGATGAACATGTAGCTTGGCTGGAAAACGCAGGCTGTATTCACCTCCACCTCTCTCATGGTCTGCATCACATTGCTCCATCACCTTCATGGTGTAGTCGGGGAAGATGAAAACCTTTTGGCCTTTGTATTCCATATCTCGTAGAATGAGCTCCTTATACTGAAGGTGATGTACCCTTGAGATTATGGTGCTCGGCTTGACACCTGGTGAGGGCTTCACCTGTAGAGAGCGGTGTGCAAGGTCAATAATGAGGGGCTTTGGGAAGTTGTCGTCACCCAGGAACATGGGAATTAGCTTGGACACAAACTTTGTGGGTTTCCCTTGTTCTTCGTCCTCCAAAATCTCCACAAGTTTGATGTTCAGCCTGCGACTCTTGCCTTCTAAATCGAGAACCTTGGCTTGGTGAGCTCATTCATCTTTTTAAGCTGAGCCCAGGGGGTTTTCAGGCCTCCTATCAGGGTGTAATGATCAGACATGGACAATCGGCTATGTCCATGCGGCCCTTCAGTTCGGCCTGTGCTGTCTTTAGAGACTCAAACTTTGTTTGGAGCTTATCAAAACGATTGTTGATTGTAATAAAAAACTGACTCTTTCATTTCCGTGGCAGAATCTTGTTGCTGGGTATCTGGAGAGATGTTGTCATCAAAACGGCACTAGCTGCAGCTTGTTGGGCCTGGGCCTTTGTCGACTTTGCAGTCCCTGTTCTGTTGGCCTCTATGGAGGATCTTTGAATGTCGGAACTTCCAAAAGTTGGCTTAACGTTGGACCAGAGCTAGCTAGCTAGGCAGTTAACAAGATTGTGTGTGTGCGCAGAGTGGCACCAGAATTAGCATGTCTGTCCTCTTTGTAGTTAATAAATCCGATGTAAAACGTAATAACTATAGTATCTCTAACTAGCATTGAAAAAGTTAATCCATTCTTCTCTAATTAAACATCTTTCTCCCTAATTACTGAAACATCAGTAGGTTACAGTAGCCTAAGCTTCAAAGGGGACGGGCAGGTTGCCAACACACACACATACACTGGCAAAGATCAGCTGGCAGATAGTGACTTGAATACATATCTGAGTGACAAAGTGTGCATTGTTGTCTTTATTGTGGGATTGAACGTAAAATAAATGTTATTAACCGGGTCCCATACTTGTAAAATAAAGTTTATGGTCCAGACCACTAGATATCACTTTCGTTCGTGGTTCTGAATCTGTTCCTCAGAAAAACACATCCCTGAACCGGTTCCAACCTCTGGTGTACAGCGCTTTAGGGTTATTAGGGGATTAAAATAATTTATTAAGAGTTAGTACATAGTTTAAAAGGCTCTACATTAATTATCAACTGAGGTATTAGTTAGTGCATATACTCACATTTACAACTGCACTCATTAACAATCAATAAATATACCATTTATGACACATATACAGTAAATATGGTGAGTCAAACCATTAATCAACCGTTAAATTGGGGCAGGGAGACTAGTTGTTAGAGCGTTGGACTAGTAACTGAAAGATTGCAAGATCGAATCCCCGAGCTGACAAGGTAAAAATCTGTCATTCTGCCCCCTGAACAAGTCAGTTAACCCACTGTTCATAGGCCGTCATTTGAAATAAGAATTTGTTCTCTACTGACTTGCCTAGTTAAATAAATGTAAAACTAAATAAAATAACAAATACTTTATAAATAATCTTATGAGATGGCAATAACTCATTTATAACTGGTTTATAAGTACCCTAGTGGTACATTATTAGTATGAGATGACAATAACTCATTTACACCAGGTTTATAAGTACCCTAGTGGTACATTATTAGTATGAGATGACAATAACTCATTTACACCAGGTTTATAAGTACCCTAGTGGTACATTATTAGTATGAGATGACAATAACTCATTTACACCAGGTTTATAAGTACCCTAGTGGTACATTATTAATATGAGATGGCAATAACTCATTTATAACTGGTTTATAAGTACCCTAGTGGTACATTATTAATATGAGATGACAATAACTCATTTATAACTGGTTTATAAGTACCCTAGTGGTACATTATTAATATGAGATGGCAATAACTCATTTACACCAGGTTTATAAGTACCCTAGTGGTACATTATTAATATGAGATGACAATAACTCATTTATAACTGGTTTATAAGTACCCTAGTGGTACATTATTAATATGAGATGACAATAACTCATTTACACCTGGTTTATAAGTACCCTAGTGGTACATTATTAATATGAGATGACAATAACTCATTTATACCTGGTTTATAAGTACCCTAGTGGTACATTATTAATATGAGATGACAATAACTCATTTACACCTGGTTTATAAGTACCCTAGTGGTACATTATTAATATGAGATGACAATAACTCATTTACACCTGGTTTATAAGTACCCTAGTGGTACATTATTAATATGAGATGACAATAACTCATTTACACCAGGTTTATAAGTACCCTAGTGGTACATTATTAATATGAGATGGCAATAACTCATTTACACCTGGTTTATAAGTACCCTAGTGGTACATTATTAATATGAGATGGCAATAACTCATTTACACCAGGTTTATAAGTACCCTAGTGGTACATTATTAATATGAGATGGCAATAACTCATTTATACCTGGTTTATAAGTACCCTAGTGGTACATTATTAATATGAGATGGCAATAACTCATTTACACCAGGTTTATAAGTACCCTAGTGGTACATTATTAATATGAGATGACAATAACTCATTTACACCAGGTTTATAAGTACCCTAGTGGTACATTATTAATATGAGATGACAATAACTAATTTACACCTGGTTTATAAGTACCCTAGTGGTACATTATTAATATGAGATGACAATAACTCATTTATAACTGGTTTATAAGTACCCTAGTGGTACATTATTAATATGAGATGACAATAACTCATTTACACCTGGTTTATAAGTACCCTAGTGGTACATTATTAATATGAGATGACAATAACTCATTTATACCTGGTTTATAAGTACCCTAGTGGTACATTATTAATATGAGATGGCAATAACTCATTTACACCTGGTTTATAAGTACCCTTGTGGTACATTATTAATATGAGATGACAATAACTAATTTACACCAGGTTTATAAGTACCCTGGTGGTACATTATTAATATGAGATGGCAATAACTCATTTATACCTGGTTTATAAGTACCCTAGTGGCACATTATTAATATGAGATGACAATAACTCATTTACACCTGGTTTATAAGTACCCTAGTGGTACATTATTAATATGAGATGGCAATAACTCATTTATACCTGGTTTATAAGTACCCTAGGGGTACATTATTAATATGAGATGACAATAACTAATTTACACCAGGTTTATAAGTACCCTAGTGGTACATTATTAATATGAGATGACAATAACTCATTTACACCTGGTTTATAAGTACCCTAGTGGTACATTCTTAATATGAGATGACAATAACTCATTTATACCTGGTTTATAAGTACCCTAGTGGTACATTATTAATATGAGATGACAATAACTCATTTATACCTGGTTTATAAGTACCCTAGTGGTACATTATTAATATGAGATGGCAATAACTCATTTATACCTGGTTTATAAGTACCCTAGTGGTACATTATTAATATGAGATGACAATAACTAATTTACACCAGGTTTATAAGTACCCTAGTGGTACATTATTAATATGAGATGGCAATAACTCATTTATACCTGGTTTATAAGTACCCTAGGGGTACATTATTAATATGAGATGACAATAACTCATTTACACCAGGTTTATAAGTACCCTAGTGGTACTCTATTAATATGAGATGACAATAACTCATTTATACCTGGTTTATAAGTACCCTAGTGGTACATTATTAATATGAGATGGCAATAACTCATTTATAACTGGTTTATAAGTACCCTAGTGGTACATTATTAATATGAGATGACAATAACTCATTTACACCTGGTTTATAAGTACCCTAGTGGTACATTATTAATAATACACAAATTGTTAACATACTATGATCAAACACCGTATTCATTATCCTATAAATCATGTATAATAGTGTTTATAAATACTTCATAAATCATGTAAAATGGCATTTATAAATAATTATGAATCATGTAAAATAGTATTTATTAATAATTAATACATTACGTAAAATAGTGTTTGACATTTTTTTAATCATTAAAATAGTATTTATTAATAATTTATAAATTATGTAAAATTGTGTTTATAAATAATTATAAATCATTAAAATAGTGTTTAGAAATCATTTATAAATAATGTAAAATAGTGTTTATGATTCATTTTTAAATCATGTAAAATAGTGTTTATAAATGCATTAATTACTTTGTAGAAATTGCTTATTGACATTTATAAATTTAGTAACAGTGATTAATTGTAAGCTCTTACAGCGTATTTCTACGAGGTTTATTAAGGGACCTTAGTCTTCTGCTCATTTTCCCAGCATACATCACACGCACACAGTTGAGAGGAGCACAGGGTCAAGCTGCAGTGCAGTGCCTTGCTCCAAGGCCCAACAGTAGAGAATTGTTGTTAGGATTTAAAGCCAGTGCTCAGATCAATCGAGTGCCCGGCCCAGGATTCAAATCGGTGACTTTTCGGCTACAGGTCCAAATCCTTAGCTGCTGGGTTACCTACCGCCCACTCCTTATAATGTCATTGGTCTGCTAGAGGCAGGTCATACTCCTGGGACAGGTCCAGTAGGCCCTGGGGTCTCTCTCTGGCCCCCTCCATGCTGGCTAGCTTTACAGGCTGACTGAGCTCCTCTCTCTGGTAGAAAGGGCAGACCTTCAGGTGCTCAGACATGGAGGGGACATCATCAAAGCACCACCTGTCCACCTTGGAAAACAGACTGCTAAACTCCCATACCTTAGGAAACCAGCCACAGAGAGAAAGAGAGAGAGAACGTTTTTTATTACACAGAGTATTAGATTGGGTCAAGGAGTTTTTCCTGACGATGTGACCTGACCAGGAAAAACTGTAAACTCTATGACCTCTAGAGCCACGTGGTCAGGAAAAACTCCTAGTAAAGTATAATAATATAATTGTATGTAATGTATATAATATAACTCTAGTATACTAAGTTCTGATGCATGGTACCTCTTGATATGAGGCTCTATTACATTGGTAACACAATCCTGTTTATTCCGTATGCAGGTTTATACTGTCCCCATTGTTGATGTGTATGGATTTCCTGCCTAGCAACCTGTTGTCTGTATGTGCATCCCAGTTGGAAACCTATTCCCTACAATAGTGTGCTACAGGTCTTAATCAAAACAAATGCACTACAAAGGGACAAGAGCTTGGTGGCATTCCAGACCACTGATATCATTGGCATGCTCTTTGTCCCGTGGACACAGAGACTGTCTCTCTCTCTCTCTCTCTCGCTCTCCGATTGGTTGGAGCCAAACACTGGGATGGGTAATTCAACTCATAATCCTGTCTCAGAGGAATGAAGGGAGTAGTCAGGGGGCTCTTTACAATGCAACAGCTGTCATAGGACTAGAAATACATCCCAAATGGCATCCTATTCTCTACATAGTGCACTACTTTTGACCAGGGCCCATAGCTCTATAGGGTTCCTGTTGGGACAAGACTGAGATTTAGTCAAGTGACAACCTATTACCTACAGTAGTTCAGGTTACAGGGAATAGGGTGCAGATTGGGAAGCAACCCTCAGACTAGGCTGGATCCATTTCTCTGTCCAAAAGAGATGTAGAGAATGTGGCTGGATGCCATATAGGGCCGGGCGGTCATATTAGGGTGACCTGGTAACTATGCTATCGCACAAGTGACTGACGGACCTAACCACCTGGTCAGTAGACAGAACTAAATCACATGATGTGACCGAACAACAACACTATGTTTGAACCTTTGGCTTTGTTTCGAATCAGTGACATGTTTACAACCAAACACATGTTCATTCTGCCTTTCACTTTCCATTGAAAGTTTATGGCTGGACGAATAGACCTACATCCACCAGTATTTGTCCAACCACAGGCTATAGGCCTGCCTACCTCTGGAGGGGATGGGTGGGGATGGAGATAGGAAACTCTTTATGTTGTTGTATATATATATATATGTATGTATTTTATTTATTTATATATATATATAGTCAGTGGCGGATTATATAGGTATAGGCGACACAGGTAGGTTGACCTCAGGTCTCCCCTCTGGAAGGGAGAGCGGGGGAATCTATCAAATAGCGCACCTTTAACTTTGTACAGTACTAATGAAATTAGTCAAATCAGTCACACTACGAAATGCTACCAAATAAACCACAATTAATTCATAATACTGTGAATATATAGTTTCACAGACATTTTGTTGTATTTTTTTCAGTTTTTTTGCGAAATCTTTAAGAATAATATAAAACCAGTCTGCACACCACCAAGGTGAACTGGTTTAGTCATGACTCTTGGTTGATAGTGTTGGGGGGATGGGTAATGTAGTCTTGACTCTTGGTTGACAGTGTTGGGGGGATGGGTAATGTAGTCTTGACTCTTGGTTGACAGTGTTGGGGGATGGGTAATGTAGTCTTGACTCTTGGTTGACAGTGTTGGGGGGGATGGGTAATGTAGTCTTGACTCTTGGTTGACAGTGTTGGGGGGGATGGGTAATGTAGTCTTGACTCTTGGTTGACAGTGTTGGGGGGGGTTGGGTAATGTAGTCTTGACTCTTGGTTGACAGTGTTGGGGGATGGGTAATGTAGTCTTGACTCTTGGTTGACAGTGTTGGGGGGGATGGGTAATGTAGTCTTGACTCTTGGTTGACAGTGTTGGGGGGATGGGTAATGTAGTCTTGACTCTTGGTTGACAGTGTTGGGGGATGGGTAATGTAGTCTTGACTCTTGGTTGACAGTGTTGGGGGGATGGGTAATGTAGTCTTGACTCTTGGTTGACAGTGTTGGGGGGGATGGGTAATGTAGTCTTAACTCTTGGTTGACAGTGTTGGGGGGGATGGGTAATGTAGTCTTGACTCTTGGGTGATAGTGTTGGGGGATGGGTAATGTAGTCTTGACTCTTGGTTGATAGTGTTGGGGGGATGGGTAATGTAGTCTTGACTCTTGGTTGACAGTGTTGGGGGGATGGGTAATGTAGTCTTGACTCTTGGTTGATAGTGTTGGGGGGGATGGGTAATGTAGTCTTGACTCTTGGTTGACAGTGTTGGGGGGGATGGGTAATGTAGTCTTGACTCTTGGTTGACAGTGTTGGGGGGGATGGGTAATGTAGTCTTGACTCTTGGTTGACAGTGTTGGGGGGATGGGTAATGTAGTCTTGACTCTTGGTTGACAGTGTTGGGGGATGGGTAATGTAGTCTTGACTCTTGGTTGACAGTGTTGGGGGATGGGTAATGTAGTCTTGACTCTTGGTTGATAGTGTTGGGGGGGATGGGTAATGTAGTCTTGACTCTTGGTTGATAGTGTTGGGGGGGATGGGTAATGTAGTCTTGACTCTTGGTTGACAGTGTTGGGGGGGATGGGTAATGTAGTCTTGACTCTTGGTTGACAGTGTTGGGGGGGATGGGTAATGTAGTCTTGACTCTTGGTTGACAGTGTTGGGGGGGATGGGTAATGTAGTCTTGACTCTTGGTTGACAGTGTTGGGGGGGATGGGTAATGTAGTCTTGACTCTTGGTTGACAGTGTTGGGGGGGATGGGTAATGTAGTCTTGACTCTTGGTTGACAGTGTTGGGGGGGATGGGTAATGTATTGATGCTCGAATGCCAAATCAACACAAATTTGTTTCTATTTGTCTTTGTTACTTCTTTTTGATATTTATGGGTCTTTTTTGTATATATTTTTTATTTATGTAGTTTTAAATGTTATGCTTATTTATTTGTGTTGATTCAAATGTCTGAATAAAAATGACAGAATGGGTCTTTTTTCTTTTTGGTGCCGGGGAGGGGGCACTGAATGTGGGATCTCCCAGGGAGCCATACAAGCTACATCTGCCACTGTATACAGAACCAGTCAAACGTTTGGACACACCTACTCATTCAAGTGTTTTTCTTATTTAAAAAAATATTTTCTACATTGTAGAATAATAGTGAAGACATCAAAACTATGAAATAACACATATGGAATCATGTAGTAACCAAAAAAGTGGCGACCATGTAGCGACCAAAGTAGCGACCATGTGCCTTGATGACTGCTTTGCACACTCTTGGCATTATCTCAACAAGCAAGTCTCTTCTTATTATTGGTGCTCAGTTGCCCATTATTTTGGCTACCGTGGCTAGAGGAAGACATCTCAGTAACTTTGAAAGAGGGGACTCAAAGGAGAATATGGGGATTTAAATGGTGTGTGTGTGTGTACGTGTGTGCGTGTGTGTGTGTGCGCGTGGGTGTGTGCGTGTGTGTGTGTGCGTGTGTGTGTGTGTGTGTGTGTGTGTGTGTGTGTGTGTGTGTGTGTGTGTGTGTGTGTGTGTGTGTGGGAGATTCTGTAGCAGCGCCTGACACAGCATTTTCCACCCCCATCTACAAAACACCAACTTATGGAATTTCTCATGGACGAATGGTCCCGCATCCCTCCATAGAGTTTGAGACACATGTAGACTCTATGCCAAGGTGCATTGAAGCTGTTCTGGTTCGTGGCCCAAGACCCTGTTAAGACACATGTAGACTCTATGCCAAGGTGCATTGAAGCTGTTCTGGTTCGTGGCCTAACGCCCTGTTAAGACACATGTAGACTCTATGCCAAGGTGCATTGAAGCTGTTCTGGTTCGTGGCCTAATGCCCTGTTAAGACACATGTAGACTCTATGCCAAGGTGCATTGAAGCTGTTCTGGTTCGTGGCCCAACGCCCTGTTAAGACACTTGTAGACTCTATGCCAAGGTGCATTGAAGCTGTTCTGGTTCGTGGCCCAACGCCCTGTTAAGACACTTGTAGACTCTATGCCAAGGTGCATTGAAGCTGTTCTGGTTCGTGGCCCAACGCCCTGTTAAGACACTTGTAGACTCTATGCCAAGGTGCATTGAAGCTGTTCTGGTTCATGGCCTAACGCCCTGTTAAGACATTTGTAGACTCTATGCCAAGGTGCATTGAAGCTGTTCTGGTTCGTGGCCTAACGCCCTGTTAAGACACATGTAGACTCTATGCCAAGGTGCATTGAAGCTGTTCTGGTTCGTGGCCTAACGCCCTGTTAAGACACATGTAGACTCTATGCCAAGGTGCATTGAAGCTGTTCTGGTTCGTGGCCCAACGCCCTGTTAAGACACTTGTAGACTCTATGCCAAGGTGCATTGAAGCTGTTCTGGTTCGTGGCCCAACGCCCTGTTAAGACACTTGTAGACTCTATGCCAAGGTGCATTGAAGCTGTTCTGGTTCGTGGCACAACGCCCTGTTAAGACACTTGTAGACTCTATGCCAAGGTGCATTGAAGCTGTTCTGGTTCGTGGCCTAACGCCCTGTTAAGACACTTGTAGACTCTATGCCAAGGTGCATTGAAGCTGTTCTGGTTCGTGGCCTAACGCCCTGTTAAGACATTTGTAGAGTCTATGCCAAGGTGCATTGAAGCTGTTCTGGTTCGTGGCCTAACGCCCTGTTAAGACACTTGTAGACTCTATGCCAAGGTGCATTGAAGCTGTTCTGGTTCGTGGCCCAACGCCCTGTTAAGACACTTGTAGACTCTATGCCAAGGTGCATTGAAGCTGTTCTGGTTCGTGGCCCAAAGCCCTGTTAAGACACTATGTTGGTGGTTCATTTACATTCAATAACCATGGACTCTATACCACATAGTACTAGACAAGAAAATATTATACCACAAAAAGGGATGATTTCCATCCCTTTCATTTTTTAAATTTTTTTTAAAAATTCAGGCAAAGTACTCACATTTTTTCTACATTTCCATGAAGACCCTCCATGGGAGTAGGTCTTCTTCTCCCATTTCAGATAGACCATCCCCCTCTCCTCTAGCAGTGTGACACACACCTCCCTCATCAACTGGGACACCTGGGACAGCTGAGACAGGCTAAAGCTGTCCAGGAACCCTGCCAGGTGATGGAGGATCTCAAAGGGAAGTCTGCTCAACGGGTCCAGCTTACGGGGATGCTTCCTGTCAGAGGTGATGCTGATGGTCTTCTCAGAGTCGGACAGCATTGAGGGGCCCTCTGGTTGGAGGCTGAAGGTGCTGAGATCCTGGTGGTAGGTGACGGTGGCTCTCTGACCTGCGGGATGGAACCTCCTCTGGCTGTAGTTGCAGCCTAGGTACGCTAGAGGGCAGCGCTGCTCGAACCAGCCGTTCAGGCAGGACTGGATGTCCAAGTGCACATTCTTGAAGTGAGTGTGGTATTCATCGCGGCGGAAGACGTGGCCACAGAGGTAACTAAAAGCAGAGTTGGTAAAGTTGTGTCTTCTGGTTATGTCCTCAGCTTGGATCTGGACATAGAGGGCTTTGTGTGTGTCTGTGATGATGTCTGCCAGAGAGGCTTCAGGTTTGAACGGAGCAGATGAGATGTTGTAAGTCTGTGTTCCAATGTGTACATAGAAGCCGTCTGCTCCTCCACTTTCTGAGATGTTGTGACCCTTCAGTTCTTTCTCCAAGAAGCACAACAAAGTTGCATTGACTTCATCACACTTCGGAAGATCTTCTACGGACACGCCTAGATCTGACGTGTCAACACTTTTGTTGACCATCGGTGACCAAGGGTCGTGCATGTGAATCCGTTTCGGCCGGTAGCTCGTGGGAACGTTGAACGTTCTGACAGTTTGAACCTCTATGGGCTCCAGCTTTCCATAAACAAAGTCCTTGTCCCTTGGGGTGCAGGCGGCAAGCTGACCGAAGTTGATCAGCATAGCTCCATGGTGGACCAAATACATGTTGTAGTCTGCAGTGGTGACCTCTCTACGCAGTCTCTCCATGACCCCGTCCTGCCACGGTGCAAGGCCAGACCTGGTGACGTCTACAGCACGTGCAGTGGCTCCATTCTCCTGGCACTCCTTGGATGATTCATCCCCATCCAGCTCTCTATGACCATTTGACAAGCTAAATGCTTTCTCTTCTTCACCATCACCTGGATTCAACTTCTTTTCCATGTTTTTGACGGTTTGTTGGCATCCCTTCATCTCCTTTCTGTACTTGGCCTCATAGGAGCTGTAGTTCTGGAGAGTGGCCACGTCCATGTTCTTGGCCAAGGCCTCCCTCTCTTCCTGACTCAGTTCCTTCTCCTGCCCCATCCCATCTCCATAACCGTTATATCCATCCTCCATTGCTTCACTGGGGTCTAACGAACTACAACCTTCACCTGCAGAGCTGGTGACCCCTACATCTATCTCTTTCTGAGCAGGTTCTGCTTTCACCTTCAGAAAGAAGACAACAAAGCTAGGCAGTTTGATGCAGAAAACTTTACTAAACTATTAACAAAATATTAACAGAAATATGTATTTAAAAAAATCGCATTACCTTCTCCATCAGCTCAGGGAAGACGGTCTTCATCTTGAGGCATCTGAAGAGGAGCTCCTGGTCTCTCAGGGCCATGGACACGTTCAGCTGCTTCTCAGGGTCAGCCAGGGTGGTCCTGTAGAAATAGCAGTAAACTCCATTATTAAGAGGACCATGGACACGTTCAGCTGCTTCTCAGGGTCAGCCAGGGTGGTCCTGTAGAAATAGCAGTAAACTCCATTATTAAGAGGACCAGGGACACAGCAGAATCATCTATATTTTTTCAGTGTCTTTGTTTCTCTATGTTGATCTGAATCTGTAAAGCCCAATCTGTCTCAGTCCCAGTATTCATTAGGTTATTCAGTATTCAATATTCAACTTGTGACACAGCCCACTGGGCACACAATGGTTGAATCAGCACTGATTCCATGTCATTTCAATTATATTAACTTCAACCAATGTGAATAGACGTTGAATTGACGTCTGTGCCCAGTGGGAGTACACACAATGAAATAACATGACATAGCACAACACAACACACTGCTACACAGCACAACACACTGCCACACAACACAACACACCACAGCACACCATAACACACTGCCACACACCACAACAAAGCACACCACAACACACGACAACACAGCACACCACAACTCATGAAAACACAGCACACCACAACACACCACAACACAGCACACCAATGAACCAAGACCAGCTCAGCTAATCCCTACCATTGGTTCGCTGAGTTGTCATAATTCTTCAGCAAATGTACATTACACCAGGGGCTTTGGTTGACACAATTTAAAGTAATCTAATTTATGTCCCTCTTACTGCCCTGAATGCCTCTGCTGATCCTTCAGCTAATGTATGCAGCACTCATGTACCTGTGAACCAGATTTATACTGTTAGCACTGAGGCGGTGTGCCCTAGGAGGAAGACCACTGTGTGCAGCTCACCCTGCACTAACATAAATAACATGAGCATATCTACTTCTGCTAAACTTTCCTGTAAAGCAATGAAAACAGTCAAACATCCCACAAAAATCCATAATAAACCACAGGAAGCGTAGCTGCTGCCTTGGCAGGAACTAATGGGCATCCATAATAAACCACAGGAAGAGTTGCTGCTGCCTTGGCAGGAACTAATGGGGATCCATAATAAACACCAGGAAGAGGAGCTGCTGCCTTGGCAGGAACTAATGGGGATCCATAATAAACCACAGGAAGAGTATCTTCTGCCTTGGCAGGAACTAATGGGGATCCGTAATAAACCCCAGGAAGGGTAGCTGCTGCCTTGGCAGGAACTAATGGGGATCCATAATAAATACCACACCACACCCCAGCACATTATACCACATCACACCCCAGCACATTATACCACACCACAGCACAGCACATTATACCACACCACAGCACAGCACATTATACCACACCACAGCACAACACATTATACCACACCACACCACAGCACATTATACCACATCACACCCCAGCACATTATACCACACCACAGCACAGCACATTATACCACACCACAGCACAGCACATTATACCACACCACAGCACAACACATTATACCACACCACACCACAGCACATTATACCACACCACAACACATTATACCACACCACACCACACGACAGGACATTATACCACACCACATTATACCACACCACACCACAGCACATTATACCACACCACAACACATTATACCACACCACACCACACGACAGCACATTATACCACACCACATTATATCACACCACAGCAGATTATACAACACCACAGCACATTATACCACACCACAGCACATTATACCACACCACAGCACATTACACCACACCACAGCAGATTATACAACACCACAGCACATTATACCACACCACAGCACATTATACCACAGCACATTATACCACACCACATTATACCACACCACAGCAGATTATACAACACCACAGCACATTATACAACACCACAGCACATTATACCACACCACATTATACCACACCACACCACATTATACCACACCACAGCACATTATACCACACCACATTATACCACACCACACCACATTATACCACACCACAGCAGATTATACAACACCACAGCACATTATACAACACCACAGCACATTATACCACACCACAGCACATTATACCACACCACAGCACATTATACCACAGCACATTATACCACACCACAGGACATTATACAACACCACAGCACATTATACAAATAAGAATTTGTTCTTAACTGACTTGCCTAGTAAAATAAAGGTAAAAAAAAAAATATAATAATAATACCACACCACAGCACATTATACCACACCACACCACAGTACAGTGGATTTTATCACACCACATCACAGCACAGCACATTATACCACACCACACCACAGTACAGTGGATTTTATCACACCACATCACAGCACAGCACATTATACCACACCACACCACAACACATTATACCACACCACAACACATTATACCACACCACACCACAGTACAGTGGATTTTATCACACCACATCACAGCACAGCACATTATACCACACCACACCACAACACATTATACAAAACCACAGCACATTATACCACACCACACCAAATTATACCACACCACACCACACCACAGCACATTATACCACACCACACCCCAGCACATTATACCACACCACAACACATTATACCACACCACACTACACCACAGTGGATTTTATCACACCACATCACAGCACAGCACATTATACCACACCACACCACAACACATTATACCACACCACACCACAGCACACTATACCAAACCACACCGCAGCACATTATACAAAACCACAGCACATTATACCACACCACACCAAATTATACCACACCACACCACACCACAGTACAGTGGATTTTATCACACCACATCACAGCACAGCACATTATACCACACCACACCACAACACATTATACCACACCACAACACATTATACCACACCACACCACAGTACAGTGGATTTTATCACACCACATCACAGCACAGCACATTATACCACACCACACCACAACACATTATACAAAACCACAGCACATTATACCACACCACACCAAATTATACCACACCACACCACACCACAGCACATTATACCACACCACACCCCAGCACATTATACCACACCACAACACATTATATCACACCACGACACATTATACCACACCACACTACACCACAGTGGATTTTATCACACCACATCACAGCACAGCACATTATACCACACCACACCACAACACATTATACCACACCACACCACAGCACACTATACCAAACCACACCGCAGCACATTATACCACACCACACCAAATTATACCACACCACACCACACCACATTATACCACACCACGGCACATTATACCACACCACACTACACCACAGCAGATTATACAACACCACAGCATGTTATACCACACCACACCACAGCATATTATACCACAGCACACCACAGCATATTATACCACACCACACCACAGCACATTATACAACACCACAGCACATTATACCACACCACAAGACATTATACCACACCACACCACAGCACATTATACCACACCACACCACACCACAGGACATTATAACACACCACACCACAAGACATTATACCACACCGTGGTGTGTCTTGTGGTGTGCTGTGGTGTGGTGCAGCACATTATACCACACCACAACACATTATACCACACCACACCACAGCACACCACACCACAGCACATTATACCACACTACACCACAGCACATTATACCACACCACAACACATTATACCACACCACATCACAGCAACCCACACCTCAGCACATTATACTACACCACAGCACATTATACCACACCACACCACAGCACACCACACCACAGCACATTATACTACACCACAGCACATTATACCACACCACAACACATTATACCACACCACACCACAGCACACCACACCACAACACATTATACCACACCACAGCACACCACACCACAACACATTATACCACACCACACCACAACACATTATACTACACCACACCACAACACACCACAACACATTATACCACACCACACCACACCACAGCACATTATACCACACCACACCACACCACAACACATTATACCACACCACACCACACCACACCACAGCACATTATACTACACCACAGCACAACATACCTGTAGATGGAAGAGTCTGTGTCTGCCACTGGGAAGCGGATCCATTGCTGGGAGCAGATGACAGTGCTAGCGGGACAGACCTCCAGGTGCTTGGCTAGCCTGTGGCGGAGCATGGTGAAGGGACAGCCATAGTCAACGTTGAGGCAGGGGACCATCTCATTGGGACATAGTAACTGGTGCTCCTCCTCCTTACACTTATGGAAGGCAGCGCCACAATCTAGATGACACTTAATGACCACACAGGAGACAGAGGTGTTCACGGGGGCTTGGCAGTGGAGGCTGTAACACCTCTCACAGTGCTGATGAAGCCCCTCTGGGTACATACTGCCTTTCACCTACAGAGGGAGAGAGAGGTTTTGCATCAGTGTCAGGAATACTGTTTTTTGGCGTTTTTGATTGTGATGTTGAATATCCTACAGTATGGGGTTGGTGAACTTTGTAGTTTGATGATGAACTGTGTAGTTTGACACCGAGATCTTAATAAATACACTCACCATATCGACAAATATTATTAGTTCAGAAGAATTTCACCATCTGAAAATAGATCAATGGGAATGTATACTTTGAACCTAAAGGCAGAGACCACAGGAGGCTGGTGGCACCTTAATTGGGGAGGATGGGCACGTGGTAATGGAAAGGTATAAACAACATCAAACACATGGGTTTCATGGTTTCCATGTGTTTGATGCCATTCCATTTGCTCCGTTCCAGCCATTTTTAAGAGCCGTCCTCCCCTCAGCAGCCTCCACTGACAATAACAAGTATCACTTTTTATTGTTTTACCTTTATTTAACTAGGCAAGTCTTATTTTCAATGACAGCCTAGGAACAGTGGGTTAACTGCCTGTTCAGGGGCAGAACTACAGATTTGTACCTTGTACCTTGTCAGCAACCTTCCGGTTACTAGTCCAACGCTCTAACCACTAGGCTGCCCTGCTGCCCCGTAGCCTATATCCTCCACAGCAAACAGACAGTTGAAAACTCTAAATTAAGGTCATGGGCATGATCTTCACATCTTCTGAATGAATCCTATTATTCTGTCCAAATCTCTTGTACTTGACCACTTTAAAACAGTTTTCATCTCACTCTTGCTCATAGAAATAAACACACATGTTCTTAGGATAGTAGTGCAGAAAAGTACCAAAATATTTTCAGTTAATATTTCATATCAAAATTCAACAGAAAAATAAGAATAATGTCCCCACTCACCCTCTGTAACTCTTCGTGTTCCTCTGTCAGTCTGGGTTATGTTTGTAAGCACTTCTGACTACTGTCCTACCTTTCTGATCAGCTTCTGCAGTGTGTCTATGCGTTATAAATAGCCAGACAGAGGGGTTGACAGGCCATTGTGACAGAGCACTGGTACTAAGCCTTTGACAGACAAGGTCAAGTTACTGGCTCCGATACCACTAGACTAGTGTCTGTGGAGTGTCAATTGACCAATAATCGATCGATAGTCAATCGTCTGTTGAATGGCTTGTTTTAAGCCGTGATGACTTCAGATGAAGTATTTATCAAATACAGTAATAGTTGTATGCAATAAATCAGATAACATTCATTCTCTGTATCACCTTTGAAGTGGCTTTGTATTGTGTTCCTGTTTCTTTATGGAAAATGTCTTGTTGTTTGAGTTCACATGAATGTATACTGTACTTGCTAAATGGACTCCTCTCCTACAGCAGTGTACCAGCAGATGTCACTAGTGGTGTTGGAATTAGTTTGAACAAGCTATAAAATCCACTAGGTGTACTCAGATTCAAACCAATGCACCTCAACATCATGTTTTTGCGTGGATGTTTAACACTGTGAATGAGAATGCCAGCTGCAGGCTAAAGCGGTCAATACCAAATCAGTGTTTCTAATCTAACTTGGGACATTGTCAGAAATCATTCACAGAATCAAGGTGTAAATCGTACAGGAGTAATTAAGTCGTGTGAGAAATATAAAATATTCTGAGAATCTGAATACTTGGAGACAACATGAGCCCCTCTCTAAATGATGACGTTATTGCTTCCTTGCATTATATACTGGCAGAGTATTTTTAAGATAAGGTTTTAAATAACTGAAAGATAATAATAATAATGTACCATCAGCAGGGTAGTTACTAATATAACAATAATATACCATCAGTAGGGTAGTTACTGATATAACAATAATATACCATCAGTAGGGTAGTTACTGATATAACAATAATATACCATCAGTAGGGTAGTTACTGATATAACAATAATATACCATCAGTAGGGTAGTTACTGATATAACAATAATATACCATCAGTAGGGTAGTTACTAATATAACAATAATATACCATCAGTAGGGTAGTTACTAATATAACAATAATATACCATCAGTAGGGTAGTTACTGATATAACAATAATATACCATCAGTAGGGTAGTTACTAATATAACAATAATATACCATCAGTAGGGTAGTTACTAATATAACAATAATATACCATCAGTAGGGTAGTTACTAATATAACAATAATATACCATCAGTAGGGTAGTTACTAATATAATAATATACCATTAGTAGGGTAGTTACTAATATAACAATAATATACCATTAGTAGGGTAGTTACTAATATAACAATAATATACCATTAGTAGGGTAGTTACTAATATAACAATAATATACCATTAGTAGGGTAGTTACTAATATAATAGTATACCATCAGTAGGGTAGTTACTAATATAATAGTATACCATCAGTAGGGTAGTCACTAATATAATAATATACCATTAGTAGGGTAGTCACTAATATAATAGTATACCATTAGTAGGGTAGTCACTAATATAATAATATGCCATTAGTAGGGTAGTCACTAATATAATAATATACCATTAGTAGGGTAGTCACTAATATAATAATATACCATTAGTAGGGTAGTCACTAATATAATAATATACCATTAGTAGGGTAGTCACTAATATAATAATATACCATCAGTAGGGTAGTCACTAATATAATAATATGCCATTAGTAGGGTAGTCACTAATATAATAATATACCATTAGTAGGGTAGTCACTAATATAATAATATACCATCAGTAGGGTAGTTACTAATATAAAAATATACCATCTGCAGGGTAATCACTATTGTTCCCAAAAATGTTTTACACCCAATATACTGATTCAATCATTTATCACAACCTATTACAAAACATTTATTGGTACATTGGACCCACACCAGAGGCAGCTGGTTGAGTTACTATAGACTTCAGTAGTACATAAGACCCACTCATCATTATGAGAATAATTTGTAATGGAAGAGAATCTCACTTAAATCTCCAAATAGCCCATTATCTTTACAACAATTGAACAACTGAGACTGGGTGAATTACAACACATTTTCGTGGATATTAGTCGTACAGATTAAAATGCAATAACTTCTGTCTGGAGCAGTATATTCATCTTTTCATTCAGATATGTTGTTGTTTTGTGTTTGAATAGAGGGTCAACAACACCTGGGCTCAAATATTATTTGAAATCTTTCAAATAGTTTGAGCGTTTGCTCTATCATCGTTCAAGTTCCAGATGGAGGTGGGTTGCAGTTTACTGACCGACTATTCAATTGGTTTCATAGTGCCAAGAATGCTTAATCAAGCCCAGCTAACTTATTTTAAATTATTTCAAATAGTACTTGAACCCGGATCTGGCACGGGTCCATTTGAACTGGGTATAGGTATTTTCTCAATATGACCAGACTGGATTTTTGCATTGGAAAACATAATCCTCAATTGTTTAATGATCAATTGTGTCTTTCACCAGTGTTAGAACACACGTTCAACCTGGCAGCTGAGAAAGAGGGGGCAGCTGAGAAAGACCTGGCAGCTGAGAAAGACCTGGCAGCTGAGAAAGACCTGGCAGCTGAGAAAGACCTTCATTCATAGGTACAGTGCATCGCTTTGTCCTTTTATACAGGATGTTGCACTAGACTAGAGTCCAGGTAGTTACAGGACACCATAATCTTTGGCTGATTGTTCAAATTGAACCTTATCCATGTCCATGTTGAAACTGTCCCTCTATTTCCTACATCCTCGACCTGTCCAGTGGCTGCTGGAAATGTGTTCACCACTCCAGTATACTAGGGTTGTATGGTTTATAAGGATGCCCTTGGCCTCCTGAGTGGCACAGCAGTGCTAGAGGCATCACTACATCGCAGTGCTAGAGGCGCCACTACAGACCCGGGTTCTATCCCGGACTGTGACGCAGCCGTCCGTGACCGGGAGACCCATGAGGCGGCGCACAATTGGCCCAGCGTCGTCAGAGTTAGGGGAGGGTTTGGCTGGTATGCCCTTGTCTTATCTCGCTCTAGCGACTCCTTGTGGCAGCCGGGTGCACGCACGCTGACTTCAGGAGCCAGTTGTACAGTGTTTCCTCCGAAACATTAGTGCGGCTGGCTTCCGGGTTAAGTGAGCAGTGTGTCGAGAAGCAGTGGGGCTTGGCAGGGCTGTGTTTCGGGGGATGCATGGCTCTCCATCTTCGCCTCTCCTGAGTTCGTACGGGAGTTGCGGCAATGGGACAAGACTGTAACTACCATTTGGGGAGAAAAAGAGGAATAAGTACACACACAAAAAAATTGCTCTTCAGTTTGTGATTATTGTAGCAGCCTGACAGAGCCAATCCTACACCTGACAGAGCCAACCCTGCACCTGACAGAGCCAACCCTGTACCTGACAGAGCCAACCCTGCTCCTGGTAAACTAAAACGTTAATAGCAGCAAACCCATGGTTGAATTAATACAGGATTGACCATGGTTTTATGTTGCAAAGGTTTTGGGTGAGCAGGTATAGTGAATAGAGAATTACAATGATCAAAGATTTTGGTTGGATGGTTTGTATTACAGTCCAGAGAGCCATAGAGATGACTGTCTGTATGACTCTGGTAGGTCTAGTCAGTCACAGTAGGAAGCATATAATCTGCAGCACACACCTTCCCTCTAGGCTCCGTGTCCCTCTCACCTTTACAGAGAAATCCTGTAAAGGCTTGTTAAAATGGAGCTGATGAGGGAGAAAATCCGCTGTTGCCTGCATGCAGATGTTTATGGACGTCTTCATTTAGCAGGCAACATGCAGGTGTTTATGGACGTCTTCATTTAGCAGGCAACATACAGGTGTTTATGGACATCTCATTTAGCAGGCACCATACAGGTGTTTATGGATGTCTTCATTTAGCAGGCAACATACAGGTGTTTATGGACGTCTTCATTTAGCAGGCAACATGCAGGTGTTTATGGACGTCTTCATTTAGCAGGCAACATACAGGTGTTTATGGATGTCTTCATTTAGCAGGCAACATACAGGTGTTTATGGACGTCTTCATTTAGCAGGCAACATGCAGGTGTTTATGGATGTCTTCATTTAGCAGGCAACATACAGGTGTTTATGGACGTCTTCATTTAGCAGGCAACATACAGGTGTTTATGGATGTCTTCATTTAGCAGGCAACATACAGGTGTTTATGGACATCTCATTTAGCAGGCAACATACAGGTGTTCATGGACGTCTTCATTTAGCAGGCAACATACAGGTGTTTATGGACATCTCATTTAGCAGGCAACATACAGGTGTTTATGGACATCTCATTTAGCAGGCAACATACAGGTGTTTATGGATGTCTTCATTTAGCAGGCAACATACAGGTGTTTATGGATGTCTTTATTTAGCAGGCAACATATAGGTGTTTATGGATGTCTTCATTTAGCAGGCAACATACAGGTGTTTATGGACATCTCATTTAGCAGGCAACATACAGGTGTTTGTGGATGTCTTCATTTAGCAGGCAACATACAGGTGTTTATGGACATCTCATTTAGCAGGCAACATATAGGTGTTTATGGATGTCTTCATTTAGCAGGCAACATACAGGTGTTTATGGACGTCTTCATTTAGCAGGCAACATACAGGTGTTTATGGACATCTCATTTAGCAGGCAACATACAGGTGTTTATGGACATCTCATTTAGCAGGCAACATACAGGTGTTTATGGACGTCTTCATTTAGCAGGCAACATACAGGTGTTTATGGACGTCTTCATTTAGCAGGCAACATACAGGTGTTTATGGACGTCTTCATTTAGCAGGCAACATACAGGTGTTTATGGACGTCTCATTTAGCAGGCAACATACAGGTGTTTATGGACTTGTGTGTTTACGTGGCAACCGTGCTCCACCTAAATCTACATTCCTTCTGCATTTTCATTTAAACAGGTAATTGAAACCCCCTGGTACAGATGTCTTACAGCTATTACAACTTAATTAGTATGGGGGGAGTTTATAGGTTTCCTCTGAGGCAGAGAACTTTGTCTAACTCTGCTACATTAATACAGAAATACACTGAAGCGGGACAGAATCTGGAATATTGTGAATGAGGCATTTGACTGAACTTGTTTTTACAAGCTAATATCCTGTAGCTGAAAGGCATGCCTGTCAAGCCACAGGAATATTATGTGTTATGCATTGTGTTACGCGTCATATCAGGACAAACAATGAAAGTTTAGATGCTGAATCATGTGAAATAATTGCATGCCATATTGTGTTGTCTGGTGTTTTTGCTAGCTTACGAGGGTTCTAAACCCATTTCCAAACCCATCAAACTGTAATTGATAGCACCACGGCAGAAAACACAATATTTGTCTTCAGTGAAAATTGTCCCGATCTTTGAAATCACGAGCCAATACAATCTCCTCCTGTTGTCCTGTCTGGTTTATAATACACTAGTTGAAATCACGAGCCAATACAATCTCCTCCTGTTGTCCTGTCTGGTTTATAATAAACTAGTTGAAGTCACTCGTCAAAACAATCTCCTCCTGTCTGGTTTATAATACACTAATTGAAATCACCAGCCAATACACTCGCTCCTCCCGTCTGTCCTGTCTGGTTAACTCTAATAAACATCTAGGTGCATATGTGCATGCTGAGTGTGTTTCAAGTTTCCTTTAATTTGGCCTGAGACTCTTGATTTTGAAATATTTTATTATTTTTATTGTCATGTACAGAATTCAACCCTCCCAAATACGCATATGTATCAATGTTGTGTTGTTCATAAGAGTGTCACAAATGTTCAAGTAGTCGTTCATATGACGTAAGGACACTCATTTATGATTCTAAAATTGCAGTTTAGACAAGCAGCCCAATCTGATTCTGATTCTGATCTTTTTTCCACTAATTGATCTTTTGAGCAATCACATCATATCTTCTCACATCAGACATTTGTCAGATGCTTATCTGATTGGTCAAAAGTCCACTTCAGTTTTCATGTATCGAATGAAAATCGAAAAGCTCAATGTTTTTCCATTGCATTTTCAACTGTACCGATAGTTTTGTCACAAAAAACTGTTGAGTTAAATAGCGAATGTGCCTACTCTAGTCTTAGTACGTGCACTCTAGCCAACAGTGGTGAGATTATTATGGATAAGAGCGAGAATATTTGTATTTGTTAAACAGCAGTCAATCATCTACTATCATGTCACCAGAATAAGAGACTTAATATTTATTGGAAAGGAGCATCAAGATCACCTTGCACTTTCACCACCCTGTGAAGTTCATCATAATTGATTGAATCTGTAGCCTAATAAACTGCATGGAGTCGTAGTGGGAGGTCCACACTACATATGGAATGACTCCAAGTTCAGTCTGATATGATGGTTATTAAATCAATATTTGGTCATAAAGGTGTTTCCACTGCATAATTAATTTTACCAAAACAAAAAGAGCCCACCATGTCGAATGAACAAATGATCTATTGGCATTTACACAACTGTACTGAAACTTCCTGTTTCCATCACAGCTGTCATATGATAGGACTTTACTTGCATAAAAAACATTGTCCTAGCTAGCTAACAACGGATGATGTTACGGTACAGGAGATATCTGAATACTGTATCTAGCTAACCACTGTAACAGTTGTTGCTGTATCGGATGTCTGAATACCGTAGCTATCATTGTTCCCAAGGAACTAAACTGTAGTTGTTCTAGCTAGTTACCCCTTAATCTCCGTTAACCCAGAACTAAAATCTTGAGTAATTTGGTAAGATGCTTGATACAAAGACTGTCCACGAGAAATTAGAAAACTCCTTCAGCTGAAAAACAAACGTTGGAAGAAATGATTTGCTAGGTGACCGGCTGAATAAGTAGATGTTTATGAAAACGTAGAACTCAAATAGAAACAAAAGCTCATGTGTCGTGTCTAGCATAATGTAAAATGCTACAGTCATTAGACTACATAACATTCAATGTATTTTTTATTTAACCTTTATTTAACTAGGCAAGCCAGTTAAGAACAAATTCTTATTTACAATGACAGCCTACACCGGCTAAATCCAGACAACGCTGGGCCAATAGTGCGCCGCCCTATGGGACTTCCAATCACAGCTGGTTGCGATACAGCCTGGAATCGAACCAGGGTGTCTATAGTGACTCCTCTAGCACTGAGATGCAGTGCCTTAGACCGCTGCGCCACTCAGGTACACTCAGACAATCCTTTTGCAGCCAGGAGGCTGGCTGGTGATAACTATGATATCAGCAGGAGGATGGCTGGTGATAACTATGATATCAGCAGGAGGCTGGCTGGTGATAACTATGATATCAGCAGGAGGATGGCTGGTGATAACTATGATATCAGCAGGAGGCTGGCTGGTGATAACTATGATATCAGCAGGAGGATGGCTGGTGTTAAATCACACCTATGTGAGAATGCTATTCATTGACTACAGCTCAGCGTTCAACACCATTGTGCCCTCAAAGCTCATCACTAAGCTAAGGACCCTGGGACTAAACAACTCCCTCTGCAACTGGATCCTGGACTTCCTGACGGCTGTCCCCAGGTGGTGAGGGTAGGTAACAACACATCCTCCACGCTGATCCTCAACATAGGGGCCCCTCAGGGGTGCGTGCTCAGTCCCCTTTTGTACTGCCTCTTCACTCATGACTGCATGGCCAAGCGCGACTCCAACACCATCATTAAGTTTGCAAATGACACAACAGTGTTAGGAATGATCACCAACAACAACGAGACAGCCTATAGGTAGGAGGTCAGAGACCTGGCCGTGTGGTGCAAGGACAGAAACATCTCCCTCAACGTGATCAAGACAAAGGAGATGATTGTGGACTACAGGAAAAAGAGGACTGAGCACATCCCCATTCTCATCAACGGGGCTGTAGTGGAGCAGGTTGAGCTTCAAGTTCCTTGGCATCCACATCACCAAAAAACTAACATGGTCCAAGCACATTAGACAGTCGTGAAGAGGAAAGGACAAAACCTATTCCCCCTCAGAAGACTGAAAAGATTTGGCATGGGTCCTCAGATCCTCAAAACATTTTAAGCTGCACCGTTGAGAGCATCCTGACGGGTTGTATCACTGCCTGGTATGACATCTGCTCGGCCTCCGACTGCAAGACAATACAGAGGGTAGTGCGAATGGCCCAGTACATCACTGGGGCCAAGCTTCCTGCCCTCGAAAACCTCTATACCAGGCGGTGTCAGAGGAAGAACCTAAAAAATGGTCAAAGACTCCAGCCACCCTAGTCATAGACTTTTCTCTCTGCTACCGCACGGCAAGTGCCTACTCTAAGTCCAAGAGGCTCCTGAACAGTTTTTACTCCCAAGCCATAAGACTCCTGAACATCTAATCAAATGGCTACACAGACTATTTGCATTGCCCCCCCCCCCTTCTATGCTGCTTCCACTCTCTGTTATCTATGCATAGTCACTATAATAACTCGACCTACATGTACATATTACCTCATATTACCCAGTACTCTGTACTGGTACCCCTTGTATATAGCCTCCACATTGACTCTGTACCGGTACCCTCTGTATATAGTCTACACATTAACTCTGTACCGGTACCCCCTGTATATAGCCTTCACATTGACTCTGTATCGGTACCCCCTGTATATAGCCTCCACATTGACTCTGTACCGGTACCCCCTGTATATAGCCTCCACATTGACTCTGTACCGGTACCCTCTGTATTGGGCCTCCACATTGACTCTGTACCGGTACCCTCTGTATATAACCTCCACATTGACTCTGTACTGGTACACCCTGTATATAGCCTCCACATTGACTCTGTACGGTAACACCCTGTATATAGCCTCCACATTGACTCTGTACCGTAATACCCTGTATATAGCCTCCACATTGACTCTGTACCGTAATACCCTGTATATAGCCTCCACATTGACTCTGTACCGTAACACCCTTTATATAGCCTTCACATTGACTCTGTACCGTAATACCCTGTATATAGCCTCCACATTGACTCTGTACCGTAATATCCTGTATATAGCCTCCACATTGACTCTGTACCGTAATACCCTGTATATAGCTTCCACATTGACTCTGTACCGGTACCCCCTGTATATAGTCTCCACATTGACTCTGTACCGAAATACCCTGTATATAGCCTCCACATTGACTCTGTACCGGTACACCCTGTATATAGCCTCCACATTGACTCTGTACCGTAATACCCTGTATATAGCCTCCACATTGACTATGTACCGGTACCCCCTGTATATAGTCTCCACATTGACTCTGTACCGTAATACCCTGTATATAGCCTCCACATTGACTCTGTACCGGTACCCCCTGTATATAGTCTCCACATTGACTCTGTACCGTAATACCCTGTATATAGTCTCCACATTGACTCTGTACCGTAATACCCTGTATATAGCTTCCACATTGACTCTGTACCGTAATACCCTGTATATAGTCTCCACATTGACTCTGTACCGTAATACCCTGTATATAGTCTCCACATTGACTCTGTACCGTAATACCCTGTATATAACCCCACTATTGTTATTCACTGCTGCTCTTTAATTATTTGTTTTTCTTATCTCTTACTTTTTGGGAGGTATTTCCTTAAATGTTTTGTTGGTTACGCTTGTAAGTAAGCATTTTACTGTCAGGTCTACACCTGTTGTATTTGGCACATGTGACAAATATAATTTGATTTGATTTGTTAACTATGATATCAATGTCCATTTTGATGTGGAGAGAGAGAGAGGGAGGGAGGAAGAGCCCAGTACAGTAAAACCCTGCGGATCAATGTACCGTGTCTCAAACACCCTATTCCCTATATGGTGCACTACTTTTGACCGGAAGTAGTGCACTAAATGGGGTGCCATTTGGGATCCAATCTTTGTGACTCCTGTGGGAAATCATGGTGTTGACTCTCCATCAGACAGCAGGGTCTGGTCTTCCAAATGGGTTGAATCAGAGCGCAGACACTCAGGTCACTGCTGCAGTATTGATTACCAATGGAAGACCAGACCACTCACTTTCATTCTTTATATCCCTCCTTCCTTCCCTTTCTCTAACTCTCTCTCTCTTTTTCTCTTTCTCTCTGTCTTTCTCTTTCTCTCTCGCACGCACGCACGCGCGCACACACACACACACACACACAAAGCTGACAAGCTGTCAGCTTGCAGTAGCACATGGGCAGGTTAATGGTTGGCTAGCCTAGCATGTTATCAACATAGTAGCACATGGGCAGGTTAATGGTTGGCTAGCCTAGAATGCTATCAACATAGTAGCACATGGGCAGGTTAATGGTTGGCTAGCCTAGCATGTTATCAGCATAGCAGCACATGGGCAGGTTAATGGTTGGCTAGCCTAGCATGTTATCAGCATAGTAGCACATGGGCAGGTTAATGCCTGGCTAGCCTAGCATGCTATCAACATAGTAGCACATGGGCAGGTTAATGGTTGGCTAGCCTAGCATGTTATCAGCATAGTAGCACATGGGCAGGTTAATGGTTGGCTAGCCTAGCATGTTATCAGCATAGCAGCACATGGGCAGGTTAATGGTTGGCTAGCCTAGCATGTTATCAGCATAGTAGCACATGGGCAGGTTAATGCCTGGCTAGCCTAGCATGCTATCAACATAGTAGCACATGGGCAGGTTAATGGTTGGCTAGCCTAGCATGTTATCAGCATAGTAGCACATGGGCAGGTTAATGGTTGGCTAGCCTAGCATGTTATCAGCATAGTAGCACATGGGCAGGTTAATGGTTGGCTAGCCTAGCATGTTATCAGCATAGTAGCACATGGGCAGGTTAATGGTTGGCTAGCCTAGCATGCTATCAACATAGTAGCACATGGGCAGGTTAATGCCTGGCTAGCCTAGCATGTTATTTTATTTTTATTTTATTCTTACCTTTATTTAACCAGGTAGGCTAGTTGAGAACACCTTTATTTAACCAGGTAGGCAAGTTGAGAACAAGTTCTCATTTACAATTGCGACCTGGCCAAGATAAAGCAAAGCAGTTCGACAGATACAACGACACAGAGTTACACATGGAGTAAAACAAACATACAGTCAATAATACAGTATAAACAAGTCTATATACAATGTGAGCAAATGAGGTGAGAAGGGAGGTAAAGGCAAAAAAGGCCATGGTGGCAAAGTAAATACAATATAGCAAGTAAAACACTGGAATGGTAGTTTTGCAATGGAAGAATGTGCAAAGTAGAAATAAAAATAATGGGGTGCAAAGGAGCAAAATAAATAAATAAATAATAATTAAATACAGTTGGGAAAGATGTAGTTGTTTGGGCTAAATTATAGGTGGGCTATGTACAGGTGCAGTAATCTGTGAGCTGCTCTGACAGTTGGTGCTTAAAGCTAGTGAGGGAGATAAGTGTTTCCAGTTTCAGAGATTTTTGTAGTTCGTTCCAGTCATTGGCAGCAGAGAACTGGAAGGAGAGGCGGCCAAAGAAAGAATTGGTTTTGGGGGTGACTAGAGAGATATACCTGCTGGAGCGTGTGCTACAGGTGGGAGATGCTATGGTGACCAGCGAGCTGAGATAAGGGGGGACTTTACCTAGCAGGGTCTTGTAGATGACATGGAGCCAGTGGGTTTGGCGACGAGTATGAAGCGAGGTCCAGCCAACGAGAGCGTACAGGTCGCAATGGTGGGTAGTATATGGGGCTTTGGTGAAAAAACGGATTGCACTGTGATAGACTGCATCCAATTTGTTGAGTAGGGTATTGGAGGCTATTTTGTAAATGACATCGCCAAAGTCGAGGATTGGTAGGATGGTCAGTTTTACAAGGGTATGTTTGGCAGCATGAGTGAAGGATGCTTTGTTGCGAAATAGGTTATTATGTTATCAACATAGTAGCACATGGGCAGGTTAATGGTTGGCTAGCCTAGCATGTTATCAACATAGTAGCACATGGGCAGGTTAATGGTTGGCTAGCCTAGCATGTTATCAACATCGTAGCACATGGGCAGGTTAATGGTTGGCTAGCCTGGCATGCTTATTTTGCCCCATAATTCAGATGAACAAATACATATTTAAATGACTCTCATTAAATGACTCTAAATGACATGTTCTTTGCTGACTCTCATGATATAAAAACAACCACATAGCAACCACATAGCTATAGAGTTTAATCAAAGCAGAGGTTATCTAATTTGCCTGTCTAAACCCTCATTTATGAGGCTTGTATTTTGGGGGCTTGGCTGGTGCTTTGGCGCTGGTGCGGGCAAAACGCGGTGGGGTGTTTATTGAAGTCCTGAACCCGTTCTCCTCTCATTAAATTGATTTATAAGCTCAATAAGCCAAGCACCGGGCAGCAGGTGTGAAAGGCAGTGTGAGGAACTGAGCTAGATGACATCCATCAACTTGAGTAGGAGCAGCCCAGCCATCCTCCTCCTCAACCACACCAGATGTAGTCTGGCTCTGGCTGGCTGGCCTCGGGGCTGGAGCTGGTTGACCGCCTGCTCTCACATCTTTAACTCTGAGTCTCACCTCTGGACTTCCACAACTCTGGAACCCTTCCACACTGTTCCAGCTACGAAGTTTGGAATATTTGTGCATCAGAGCATGATGTTTATGGTATATTTTTTGGTGGGGAGGGGGTAGATCAGATTTAATGCTGCAGATAGATTGTGGCTTCCATCAATTTAATTGTCTGCATGATTTCCAATCCCCCATATATATTTTTTGTAAATATACAGTGCATTCAGAAAGTATTCAGACCCCTTGAATTTTTCCACATTCTGTTATGTTACAGCCGAATTTTTAAATTGATTAAATAAAAAAAATTCCCCTCATCAATCAACACACATCAACCCCAAAATGACAAAAATGAAAACAGGTTTTTAGAAATCCTGCATCCTGTTTCCATTGATAATACTTGAAAGGTTTCTACATCTTAATTGAAGCCACCTGTGGTAAATTCAATTGGTTGGACATTATTTGGAAAGGCGCACACCTATGCAATTGAAGTCTGAAGTTTATATACAATTAGGTTGGAGTAGTTAAAACTAGTTTTTCAACCACTCTACACATTTCTTGTTAACAAACTATAGTTTTGGCAAGTCGGTTAGAACATCTACTTTGTGCATGACACAAGACATTTTTTGACAATTTTTAAAGATAGATTATTTCACTTATAATTCACTGTATCATAATTCCAGTGGTCAGAAGTTTACATACACTAAGTTGACTGTGCCGTTAAACAGCTTGGAAAATTCTAGAAAATGTCATGGCTTTAGAAGCTTCTGATAAGCTAATTGACATCATTTGAGTCAATTGGATGTGTACCTGTGGATGTATTTCAAGGCCTACCTTAAAGCTCAGTGCCTCTTTGTTTAACATCATGGGAAAATCAAAAGAAATCAGCCAAGACCTCAGAAAACATAATTGTAGACCTCCACAAGTCTGGTTCATCCTTGGGAGCAATTTCCAAATGCCTGAAGGTGCCATTTTCATCTGTACAAACAATAGTACGCAAGTATAAATACCATGGGACCAGGCAGCCGTCATAACGTTCAGGAAGGAGACACGTTCTGTCTCCTAGAGATTAACGTATTTGATGTGAAAAGTGCAAATCAATCCCAGAACAACAGCAAAGGACCTTGTGAAGATGCTGGAGGAAACAGGTACAAAGGTATCTATATTCACAGTAAAACGAGTCCTATATCGACACAACCTGAAAGGCTGCTCAGCAAGGAAGAAGCCACTGCTCCAATACCGACATAAAAAAAGCCAGACTACAGTTTGCAACTGCAAATGGGGACAAAGCTCGGAATTTTGGGGTGAAATTTCCCCTGCTCTGATGAAACAAAAATATAACTGTTTGGCCATAATGACCATCGTTATGTTTGGAGGAAAAAGGGAGAGGCTTGCAAGCCGAAGAACACCATCCCAACCGTGAAGCACGGGGGTGGCAGCATCATGTTGTGGGGGTGCTTTGCTGCAGGAGGGACTGGTGCACTTCTCAAAATAGATGGCATCATGAGGAGGCAAAATTATGTGGATATATTGAAGCAACATCTCAAGACATCAGTCAGAAAGTTAAAGCTTAGTCGCAAATGGGTCTTTCAAATGGACAATGACCCCAAGCACACTTCTAAAGTTGTGGCAAAATGGCTTAAGGACAACAAAGTCAAGGTATTGGAGTGGCCATCTCAATGCCCTGATCTCAATCCTATAGAAAATGTTGTGGGCAGAACTGAAAAAGCAAGGAGGCCTACAAACCTGACTCAGTTACACCAGCTCCGTCAGTAGGAATGGGCCAAAATTCACCCAACTTATTGTGGGAAGCTTGTGGAAGGCTACCCGAAATGTTTGACCCAAGTTAAACAATTTAAAGGCAATGCTACCAAATACTAATTGAGTGTATGGAAACCACTGGGAATGTGATGAAAGAAATAAAAGCTGAAATAAATAATTCTCTCTACTACTGACATTTCACATTCTTAAAATAAAGTGGTGATCCTAACTGAGCTAAAACAGGGAATTTGTACTAGGATTAAATGTCAGGAATTGTGAAAAACTGTCTAGTCAGGATCGAGGGAAAGATGAACAGAGCAAAGTACAGAGATCCTTGATGAAAACCTGCTACAGAAAGCTCAGGAGCTCAGACTGGGGTGAAGGTTCACCTTCTAAAAGGACATCGACCGTAAGCACACAGCCAAGACAAGGAGTGGCTTCGGAACAAGTCTCTGAATGTCCCAGACTTGAACCCGATCAAACATCTCTGAAGAGACCTGAAAATAGCTGTGCAGCGACACTCCCCATCCATTCTGACAGAGCTTGAGAGGATCTGCAGAGAAGAATGGGAGGAACTCCCCCAAATAGGTGGGCCAAGCTTGTAGCATCATACCCAAAAAGACTCAAGGCTGTAATCACTGCTAAAGGTGCTTTAACAAAGTACTGAGTAAAGGGTCTGAATACTTATGTAAATGTGATATTCATGTTTTTGCAAACATTTCTAACAACCTGTTTTTGTTTTGCATTATGGGTTATTGTGTGTAGATTGTAATCCACATTAAAATAAGGCTGTAACGTAACAAATGTTGAAAAAGTCAAGGGGTCTGAAAACTTTCCAAATGCAGTGTGTTTAAATAAAAGTGTTTTAAATCAGACAATGTTTATATTTTTTATAGTTCAGTTGATAGCTGCAATATTACTACCTATATTAAATATGATATCTTTTTTGTGGTTGGGGAGGGATCAGTTCAGGCTGCCAGATCAGGGCCAAATTGTCACACCCTGATGTGTTTCACCTGTCCTTGTTATTGTCTCCACCCCCTCCAGGTGTCGCGTGTGTTCCCCAGTGTATTTATACTTGTGTTTCCTGTCTCTCTGTACCAGTGTATTTATCCCTGTGTTTCCTGTCTCTCTGTACCAGTGTATTTATCCCTGTGTTTCCTGTCTCTCTGTACCAGTGTATTTATCCCTGTGTTTCCTGTCTCTCTGTACCAGTGTATTTATCCCTGTGTTTCCTGTCTCTCTGTACCAGTGTATTTATCCCTGTGTTTCCTGTCTCTCTGTACCAGTGTATTTATTCCTGTGTTTCCTGTCTCTCTGTCCCAGTGTATTTATCCCTGTGTTTCCTGTCTCTCTGTACCAGCGTATTTATCCCTGTGTTTCCTGTCTCTCTAGGCCTGTCTCTCTGGGCCTGTTCATCTTGTATGTCCAAGCCTACCAATGGTTTTCCCATACTGCCTTTGCAATCCTCTTTTTCTAGTCTTCCCAGTTTTGACCCTTGCCTGTTCTGGACTCTGTAACTGCCTCCCTGACTATTCTGCCTGCCCTGACCTCGAGCCTGCCTGACCATTCTGCCTGCCCTGACCTCGAGCCTGCCTGACTATTCTGCCTACCCTGACCTTGAGCCTGCCTGACCATTCTGCCTGCCCTGACCTCAAG
Organism: Oncorhynchus kisutch; assembly: GCF_002021735.2. Taxonomy (NCBI): domain Eukaryota; kingdom Metazoa; phylum Chordata; class Actinopteri; order Salmoniformes; family Salmonidae; genus Oncorhynchus; species Oncorhynchus kisutch. Next base: position 94,955,498 of record NC_034188.2, on the reverse strand, counting down.
CCTGCCTGACTATTCTGCCTGCCCTGACCTCGAGCCTGCCTGACTATTCTGCCTGCCCTGACCTCGAGCCTGCCTGCCACTCTGTACCTCCTGGACTCTGATCGCCAATAATTTCAGGGACGGATCCGGCTGCCAGGGCCAGCAGTTTTAGATCATGCTGGAACCAGACCATTTGTGGGCCAGACATTTGTCCTACCTGAGAAGGACTAACCTAGCCTAAATATTTTAAAAGAAAAAAAAGCATTTTAATCTAATTATTATATCATTGATTTATAATTTAATCAGCAGAATTGTATATTTAATATAATGTGAACCTCTGACAGGTTAATTACTTTGTTTGAACTACTTTGATCTTTACTTGTGTTTTTCTAACACCAACATCTTACAATTCTAGGAAAACAAGTGTCTAGAATGATTTCATATTAGTCTCCTGGATCCTCAACAACAATCATTATGTGTGTCCCAAACGGAACCCTATTCCCTTTATAGTGCACTACGTAGAGAATAGGGTGCCATTTGGGACGTAGCACAGGAAGCACCCTAGGTTTACCCAAAGAAAATATATTCAGAGCACAATGTCCAAACCAGAATAAAATGGCATGAAACCGGTAAATGATTCTCTGTAGAGAAAGATCTTGAAAGATGTTCAGAGCACGATGTCCTAACCAGAATAAAATGTAATGAAACCAGTAAATTATTGTTTGTAGAGAACTTGAAAGATGTTCAGAGCACAATGTCCTAACCAGAATAAAACGTAATGAAAGCACTAGATAATACTCTGTGGAGAACTTGAAAGCAACAGACCCATTAAAAGGTGTTTGAAGCCTCTATGATTCAGAATAGCTAGCCCTCTCTCTCTCTCAACAGCACATTTTAATACACCATATTTTATTCAAACAAACTTATTGAAAACTCAGTGGTAAGAATATACATTTATATTTTTATAATCCAATTAATATTCCTATAAATTCTAAAATTATTTTTATGATGATTTTATAATGATTCTTAAAAATGAATGTATAAACAGTAAATGTTTTAATTACTGTAAAATCATAGAGATATCTAAGCATACCATATGGTAAACATGCTATAGTTAGAGTGTCCTCTGTCACATGCTCCTCATCCATCATCCCGGTAAGTGTAACATAAATGTCTGTTTGACCATCAGGGTTATTGATGGTTAGGATGGAGGTCATTATACAAGCTGTGGGCTCTTCCAGTGCTCTTCAACTTGGTGGTTGGAGGACCAAATCCCAGAAGGACAAATGTCTAGACATCTTCCCTTCTTGTATATGTGTCTCAAATGGCTGATCAGGTAAAACAGAAAACCAGCTTCTTATGGTAAGAGTTCAATAACCCTGACCTATAGTGGGCCCTGGTCAAAGTAGAACGCTATATAGAGAATAGGTTGTGATTTGGGTTATCTCTTCTTTTATATTGCTTATTTTACATGTGTATATGTTAAACCATCTGGTGTTGTGGAATGCCATTCAATCATTAAAGTTATAGCTATTCTATAGTGTAGTACACCATTATGTGATTAATGTTATAGCTATTCTATAGTGTAGTACACCATTATGTGATTAAAGTTATAGCTATTCTATAGTGTAGTACACCATTATGTGATTAATGTTATAGCTATTCTATAGTGTAGTACACCATTATGTGATTAATGTTATAGCTATTCTATAGTGTAGTACACCATTATGTGAATAATGTTATAGCTATTCTATAGTGTAGTACACCATTATGTGATTAATGTTATAGCTATTCTATAGTGTAGTACACCATTATGTGATTCATGTTATAGCTATTCTATAGTGTAGTACACCATTTATTTATTTATTTTTATTTAACCAGGTAGGCCAGTTGAGAACATGTTCTCATTTACAACTGCGACCTGGCCAAGATAAAGCAAAGCAATGCGACACAAACAACAACACAGAGTTACACATGGAATGAACAAACATACAGTCAATAATACAATAGAAAAACTCTATATACAGTGTGTGCAAATGAGGTAAGATTAGGGAGGTAAAGGCAATAAATAGGCCATGGTGGCGAAATAATTACAATCTAGCAATTAAACACTGGAGTGATAGATGTGCAGAAAATGAATGTGCAAGTAGAGATACTGGGGTGCAAAGGAGCCAAATAAATAAATAACAGTATGGGGATGAGGTAGCATGGATGGGCTATTTACAGATGGGCTATTTACAGATGGACTATGTACAGGTGCAATGATCTGTAAGCTGCTCTGACAGCTGATGCTTAAAGTTAGTGAGGGAGATGTGAGTCTCCAGCTTCAGTGATTTTTGCAGTCCGTTCCAGTCATTGGCAGCAGAGAACTGGAAGGAAAGGCGGCCAAAAGAGGAATTGGCTTTGGGGATGACCAGTGAGATATACCTGCGCGTGCTACGGGTGGGTGCTGCTATGGTGACCAGTGAACTATCTCAATAAGGTGGGGCTTTCAAAGACTTGTAGATGACCTGGAGACAGTGGGTTTGGCGACGAGTATGAAGCGAGGGCCAGCCAACGAGAGCATACAGGTCGCAGTGGTGGGTAGTATATGGGGCTTTGGTGACAAAACGAATGGCACTGTGATAGACTGCATCCAATTTGCTGAGTAGAGTGTTGGAGGCTATTTTTTAAATACATCGCTGGAGTCAAGGATCGGTAGGGTGGTCAGTTTTACGAGGGTTTGTTTGGCAGCATGAGTAAAGGATGCTTTGTTGCAAAATAGGAAGCTGATTCAAGATTTAATTTTGGATGTGAGTCTGGAAGGAGAGTTTACAGTCTAACCAGACACCTAGGTATTTGTAGTTGTCCACATATTCTAAGTCAGAACTGTCCAGAGTAGTGATGCTGGACAGGCGGGCAGGTGTGGGCAGCGATCGGTTGAAGAGCATGCATTTAGTTTTACTTGCATTTAAGAGCAGTTGGAGGCCACCGAAGGAGAGTTGTATGGCATTGAAGCTCGTCTGGAGATGATTTAACACAGTGTCCAAAGAAGGGCCAGAAGTATACAGAATGGTGTCGTCTGCATGGAGGTGGATCATAGAATCACCAGCAGTAAGAGCGACATCATTGATGTATACAGAGAAGAGAATTGGGCCGAGAATTGAACCCTGTGGCACCCCCATAGAGACTGCCAGAGGTCTGGACAACAGGCCCTCCGATTTGACACACTGAACTCTGTCTGAGAAGTCGTTGGTGAACCAGGTGAACCATGTGGTGTTGATTAACGTTATAGCTATTCTATAATGTGGTAAACCATGTGCTGTCTTTACATTTCAATTCAATGTCATTGCAATGCTACGTGTGTTGTTCATGCAGTGGAATAATACGTGTGTTATACAATAGAAACTAAAAACCTTGGGCTTACACTCATGCCTGGTATTCAATACAAGCCTAAAACCAGTGTTTTCATGTGAAAAAGGGAATTGCTGTAAATATTACTCTATAAAATGGGCCTTCCTGTATTCTATCCAGGCTAAAATGTTTGTTCTCTTCTACTCAGCCATTTACTTTAAGTTCATATTCTCTTCTTATTTCCTATTGATCATATTCTCTAATGATTTCCTATTGATCATATTCTCTAATTATTTCCTATTGATCAGATTCAGTTTCAGATTCAGATTGACTAATACTCACATTTACAGTGTACAGTGTACAGTGAAAATCTTACATGCTGACCTCACCGTAGACGTCGTGTGCGCGAGCGTTGCAAAATAAATGTACACATATTATACATGTTATTCAATCATTATATATATATATATAGATATATAGATATATATATCATCATACCCACACTGCAACGCGCTTGTCAGATCAAATCAATCAAATCCAATTTTACTGTCATTTCACTGTCAACGAGTGTCTGCGTTGCCAGGCGTTAAAATAGAAGTCGATTCTATGTGGAGCAGAATGCGTTGCAAGTCCTGCCTCTCCCATCTCCTCATTGGTTTATAGGAGCAGATACACACGTGCCATCTCCTCTTTGGTTTGTAGGAGCAGATACACACGTGCCATCTCCTCATTGGTTTATAGAAGCAGATACACACGTGCCATCTCCTCATTGGTTTGTAGAAGCAGATACACACGTGCCATCTCCTCATTGGTTTGTAGAAGCATATACACACGTGCCATCTCCTCATTGTTTATACCCACGTGGGTGATTGAAAGATGAACTGAGTTCGGTTGGTCATTGTGGTAATACTATGAAAGATGAAAGATGCCAATCACCATATAAAGAACAAAAATCCTGAAAGGAGGAGAGATGACTAGAAATGATTCGGTTGATCGTTTTATGTGTGGATTAATTGTAGAGTAGAGGACCTTGTGCATTTCGGGTAAAATAACAACTCAACGTTTATATCCCAGGACAAATGGCAACTGCAAGCTAGCTAGCTAAATTGCCATAAATATTTAATGCTTTTTGACCATTTCCCAAATGAATATAATTGGTTCAGAGTTGGTTTGAAATTTCAACCTGCATGTTGTGATCGCGTTTGCTGTGGGGGGACAAAATCAATTTGCGCACGATGGCACACGCGCTTGCCCTGTTTGGATACTGTGTTAGGAGCCAGGGCAGGTCATTCTGGCCTTGAACAAGGCAGTTAACTCACTGTTCATAGGGTGCCATTGTAAATAAGAATTTGTTCTTAACTAGTCAAGTAAAGGTAAAATTAACAAAAATAGGCTGCAAGCTCTATAACTCTCTCTATCCACTCCTTGTCTCTTTTGACCTAACCCTTTCCCAGTCCCCTCCCACTTTCCCAGTCCCCTCCCACTTTCCCAGTCCCCTCCCACTCACAATGCAGAGAGTATACTTGACCTGTTCTCCTACTAATCTCACTGTAACCCCCCCCCCCCCCCCCTGTGACCCCCTCCAGGTCTCTGTTCGCCTACTAATCTCACTGTAACCCCCTCCAGGTCTCTGTTCTCCTACTAATCTCACTGTAACCCCCTCCAGGTCTCTGTTCTCCTACTAATCTCAATGTAACCCTCCTCCAGGTCTCTGTTCTCCTACTAATCTCACTGTAACCCCCTCCAGGTTTCTGTTCTCCTACTAATCTCACTGTAACCCCCTCCAGGTCTCTGTTCTCCTACTAATCTCACAGTAACTCCCCTCCAAGTCTCTGTTCTCCTACTAATCTCACTGTAACCCCCTCCAGGTCTCTGTTCTCCTACTAATCTCACTGCAACCTCCTCCAGGTCTCTGTTCTCCTACTAATCTCACTGTAACCCCCTCCAGGTTTCTGTTCTCCTACCAATCTCACTGTAACCCCCTCCAGGTCTCTGTTCTCCTACTAATCTCACTGTAACCCCAGTGGTGCACGGGTGAACTGCACACACGGCTACACACGCGACAGTGGCGCGACAGGGGTCTCGTCTATTCACCTCGTCTCCCGCTTAAGCTGGCCGTAGAGAGGATACTAATATTGTCAGCGGCACACCAAGTCATCGTTACCCCCCCATGCCGCGTGCTCCCCCCCGCCGCTGCTCAGTGGACCCGATCGGTGGACCCGAGCTGCGTTTCACCTCAGCGCAGGTCCTAGAACAGATCTTCTCCGGTGCTACTCCGAAGCCGAGGAGGAAGAGGTTTCAGAAGACGAAGACGCAGAGGAATGCAACCCCGAGCGTGTGAATGACCAGACGTCTTCGCGTTCTTCGGAGGAAGACCCGGAGGAAGCCCCCGAGGACGACCGTGAGCACGAACGCGAGGACGAGACGGCCTCGGCTCGAGCCGAAAAATGGCAAAATCAAATGGTCCCCGTGGCCTACGTCCTGTCGCGCGCCCGCGACATCGCGTCCACCTTCCACCTGTTTGTCACACCGGAGATAGAAAGGGTAATTGTGGACATGACGAATCTGCACGGGGCGAGAAAATACGGCAACGACGGATAGCGAGCCATGGACGCCACCAACGTGTGTGCCTACGTAAGGCTGCTGATCCTAGCGGGCGTCTACAGGTCCCGAGGCGAGGCCGCGGCCAGCCTGTGGGACGTGGAGAGCGGCAAGACCATGTTCCGTGCCCCAATGCCGCTCAAGGTCTTTCACGGGTACTCGAGGCTGCTGCTATTCGACTACCGCCGGTCGAGACCCGCGAGGCTCGCCACGGACAAACTCGCAGCCATACGAGAGGTCTTGGACCTGTGGCAGGAGCAGGTGCTACAACCCGGGGCCCGAGGTGACGGTGGAAGACCAAGACTGCTCTTCTTGTGTCACGGAGGCTCTCTGCACTGCCAAAGCTGACTCTCTCTCCTCTGTTCTCACCTAAATCTATCCTCTGCCTTCTACACCGTGAACATCAAATCAAATAAAATGTATTTATATAGCCCTACCTTCAGCCCTACCTTCAGGTTATCTACAGAACAACAAGAGGAACTGCCCCTCCCTACCTTCAGGTTATCTACAGAACACCAAGAGGAACTGCCCCTCCCTACCTTCAGGTCATCTACAGTACACCAAGAGGAACTGTCCCTCCCTACCTTCAGGCTCCAACCCTACACACCAACCCGAGCACTCCGTTCTGCCACCCCTAGTCTCTTGGCCCATCCTCTGAAAACATCTCTACCTCTTCAAAGAGTATCTTAATAAATAATACCACAGCACTTCACTTTTTTAGCTCTTACTAGCTCTGACCATGCTTATACCTACTTTATTAAGGAAAACATTTACTTACTATGACTGCGATGTAGTGTTTTCAGAAAGTATTCAGATCCCTTCACTTTTCCACATTTTGTTACGTAACAGCCTTATTCTAAAATTGATTAAATTGTTTTTTGCCCTCTTTAATCTACACACAGTACCCCATAATGACAAAACAAAAGCAGGTTTTTAGAATTTCTTGAAAATGTATCAAATAAATAGCCTTGGGTCTTCTTGGGTATGACACAACAAGATTAGCACACCTTTATTTGGGGAGTTTCTCCCATTTTTCTCTGCAGATCCTCTAAAGGTCTGTCAGGTTGGATGAAGAGCGTCGCTGCACAGCTACTTTCAGGTCTCTCCAGAGATATTTTATCGGTGTCACGCCTTGGTCTTAGTGTTTTGTGTTTTCGTTATATATTTTGGTCAGGCCAGGGTGTGACATGGGTTTACGTGTTGTGTTTCGCATTGGGGTTTTATAGGATTGGGATTGCTATGATTAGGGGTGTGTCTAGTTAGGCTTGGCTGCCTGAGGCGGTTCTCAATCTGGAGTCAGGTGATTCTCATTGCCTCTGATTGGGAACCGTATTTAGGTAGCTTGAGTTTCACTTTGTATTTCGTGGGTGATTGTTCCTGTCTCTGTGTAGTTTCACCAGATAGGCTGTAATTAGGTTGGTGGGTGATTGTTCCTGTCTCTGTGTAGTTTCACCAGATAGGCTGTATTAGGTTGGTGGGTGATTGTTCCTGTCTCTGTGTAGTTTCACCAGATAGGCTGTAATTAGGTTTCACGTTCTGTTTGTTGTTTTTGTATTTATTAGTTATTTTCATGTATCGCACTTTTCTTCATTAAAGACATGAGTAACCACCACGCTGCATTTCGGTCCGACTCTCTCTCAACAAACGAAGAACGCCGTTACAATCGGGTTCAAGTTTGGGCTCTGGCTGAGTCACTCAAGGACATTCCTATTTTTTGTCCTGGCTGTGGGTTTTTGGAAGGTAAACCTTGACCCCAGTCTGAGGTCCTGAGCGCTCTGGAGCAGGTTTTCATCAAGGACCTCTCTGTACTTTGCTACGTTCATCTTTTCCTCGATCCTGACTATTCTCCCAGTCCCTGCTGCCGATAAACATCCTCACAGCATAATGCTGCCACCACCATACTTTCTACTTGGCATTCAGGACAAAGAGTTACATTTTGGTTTCATCAGACTTGAGAATCTTGTTTCTCGTGGTCTGAAAGTCCTTTAGTTGCATTTTGGCTTCCGCCTGGCCGATCTAGCATAAAGACCTGATTGGTGGAATGCTGCAGAGATGGTTGTCCTTCTGGAAGGTTCTCTCTGAATACTAATAAGTGTTTGTATTTTTAATGCATTTGCAAACATTTCTAAAAACCTTGAAAACTTTAAAATATCTACCTTTTCGTCTTCACATAAACAAAATACATGATCAAATAGAGAAAACATTATTCCAAGTTAAAGCTCTATTACACAATTTGCAGGTAGCCTATAAGAAGTTTTGTAGGAGCTCTCAGCCATAGCAACATAACAACATACACAAGACAGTCAATTTATAATGCAATACACAAATAACACCCTAACAGGCTAAAAGCATAAATAAACATGTAAGAAAGAGCCTTGCTGGGTAAAAGCTAGGTTTACATCTAGAATACTCTTACTTTACCATCCTGATTGTGTGACCTCACTGCTGGTGCTAATGGCCTCCTCCTATTGGCTGGCTTTCTGCATCAGCTCCCTCAACCACTGTTACTGTTACTGGTCTGATGAGGCCAGGTGAACTCAACTAGCAGGCACATGGGGGATGAGAGGAGAGGAGAGGAGAGGAGAGGAGAGGAGAGGAGAGGAGAGGAGAGGAGAGGAGAGGAGAGGAGAGGAGAGGAGAGGAGAGGAGAGGAGAGGAGAGGAGAGGAGAGGAGAGGAGAGGAGAGGAGAGGAGAGGAGAGGAGAGGAGAGGAGAGGAGAGGAGAGGAGAGGAGAGGAGAGGAGAGGAGAGGAGAGGAGAGGAGAGGAGAGGAGAGGAGAGGAGAGGAGAGGAGAGGAGAGGAGAGGAGAGAGAGAGAGAGAGAGGAGAGGAGAGGAGAGGAGCGGAGCGGAGAGGAGAGGAGAGGAGAGGAGAGGAGAGGAGAGGAGAGGAGAGGAGAGGAGAGGAGAGGAGAGGAGAGGAGAGGAGAGGAGAGGAGAGGAGAGGAGAGGAGAGGATGTAATTTTGCTCTGCAGAATCCTGTCGTGGGGTGAAATCAGCTTTTTAATCGTTGGTACTAGGAATCATTTGTGTCAGGAATTATTAAAGATATATCAGGAATTATAGGTTACTAAATGTAGATGTGGTATTCTAGGTTTCTGAATATAGATGTGGTATTCTAGGTTACTGAAGACATATCAGTAATTATAGGTTATTAAATATAGATGTGGTATTCTAGGTTTCTGAATATAGATGTGGTATTCTAGGTTACTGAAGACATATCAGGAATTATAGGTTACTAAATATAGATGTGGTATTCTAGGTTACTGAAGACATATCAGGAATTATAGGTTACTAAATATAGATGTGGTTTTCTATGTTACTGAATATATATGTGGTATTATATTTTGCAGTATTTCCAGTTATTCATTCTGTTGAGCCCTCTGCAAGGACTCGAAGGAGTGAAGATTGATTTGATTTGTTATATGGGCCTGCTGCTTTTAAACAGTTGTTGTTGATCAAACATTAAATATGATTTATAAATCATACCTTTAAAAAAAGTCAAAAACAGAAAAACAAGAAGTTATTATTTAATATTGGGTCACTGGAAAACTAAATGTGTTTGACTTGGCTACTTTCACGCGTCGCTGGTCTCCAAACATTTGTTCCTCACTTGAAAAAGACACAGCAATTTCAAGCTCCATTTAACTGCACTGACTTAAAATGTCTGCCATGTTCTTGTGAGTGAGGGCTGTTTAAAGAGGGCTGATGGAACCTGAGCATCTGTGCTTTCTGAGGTGTATTTCTTTCCCTCTGATTGAGACGTCAAAGGTGAAGGACCCAGACTAATGGATACAGCTGGTATGGACACACAACCACACTCACACACACACACACACACACACACACACACACACACACACACACACACACACACACACACACACACACACACACACACACACACAGCCAGGCACACACACACTCACACACATGCACACGCACACACACACACACACACACACACACACACACACACACACACACACACACACACACACACACACACACACACACACACACACACACACACACACAGCCAGGCACTCACACACACACACACACACACACAGCCAGGCACTCACACACACACACAGTCAGGCACTCACACACACACACAGCCAGGCACTCACACACACAGGAGGCGGGGGTAATTTCAATATGAAAAGTTAGTGGACAGAAAATACAAAATATTAAACCCAATCAACATGTTTCACAGAACAGTACTACCCACTCTTCTCTAGTTATGAAACCAAAACATGTTTCACAGAACAGTACTACCCCACTCTTCATTAGTTATGAAACAAAAACATGTTTCACAGTACAGTGCTACCCCACTCTTCACTAGTTATGAAACCAAAACATGTTTCACAGTACAGTACTACCCCACTCTTCTCTATTGAATTGTACAGCCTACCTATCGACTGTGGATCAATGACATGATGTATCATTCTACTCAGTGACACCCACGGATCACAACTGTGAACAGTTTGCATGTAGGTCTTATTTGAGGACTCTGAAACCTCTGTGAAATGAGCCTCATTAAGCTTACCAGTCCACCTATGTGTATTGGACATTCATATTGCCGACTGGGGGAGGTGATTTCCCATGATCAAAGACCTGCAATAAGAGCTACGATGCTGATATCTAAATTCTTCACATGTGTGTTGTGTGGGTGTCACTGAGTACACTTATTGGCATCACTTTAAACTTATTGGCTTTTATTTTTAAGGCGAATCGCAAATTCCACTATTGTTGTTCGCTTCACATAGGAGGTTAGTGGGCTCATTTATTGAACTTTTCTATAAAAAATAATGTTTACATTCGTTTTTGATATTCTATTGATGATGTTAACCGAGTGTTAAGCCGAGTGTTGCCAGCAAAGCCAATGTTGGTTGAATCTTCCATACGCAACTCACAAGGATCGACGGCCATCTTCATCGGCTAACGTCACCTTGCTAAATACGACAGGGTCAACTATAATTAATTGTAATTTTTTGTAGATAGCAAGGTGCTGGAAAAATGGTTGGATAACGCACAGGCCTCATGTCTGGGCCTCAGTGTTGATGCAAACCAATGTGGATATCAATGTGTGGATTGCTTTGGCTGGAATGGGACCGTCGAGTAGCTGTCAGCTGTCAAATGCAGGCTGTAAATAGTTAGCTAGTATCTCCAATCTAGCTAATGTATCTTATTTTTTGGCTATGATGATTGATTGTATTGTAATGAGCAGCCACAGTATGTTAACTAGTTTGTTAACTAGCATAAACCATCCAGGACGATAATTTCCCATTAAATACTCACCTTGCCGTTATCTGGATGAAAAGAGTGCACACCAGCATCAACCCGACTCACACAGCATTCAGCACTCACACCAGCATCAACCCGACTCACACAGCATTCAGCACTCAGGCCGGCATCAACCCGGCTCACCCAGCATTCAGCACTCACACCAGCATCAACCCAACTCACACAGCATTCAGCACTCACACCTACATCAACCCAACTCACACAGCATTCAGCACTCACACCAGCATCAACCCGACTCACACAGCATTCAGCACTCAGGCCGGCATCAACCCGGCTCACCCAGCATTCAGCACTCACACCAGCATCAACCCAACTCACACAGCATTCAGCACTCACACCAGCATCAACCCGACTCACACAGCATTCAGCACTCAGGCCGGCATCAACCCGACTCACACAGCATTCAGCACTCACACCAGCATCAACCCGACTCACACAGCATTCAGCACTCAGGCCGGCATCAACCCGACTCACACAGCATTCAACACTCACACCAGCATCAACCCGACTCACACAGCATTCAGCACTTAGGCCAGCATCAACCCGACTCACCCAGCATTCAGCACTCAGGCCGGCATCAACCTGACTCACACAGCATTCAGCACTCACACCAGGATCAACCCGACACAGACCGGCTCTTCTCCAAACTGACTCACCCAGCGTTCCCCAGATTCATCACATACAGCAACTAATTTCTATAACTCTGTGTGATAGGATGAAATACATCAAAATGTGTACACACATTACAGTATGCTATAAGAAACTAAATAAATATGTACAATCCTTTCATTCAGGTGTTGTGAGTTGGCCCCATACTAACAGAGTATATTATTCACATTATAAACTGTGGTGTTTTAATATATCTGTGAATATCTGAAGAAACTAACAGTAAGGTACTAAATAAACTATGGTGAAATACGGAATAAATGAATGGTAATTAACACCGTAACCGGGGAAGACTGCTTGATACACAGAAACTATGGTCAAATAACGACAGAATGAAATGGTAAATTGCATGGTAACAAGGGGACAGAGCCTTGCTTTACAGTGTCAAGGCATCATAGGTACAGAGAAACTATGGTGATGCTAGTGCTGAACTGACTGAGTAATGACAGGAACGTAATCGGACACTAGACAGAAACTTCCCAGCTACAAGCAACAACCCAAAAGGTTGGATTTTATATCGCATAACTGATATGAGTTTCTCAAACGTTTATGTTAAATGAACACTATTTCTATGAAAGTTCAAAGTACATTGTTAACAAGTATCATTCATCAATATATATAGTCCATTCAGAAAATATTCAGACTCCTTGACTTTTTTTGTTACGTTACAGCCTTATTCAAAAATGGATTAAAATCAAAATCAATCTACACAAAATACCTCATAATGAAAAAGAGATTTTTGTATGTAAATTGCATAATAACATTCACAGTATTCAGACCCAGAACCTAGAAATTGAACTCAGGTGCGTCCATTGATCATACTTTAGATGTTTTTACAACATGATTGGAGTCCACCTGTGGTAAATTCAATTAATTGGACATGATTTGGAAAGGCACACACCTGTCTATAAGGTCCCACAGTTGACAGTGCAGCAGAGCAAAAACCAAGCCGTGAGCTGAAAGGAATTGTCCGTAGAGCTCCGAGACAGGATTGTCTTGTGTGGGCTATGAAAGGGACACACCTGTCTATAAGGTCCCACAGTTGACAGTGCATCAGAGCAAAAACCAAGCCGTGAGCTGAAAGGAATTGTCCGTAGAGCTCCGAGACAGGATTGTCTTGTGTGGGCTATGAAAGGCACACGTGTGCAGGCTTCCATACATTTACAGAACCTTTCAGAATTCTAAAGAGCTGTAGATGCCACGTCCAGAACCCCACACTTACCTCAAAGAGTTCTCCAAGGAATTAAGAGCTGAGGAAGAACAATTTAAGAACATTCATTATTTCAGTGTAAGCATAATATATAGTTCATAGTACATCCACATCCAAGGCACCATTGCTTGGATTATAGAAGGGTATTTCAGGGTAGTGCTGTCTTGGATTATAGAAGGGTATTTCAGGGTAGTGCTGTCTTGGATTATAGAAGGGTATTTCAGGGTAGTGCTGTCTTGGATTATAGAAGGGTATTTCAGGGTAGTGCTGTCTTGGATTATAGAAGGGTATTTCAGGGTAGTGCTGTCTTGGATTATAGAAGGGTATTTCAGGGTAGTGCTGTCTTGGATTATAGAAGGGTGTTTCAGGGTTTTGCTGTCTTGGATTATAGAAGGGTATTTCAGGGTTTTGCTGTCTTGGATTATAGAAGGGTATTTCAGGGTAGTGCTGTCTTGGATTATAGAAGGGTATTTCAGGGTTTTGCTGTCTTGGATTATAGAAGGGTGTTTCAGGGTTTTGCTGTCTTGGATTATAGAAGGGTATTTCAGGGTTTTGCTGTCTTGGATTATAGAAGGGTATTTCAGGGTAGTGCTGTCTTGGATTATAGAAGGGTATTTCAGGGTTTTGCTGTCTTGGATTATAGAAGGGTATTTCAGGGTTTTGCTGTCTTGGATTATAGAAGGGTATTTCAGGCTAGAGCTGTCTTGGATTATAGAAGGGTATTTCAGGGTAGTGCTGTCTTGGATTATAGAAGGGTATTTCAGGGTAGTGCTGTCTTGGATTATAGAAGGGTATTTCAGGGTAGTGCAGTCTTGGATTATAGAAGGGTATTTCAGGGTAGTGCTGTCTTGGATTATAGAAGGGTATTTCAGGGTAGTGCTGTCTTGGATTATAGAAGGGTATTTCAGGGTTTTGCTGTCTTGGATTATAGAAGGGTATTTCAGGGTAGTGCTGTCTTGGATTATAGAAGGGTATTTCAGGGTAGTGCTGCCTTGGATTATAGAAGGGTATTTCAGCGTTTTGCTGTCTTGGATTATAGAAGGGTATTTCAGGGTTTTGCTGTCTTGGACTATTGAAGTGTATTTCAGGGTGTACAATAGCATGCAGGGTATGGCTGTCTATGAGATTTAAAGCCAGGTTTTACACTGTGGTAACAACAGAGCGAATTCACATGGATGACAAGCCTGGTGTTTGCCTTGCGTCATATTGGCTGCCATTTTGTTTTTTGTTATTGTGTTCTCTTTAGTCTCTTTAGTTCTCAAGAAGTTAACTAGTGTTGTTAGTTCCGTGATATATTGTCCAACATTTTAATGTATTATCTATCTTTCTAAATGACATACAGTATTTCTCTATTTCCCAGGTGCTGTTTCCAGTGGACTGTGGATGGATATTGTTATTTAAATAAGTTATGAATGCATATTTATTTCCCTGCATTTATGAATAATTTACAAGGAGAATAGCATCATTATAAAACAATAATTTTCATGACAGCTGCAGACAGAGCATTCTATTGACAGCTCAAAATGTTCTTTATTGTCATCTACAGGGATGGTAACACAGAGGAGAGGCAGCTGATTGGTGATGGCTTCCTTCCAGATTTATCTCGTCGTGGATGCCAGCATTACTGAGCCTCAGTGTGTCCCAAATGGTGGCCAATTCCCTATATAGTGCACTACTTTAGACCAGGGCTCTAATCCCTATATAGTGTACTACTTTAGACCAGGGCCCTATGGGTCACAGCAGTGCACTGTTTAGGGAACTATTTTCTTGCTCATGGAAATGTCAGGTCGGAAGAGTTTGCACGTGTAATACCTACATATTGTCTGCAAAGAAAAAAAAGTGCTGCTTGTTTGGTATTGAGGCATAAACCTGAACAAAACAAAATGTTGAAAAGTCAAAGGGTCTGAAAACTTTCCAAAGGGACTATTTGTGTAAAGAGACATGTGTGTCTGTGTCTGTGTGTGTCTGTCTGTCTGTGTGTGTCTGTCTGTGTCTGTGTGTGTCTGTCTGTGTGTGTGTGTGTGTGTGTGTGTCTGTGTGTGTCTGTCTGTGTCTGTGTGTGTGTCTGTGTCTGTGTGTGTGTGTCTGTCTGTGTCTGTCTGTGTGTCTGTCTGTGTGTGTGTGTGTGTGTGTGTGTGTGTGTGTGTGTGTGTGTGTCTGTGTGTGTGTGTCTGTGTCTGTGTGTGTCTGTGTGTCTGTGTCTGTGTGTGTCTGTCTGTCTGTGTGTGTGTGTGTGTGTGTGTGTGTGTGTGTGTGTGTGTGTGTGTGTGTGTGTGTGTGTGTGTGTGTGTGTGTGTGTGTGTGTGTGTGTGTGTGTGTGTGTGTGTGTGTGTGTAAGGAGACATGTGTGTTTAGTACATGCAAATATAGATTTTTATACATTCGTTACTCTAGCTGGTCTAGTCCTAGCTACATGGTCTGTAACCTGACTCATTATGGCTAGGGGTCTAGTTACATGGTCTGTAACCTGACTCATTATGTCTAGGGGTCCTAGCAACATTGTCTGTAACCTGACTCATTATGTCTAGGGGTCCTAGCTACATGGTCTGTAACCTGACTCATTCTGTCTAGGGGTCTTAGTTACATGGTCTGTAACCTGACTCTCTAGGTGTCCTAGCTACATGGTCTGTAACCTGACTCATTATGTCTAGGGGTCCTAGCTACATGGTCTGTAACCTGACTCATTGTGTCTAGGGGTCCTAGTTACATGGTCTGTAACCTGACACATGATGTCTAGGAGTCCTAGTTACATGTTCTGTAACCTGACTCATTATGTCTAGGGGTCCTAGTTACATGGTCTGTATAACCTGACTCATTATGTCTAGGGGTCCTAGCAACATGTTCTGGAACCTGAATCTCTAAGGGTCCTAGTTAAATAATCTGTGACCTGACTCATTATGTCTAGGGGTCCTAGTTACATGATCTGTGACCTGAATCATTATGTCTAGGGGTCCTAGCTACATGGTCTGTAACCTGACTCATTATGTCTAGGGGTCCTAGCTACATGGTCTGTAACCTGACTCTCTAGGGGTCCTATCTACATGGTCTGTAACCTAACTATCTAGGGGTCCTAGCTATATGGTCTGTAACCTGACTCATTATGTCTAGGGGTCCTAGCTACATGGTCTGTAACCTGACTCATTATGTCTAGGGGTCCTAGCTACATGGTCTGTAACCTGACTCATTATGTCTAGGGGTCCTAGCTACATGGTCTGTAACCTGACTCATTATGTCTAGCGGTCCTAGTTACATGGTCTGTAACATGACTCATTATGTCTAGGGGTCCTAGCAACATTTTCTGGAACCTGAATCTCTAGGGGTCCTAGTTACATAATCTGTGACCTGACTCATTATGTCTAGGGGTCCTAGTTACGTGATCTGTGACCTGACTCATTATGTCTAGGGGTCCTAGCTACATGGTCTGTAACCTGACTCATTATGTCTAGAGGTGCGAGCTACATGGTCTGTAACCTGACTCTCTAGGGGTCCTATCTACATGGTCTGTAACCTAACTATCTAGGGGTCCTAGCTATATGGTCTGTAACCTGACTCATTATGTCTAGGGGTCCTAGCTATATGGTCTGTAACCTGACTCATTATGCCTAGGGGTCCTAGCTACAGGGTCTAAAACCTGACTCATCATGTCTAGAGGGCCTAGCTAAATGGTCTGTAACCTGACTCATTATTTCTAGGGGTCCTAGTTACATGGTCTGGAATCTGACTAATTATGTCTAGGGGTCCTAGCTACATGGTCTGTATTCTGACTCATTATGTCTAGGGGTCTAGCTACATGGTCTGTAACCTGACTCATTATGTCTATTGGTCATAGTTACATAGTCTGTAACCTGACTCTCTTGGGGCCCTAGCTACATGGTCTGTAACCTGACTCATTATGTCTAGGGGTCCTAGCTACTTGGTCTGTAACCTGACTCTCTATGGTCCCTAGTTAAATGGTCTGCAACCTGCCTCGTTATGTCTAGGAGTCCTAGTTACTTGGTCTGTAACCTGACTCTCTAGGGGCCCTAGCTACATGGTCTGTAACCTGACTCATTATGTCTAGGGGTACTAGTTATATGGTCTGTAACCTGACACATGATGTCTAGGAGTCCTAGTTACATGTTCTGTAACCTGACTCGTTATGTCTATGGGTCCTAGTTACATGGTCTGTAACCTGACTCATTATGTCTAGGGGTACTAGTTATATGGTCTGTAACCTGACACATGATGTCTAGGAGTCCTAGTTACATGTTCTGTAACCTGACTCATTATGTCTAGGGGTCCTAGTTACATGGTCTGTATAACCTGACTCATTATGTCTAGGGGTCATAGCAACATGTTCTGGAACCTGAATCTCTAAGGGTCCTAGTTACATAATCTGTGACCTGACTCATTATGTCTAGGGGTCCTAGTTACATGATCTGTGACCTGAATCATTATGCCTAGGGGTCCTAGCTACATGGTCTGTAACCTGACTCATTATGTCTAGGGGTCCTAGCTACATGGTCTGTAACCTGACTCTCTAGGGGTCCTATCTACATGGTCTGTAACCTAACTATCTAGGGGTCCTAGCTATATGGTCTGTAACCTGACTCATTATGTCTAGGGGTCCTAGCTACATGGTCTGTAACCTGACTCATTATGTCTAGGGGTCCTAGCTACAGGGTCTAAAACCTGACTCATCATGTCTAGAGGGCCTAGCTAAATGGTCTGTAACCTGACTCATTATTTCTAGGGGTCCTAGTTACATGGTCTGGAATCTGACTAATTATGTCTAGGGGTCCTAGCTACATGGTCTGCATTCTGACTCATTATGTCTAGGGGTCTAGCTACATGGTCTGTAACCTGACTCATTATGTCTATTGGTCATAGTTACATAGTCTGTAACCTGACTCTCTTGGGGCCCTAGCTACATGGTCTGTAACCTGACTCATTATGTCTAGGGGTCCTAGCTACTTGGTCTGTAACCTGACTCTCTATGGGCCCTAGTTAAATGGTCTGCAACCTGCCTCGTTATGTCTAGGAGTCCTAGTTACTTGGTCTGTAACCTGACTCTCTAGGGGCCCTAGCTACATGGTCTGTAACCTGACTCGTTATGTCTATGGGTCCTAGTTACATGGTCTGTAACCTGACTCATTATGTCTAGGGGTACTAGTTATATGGTCTGTAACCTGACACATGATGTCTAGGAGTCCTAGTTACATGTTCTGTAACCTGACTCATTATGTCTAGGGGTCCTAGTTACATGGTCTGTATAACCTGACTCATTATGTCTAGGGGTCATAGCAACATGTTCTGGAACCTGAATCTCTAAGGGTCCTAGTTACATAATCTGTGACCTGACTCATTATGTCTAGGGGTCCTAGTTACATGATCTGTGACCTGAATCATTATGCCTAGGGGTCCTAGCTACATGGTCTGTAACCTGACTCATTATGTCTAGGGGTCCTAGCTACATGGTCTGTAACCTGACTCTCTAGGGGTCCTATCTACATGGTCTGTAACCTAACTATCTAGGGGTCCTAGCTATATGGTCTGTAACCTGACTCATTATGTCTAGGGGTCCTAGCTACATGGTCTGTAACCTGACTCATTATGTCTAGGGGTCCTAGCTACATGGTCTGTAACCTGACTCATTATGTCTAGCGGTCCTAGTTACATGGTCTGTAACATGACTCATTATGTCTAGGGGTCTAGCTACATGGTCTGTAACCTGACTCTCTAGGGGTCCTAGCTACATGGTCTGTAACCTGACTCTCTAGGGGTCCTAGTTACATGGTCTGTAACCTGACTCTCTAGGGGTCCTAGCTACATGGTCTGTAACCTGACTCATTATGTCTAGGGGTCTTAGTTACATGGTCTGTAACCTGACTCTCTAGGTCTCCTAGCTACATGGTCTGTAACCTGACTCATTATGTCTTGGGGTCCTAGCTACATGGTCTGAAACCTGACTCATTATGTCTAGAGGTCCTAGCTAGATGGTCTGTAACCTGACTCATTATGTCTAGGGGTCAAGTTACATGGTCTGTAACCTGACTCATTATGTCTAGGGGTCCTAGTTGCAAGGTCCGTAACCTGAATCATTATGTCTAGGGTCCTAGCTACATGGTCTGTAACCTGACTCATTATGTCTAGGGGTCCTAGCTACATGGTCTGTAACCTGACTCATTATGTCTAGAAGACTTAGTTACATGGTCTGTAACCTGACTCTCTAGGGGTCTTAGTTACATGGTCTGTAACCTGACTCTCTTGGGGCCCTAGCTACATGGTCTAGAACCTGACTCATTATGTCTAGGGGTCCTAGTTACATGGTCTGTAACTTGCCTCAGTATGTCTATTGGTTATAGTTACATGGTCTGTAACCTGACTCTCTTGGGGCCCTAGCTACATGGTCTGTAACCTGACTTATTATGTCTAGGGGTCCTAGCTACTTGGTCTGTAACCTGACTCTCTAGGGGCCCTAGTTAAATGGTCTGCAACCTGCCTCGTTATGTCTAGGAGTCCTAGTTACTTGGTCTGTAACCTGACTCTCTAGGGGCCCTAGCTACATGGTCTGTAACCTGACTCGTTATGTCTATGGGTCCTAGTTATATGGTCTGTAACCTGACTCATTATGTCTAGGGGTCCTAACTACATGGTCTGTAACCTGACTCATTATGTCTAGGGGTCCTAGTTACATGGTCTGTAACCTGACTCATTATGTCTAGGGGTCCTAGCTACATGGTCTGTAACCTGACTCATTATGTCAAATCAAATCAAATCAAATCAAATTTATTTATATAGCCCTTCGTACATCAGCTGATATCTCAAAGTGCTGTACAGAAACCCAGCCTAAAACCCCAAACAGCAAGCAATGCAGGTGTAGAAGCACGGTGGCTAGGAAAAATTCCCTAGAAAGGCCAATACCTAGGAAGAAACCTAGAGAGGAACCAGGCTATGTGGGGTGGCCAGTCCTCTTCTGGCTGTGCCGGGTGGAGATTATAACAGAACATGGCCAAGATGTTCAAATGTTCAAAACTACTGCAGCATAAATACTGGAGGCTGAGACAGGAGGGGTCAGGAGACACTGTGGCCCCATCCGAGGACACCCCCGGACAGGGCCAAACAGGAAGGATATAACCCCACCCACTTTGCCAAAGCACAGCCCCCACACCACTATGTCTAGGGGTCCTAGTTAAATGGTCTGTGATATGACGTATTATGTCTAGGGGTCCTAGTTACATGGTCTGTTTAACCTTCCGGTATCCGGAGGCTCCACTACATTCCCTGGTTCGTATCCAGGCTGTTTCACATCCGGCCATGATTGGGAGTCCAATAAGCCGGCGCGCAATTGGCCCAGCGTCGTCCGGGTTTGGCCGGGGTAGGCCGTAATTGTAATTTAGAATTTGTTCTTAACTGAACCTAAATAAAGGTTACACAACATTCCTCTGTGTTCAGTCTTCCTGGAAAAAACTGAGGATGGATCAACAACATTGTAGTTACTCCACCATTCTAACCTAAATGACAGAGTGAAAAGAAGCTTCTAGAGAATAAAACTATTCAAAAACATATATCCTGTTTGCAACAAGGCACATAAGTAAGACTGCAAATGACACAAAGCAATTCACTTTCTATCCTGAATACATTGTGTTATGTTCGGGGCAAATCCAAGACAACACATCACTGAGTACATCTCTTCCTATTTTCATGTCATGGGTATGCTTGTCGTTATTAAGGACTGGGGAGTTTTTCAGGATGAAAACAAAAATAGAATGATGCTGTCATGACGTTGGGCTGGGGGTTGTTTTATGACAGTCATAAATACCTCTTTCCCCCTTTTTCCTCTCTCTACCCTACTGATGTTACATTTGCAAAATGCTTGGTTAACATAGAGAACCTGGGAACATCAGAAGGTGGGGGGAAATTAACTATATTCTACTAATCCGACCAATGGAACATATGCGGTGGTACTTAATGAATATGATGTCAGTTCGGTTGTCATCTGAGACATTCTCATCAATGATAAGATGACATAAACTCTATAGTGGAAAGTCTACACATCAGAGTTATCGGATTCACATGGAATTGTTGTTCAATTTAAATGTTTGAATTGAAATTATTTGTGATGGGATGAAATGTGATTTTTGCTTCTAAAATGTGAGATTTGGGTTTTCATAAGATAGGGCTCTGCTCAATCAGTGGCCCGCCCCTGTAAAGGGACAGGGGCTATAAAACTTTTCAAACACGCCCTCCTCTCCCTTCCTATATAAGCCCTTGACGACAATGTAACCTCCTGTTCCGAAGATGTGAGGACGACGGTCCTATGTCAGAATGGTTCAGATAATAACTACAGAACAAAGCCAACATCAGCGTGAGCTTTGGTTGCGAATGGTATGAACTTTGAACTCTTATTCACTACAGAAGTGATACCTCCTAGCCGTTGAGTTAGCAACCGCAGCTGCAAACGCAGGTTAGGAAGGAACAGACAGAGTATCCCGTCTACCACACAACAACGTTACTACAACGTATCCAAATTACCAGCAGAGACATTCTTCAAAGGACTCGGTTGGGCAACACGGCCTTCCATCTACCACCAACCTACCGAAGCGCAGCTCAGAGTAAATATTTATAGCATTTTCCTTTTCCAAACGGATGGTAATGTAGAATGCATAAGATACTGTATTTACGATAGCACAGCTTCTTCCCTTTGTTCCTCAGTCTTCCTGCTCTTTCACTCAAACCCAGCCCATTTTCTTTTGTGTGACAAGCTGTCATATCTGTTCCGCCTGCTAGGGACGTTTTCCTTTATGATGTAATTTGTAATGAAGTTATGATTTAAATATGTGTATGTTTAATTCCGTGTGATTAGTTATTTAGTATTTAGTAAATAAATAATTAAACCCAATTTTGCATTGCTGATTCAACTTGTGAGCCAGGGTTCGTGCAGATAACTAAGAATTTACAACTTTCAGATGAGACTGAATTAAGATGACGATTAATATTGACTGCTATTGATGTAAAATATTACTAGGTCTTTAAGAGTTTATTCGGAAGATAACAGCTCTATAAATATTATTTCGTGGTGCCCGACTCTCTAGTTAATTACATTTACATGATTACCTCAATCAGCTAATATTAATTACGGAGAAATTATTTTATAGAATAGCATGTCATATCACTTAATCCGGCATAGCCAGAGACACGACAATGCTAGGTACAGGAACAATCCTAGAGGAAAACCTGGTTCAGTCTGCTTTCCAACAGACACTGGGAGATGAATTCACCTTTCAGCAGGACAATAACCAAAAACACAAGGCCAAATATACACTGGAGTTGCTTACCAAGACAACATTGAATGTTATTGTGTGGCCTGGTTACAGTTTTGTCTAAGCCAGCTTGAAAATCTTTGGCACGACCAGAAAATGGCTGTCTGCAGTGATCAACAACCAACTTGACAGAGCTTGAAGAATTGTAAAAAGAACAATGTGCAAATATTGTACAATCCATGTGTGGAAAGCTCACAGATATAATCACTGCCAAAGGTGCTTCTACAAAGTATTGACTCAGGGATGTGAATACTTACTGTGTGTAAATGAGACATTTGCATATATTTCAAAAAATATGTTTTCACTATGTCATTACAGGGTATTGTGTAGATGGGTGAGAAAACAAATGTACTTATCCATTTTGAATTATGGCTGGAACACAACACAATGTGGAATCAGTGATGGGGTGGGACTACTTTCTGAATGCACTGTATATGTGACATTAGTTCTCGTAAGGAGGTCTCGTAAGGAGGTCTCGTAAGGAGGTCTCATAAGGAGGTCTCATAAGGAGGTCTTGTAAGGAGGTCTCATAAGGGGGTCTCGTAAGGCCTTCATGTTTGCCCCTGACCTACATTTTGGTCGTATTCATATACTACACACTCACACACAAACAGTTATACTTAGTTTTGAAACAGAAAGAATAATTAGAATTGCTTCATGTGTTTCATGCACGTCTTCTCTCTCAGTGGTTTCTCTGGGATGTGAATCTGCGTGGGACAGAGAGACAAGGAGGCAGAATGAACCCTGCAGTGCTTCTCTTTGATGTCTGTCAGCCATTTGGGAGTGCTGATACATATATTGATCGCCTGAGCACCAGCAAGTTTCCCTCTCTCCCTCCTGCTGTTCGGCATTTTATTTCTTCCTTGTTTTTTCATTTCCTGCTGTTGATCAGAATAGAGGAATAGTCAGGGATACAGGTTACAGAGAGCACCATCCCATCTGTTGATCAGAATAGAGGAACAGTCAGGGATAGAGGTTACAGAGAGCACCATTCCATCTGTTGAACAGAATAGAGGAACAGTCAGGGATAGAGGTTACAGAGAGCACCATCCCATCTGTTGATCAGAATAGAGGAATAGTCAGGGATAGAGGTTACAGAGAGCACCATCCCATCTGTTGATCAGAGAAAGAGAGGAACAGTCAGGGATAGAGGTTACAGAGAGCACCATTCTATATATTGACAGTGTTTATTCAATTTACAAGACTTATGTCCATTTAAAACAGTACACTTTATTATTTTGGGTACTGTGCTGTGCGGATTGCGCGTGTTTGATAATTTTGGCACAGCTGATGCTCATGGTTAGCTCTGTATAGATGATCCCCATGGTTAGCCCTGTATCTGATGATCATGGTTAGCTCTGTATATAACTGATCCTCATGGTTAGCTCTGTAAAGCTGATCCTCATGGTTAGCTCTATAAGCATTTCTCAACGGCTGGCCATGCCTTCCGCCTGGCTACTTCAACCTCGGCCAACAGCTCCGCCCCCCCCCGCAGCTCCTCGCCCAAGCCTCTCCAGGTTCTCCTTCACCCAAATCCAGATAGCAGATGTTCTGAAAGAGCTGCAAAACCTGGACCCGTACAAATCAGCTGGGCTTGACAATCTGGACCCTCTATTTCTGAAACTATCTGCCACCATTGTCGCAACCCCTATTACCAGCCTGTTCAACCTCTCTTTCATATCGTCTGAGATCCCCAAGGATTGGAAAGCTGCCGCAGTCATCCCCCTCTTCAAAGGCAGAGACACCCTGGACCCAAACTGTTACAGACCTATATCCATCCTGCCCTGCCTATCTAAGGTCTTCGAAAGCCAAGTCAACAAACAGGTCACTGACCATCTCGAATCCCACCGTACCTTCTCCGCTGTGCAATCTGGTTTCCGAGCCGGTCATGGGTGCACCTCAGCCACACTCAAGGTACTAAACGATATCATAACCGCCATCGATAAAAGACAGTACTGTGCAGCCGTCTTCATCGACCTTGCCAAGGCTTTCGACTCTGTCAATCACCATATGATGTTGCTCTTGCTGCGGGCGATTCCCTGATCCACCTCTACGCAGACGACACCATTCTATATACTTTCGGCCCGTCTTTGGACACTGTGCTATCTAACCTCCAAACAAGCTTCAATGCCATACAACACTCCTTCCGTGGCCTCCAACTGCTCTTAAACGCTAGTAAAACCAAATGCATGCTTTTCAACCGGTCGCTGCCTGCACCCGCATGCCCGACTAGCATCACCACCCTGGATGGTTCCGACCTAGAATATGTGGACGTCTATAAGTACCTAGGTGTCTGGCTAGACTGCAAACTCTCCTTCCAGACTCATATCAATCATCTCCAATCGAAAATCAAATCAAGAGTCGGCTTTCTATTCCGCAACAAAGCCTCCTTCACTCACGCCGCCAAGCTTACCCTAGTAAAACTGACTATCCTACCGATCCTCGACTTCGGCGATGTCATCTACAAAATGGCTTCCAACACTCTACTCAGCAAACTGGATGCAGTCTATCACAGTGCCATCCGTTTTGTCACTAAAGCACCTTATACCACCCACCACTGCGACTTGTATGCTCTAGTCGGCTGGCCCTCGCTACATATTCGTCGCCAGACCCACTGGCTCCAGGTCATCTACAAGTCCATGCTAGGTAAAGCTCCGCCTTATCTCAGCTCACTGGTCACGATGGCAACACCCATCCGTAGCACGCGCTCCAGCAGGTGTATCTCACTGATCATCCCTAAAGCCAACACCTCATTTGGCCGCCTTTCGTTCCAGTACTCTGCTGCCTGTGACTGGAACGAATTGCAAAAATCGCTGAAGTTGGAGACTTTTATCTCCCTCACCAACTTCAAATATCAGCTATCTGAGCAGCTAACCGATCGCTGCAGCTGTACATAGTCTATTGGTAAATAGCCCACCCTTTTTCACCTACCTCATCCCCATACTGTTTTTATTTATTTACTTTTCTGCTCTTTTGCACACCAATATCTCTACCTGTACATGACCATCTGATCATTCATCACTCCAGTGTTAATCTGCAAAATTGTAATTATTTGCCTACCTCCTCATGCCTTTTGCACACATTGTATATAGACTCCCCCTTTGTTTTCTACTGTGTTATTGACTTGTTAATTGTTTACTCCATGTGTAACTCTTTGTTGTCTGCTCACACTGCTATGCTTTATCTTGGCCAGGTCGCAGTTGCAAATGAGAACTTGTTCTCAACTAGCCTACCTGGTTAAATAAAGGTGTTCTCAACTAGCCTACCTGGTTAAATAAAGGTGTTCTCAACTAGCCTACCTGGTTAAATAAAGGTGTTCTCAACTAGCCTACCTGGTTAAATAAAGGTGTTCTCAACTAGCCTACCTGGTTAAATAAAGGTGTTCTCAACTAGCCTACCTGGTTAAATAAAGGTGTTCTCAACTAGCCTACCTGGTTAAATAAAGGTGTTCTCAACTAGCCTACCTGGTTAAATAAAGGTGTTCTCAACTAGCCTACCTGGTTAAATAAAGGTGTTCTCAACTAGCCTACCTGGTTAAATAAAGGTGTTCTCAACTAGCCTACCTGGTTAAATAAAGGTGTTCTCAACTAGCCTACCTGGTTAAATAAAGGTGTTCTCAACTAGCCTACCTGGTTAAATAAAGGTGTTCTCACTAGCCTACCTGGTTAAATAAAGGTGTTCTCAACTAGCCTACCTGGTTAAATAAAGGTGTTCTCAAACTAGCCTACCTGGTTAAATAAAGGTGTTCTCAACTAGCCTACCTGGTTAAATAAAGGTGTTCTCAACTAGCCTACCTGGTTAAATAAAGGTGTTCTCAACTAGCCTACCTGGTTAAATAAAGGTGTTCTCAACTAGCCTACCTGGTTAAATTAAAGGTGTTCTCAACTAGCCTACCTGGTTAAATAAAGGTGTTCTCAACTAGCCTACCTGGTTAAATAAAGGTGTTCTCAACTAGCCTACCTGGTTAAATAAAGGTGTTCTCAACTAGCCTACCTGGTTAAATAAAGGTGTTCTCAACTAGCCTACCTGGTTAAATAAAGGTGTTCTCAACTAGCCTACCTGGTTAAATAAAGGTGTTCTCAACTAGCCTACCTGGTTAAATAAAGGTGTTCTCAACTAGCCTACCTGGTTAAATAAAGGTGTTCTCAACTAGCCTACCTGGTTAAATAAAGGTGTTCTCAACTAGCCTACCTGGTTAAATAAGGTGTTCTCAACTAGCCTACCTGGTTAAATAAAGGTGTTCTCAACTAGCCTACCTGGTTAAATAAAGGTGTTCTCAACTAGTCTACCTGGTTAAATAAAGGTGTTCTCAACTAGCCTACCTGGTTAAATAAAGGTGTTCTCAACTAGTCTACCTGGTTAAATAAAGGTGTTCTCAACTAGTCTACCTGGTTAAATAAAGGTGTTCTCAACTAGTCTACCTGGTTAAATAAAGGTGTTCTCAACTAGTCTACCTGGTTAAATAAAGGTGTTCTCAACTAGTCTACCTGGTTAAATAAAGGTGTTCTCAACTAGCCTACCTGGTTAAATAAAGGTGTTCTCAACTAGCCTACCTGGTTAAATAAAGGTGTTCTCAACTAGCCTACCTGGTTAAATAAAGGTGTTCTCAACTAGCCTACCTGGTTAAATAAAGGTGTTCTCAACTAGCCTACCTGGTTAAATAAAGGTGTTCTCAACTAGCCTACCTGGTTAAATAAAGGTGTTCTCAACTAGCCTACCTGGTTAAATAAAGGTGTTCTCAACTAGCCTACCTGGTTAAATAAAGGTGTTCTCAACTAGCCTACCTGGTTAAATAAAGGTGTTCTCAACTAGTCTACCTGGTTAAATAAAGGTGTTCTCAACTAGCCTACCTGGTTAAATAAAGGTGTTCTCAACTAGCCTACCTGGTTAAATAAAGGTGTTCTCAACTAGCCTACCTGGTTAAATAAAGGTGTTCTCAACTAGCCTACCTGGTTAAATAAAGGTGTTCTCAACTAGTCTACCTGGTTAAATAAAGGTGTTCTCAACTAGCCTACCTGGTTAAATAAAGGTGTTCTCAACTAGCCTACCTGGTTAAATAAAGGTGTTCTCAACTAGTCTACCTGGTTAAATAAAGGTGTTCTCAACTAGCCTACCTGGTTAAATAAAGGTGTTCTCAACTAGTCTACCTGGTTAAATAAAGGTGTTCTCAACTAGTCTACCTGGTTAAATAAAGGTGTTCTCAACTAGTCTACCTGGTTAAATAAAGGTGTTCTCAACTAGTCTACCTGGTTAAATAAAGGTGTTCTCAACTAGTCTACCTGGTTAAATAAAGGTGTTCTCAACTAGCCTACCTGGTTAAATAAAGGTGTTCTCAACTAGCCTACCTGGTTAAATAAAGGTGTTCTCAACTAGCCTACCTGGTTAAATAAAGGTGTTCTCAACTAGCCTACCTGGTTAAATAAAGGTGTTCTCAACTAGCCTACCTGGTTAAATAAAGGTGTTCTCAACTAGCCTACCTGGTTAAATAAAGGTGTTCTCAACTAGCCTACCTGGTTAAATAAAGGTGTTCTCAACTAGCCTACCTGGTTAAATAAAGGTGTTCTCAACTAGCCTACCTGGTTAAATAAAGGTGTTCTCAACTAGTCTACCTGGTTAAATAAAGGTGTTCTCAACTAGCCTACCTGGTTAAATAAAGGTGTTCTCAACTAGCCTACCTGGTTAAATAAAGGTGTTCTCAACTAGCCTACCTGGTTAAATAAAGGTGTTCTCAACTAGCCTACCTGGTTAAATAAAGGTGTTCTCAACTAGTCTACCTGGTTAAATAAAGGTGTTCTCAACTAGCCTACCTGGTTAAATAAAGGTGTTCTCAACTAGCCTACCTGGTTAAATAAAGGTGTTCTCAACTAGCCTACCTGGTTAAATAAAGGTGAAATAAAAAAATAAAAAAAGATGATTCTCATGGTTAGCTCTGTAAAGCTGATTCTCATGGTTAGCTCTGTAAAGCTGATTCTCATGGTTAGATCTGTAAAGCTGATTCTCATGGTTAGCTCTGTAAAGCTGATCCTCATGGTTAGATCTGTAAAGCTGATCCTCATGGTTAGCTCTGTAAAGCTGATCCTCATGGTTAGCTCTGTAAAGCTGATTCTCATGGTTAGCTCTGTAAAGCTGATCCTCATGGTTAGCTCTGTATATAACTGATCCTCATGGTTAGCTCTGTATATAACTGATCCTCATGGTTAGCTCTGTATATAACTGTTAGCTCTGTATATAACTGATTCTCATGGTTAGCTCTGTATATAACTGATTCTCATGGTTAGCTCTGTATATAACTGATTCTCATGGTTAGCTCTGTATATAACTGATTCTCATGGTTAGCTCTGTATATAACTGATTCTCATGGTTAGCTCTGTATATAACAGATTCTCATGGTTAGCTCTGTATATAACTGATCCTCATGGTTAGCTCTGTATATAACTGATTCTCATGGTTAGCTCTGTATATAACTGATTCTCATGGTTAGCTCTGTATATAACTGATTCTCATGGTTAGCTCTGTATATAACAGATTCTCATGGTTAGCTCTGTATATAACTGATCCTCATGGTTAGCTCTGTATATAACTGATTCTCATGGTTAGCTCTGTATATAACAGATTCTCATGGTTAGCTCTGTAAAGCTGATCCTCATGGTTAGCTCTGTATATAACAGATTCTCATGGTTAGCTCTGTATATAACTGATCCTCATGGTTAGCTCTGTATATAACTGATTCTCATGGTTAGCTCTGTATATAACTGATTCTCATGGTTAGCTCTGTATATAACTGATTCTCATGGTTAGCTCTGTATATAACTGATTCTCATGGTTAGCTCTGTATATAACAGATTCTCATGGTTAGCTCTGTATATAACAGATTCTCATGGTTAGCTCTGTATATAACAGATTCTCATGGTTAGCTCTGTAAAGCTGATTCTCATGGTTAGCTCTGTAAAGCTGATTCTCATGGTTAGCTCTGTATATAACAGATTCTCATGGTTAGCTCTGTAAAGCTGATTCTCATGGTTAGCTCTGTATATAACAGATTCTCATGGTTAGCTCTGTAAAGCTGATTCTCATGGTTAGCTCTGTATATAACAGATTCTCATGGTTAGCTCTGTATATAACTGATTCTCATGGTTAGCTCTGTAAAGCTGATCCTCATGGTTAGATCTGTAAAGCTGATCCTCATGGTTAGCTCTGTAAAGCTGATCCTCATGGTTAGCTCTGTATATAACTGATCCTCATGGTTAGCTCTGTATATAACTGATCCACATGGTTAGCTCTGTATATAACTGATCCTCATGGTTAGCTCTGTATATAACTGATCCTCATGGTTAGCTCTGTATATAACTGATTCTCATGGTTAGCTCTGTATATAACTGATTCTCATGGTTAGCTCTGTATATAACTGATTCTCATGGTTAGCTCTGTATATAACTGATTCTCATGGTTAGCTCTGTATATAACTGATTCTCATGGTTAGCTCTGTATATAACTGATTCTCATGGTTAGCTCTGTAAAGCTGATCCTCATGGTTAGATCTGTAAAGCTGATCCTCATGGTTAGCTCTGTAAAGCTGATCCTCATGGTTAGCTCTGTATATAACTGATCCTCATGGTTAGCTCTGTATATAACTGATCCTCATGGTTAGCTCTGTATATAACTGATCCTCATGGTTAGCTCTGTATATAACTGATCCTCATGGTTAGCTCTGTATATAACTGATTCTCATGGTTAGCTCTGTATATAACTGATTCTCATGGTTAGCTCTGTATATAACTGATTCTCATGGTTAGCTCTGTATATAACTGATTCTCATGGTTAGCTCTGTATATAACTGATTCTCATGGTTAGCTCTGTATATAACTGATTCTCATGGTTAGCTCTGTATATAACTGATTCTCATGGTTAGCTCTGTATATAACTGATTCTCATGGTTAGCTCTGTATATAACTGATTCTCATGGTTAGCTCTGTATATAACTGATCCTCATGGTTAGCTCTGTATATAACTGATTCTCATGGTTAGCTCTGTAAAGCTGATCCTCATGGTTAGCTCTGTATATAACAGATTCTCATGGTTAGCTCTGTATATAACTGATCCTCATGGTTAGCTCTGTATATAACTGATTCTCATGGTTAGCTCTGTATATAACAGATTCTCATGGTTAGCTCTGTAAAGCTGATCCTCATGGTTAGCTCTGTATATAACAGATTCTCATGGTTAGCTCTGTATATAACTGATCCTCATGGTTAGCTCTGTATATAACTGATTCTCATGGTTAGCTCTGTATATAACTGATTCTCATGGTTAGCTCTGTATATAACTGATTCTCATGGTTAGCTCTGTATATAACTGATTCTCATGGTTAGCTCTGTATATAACAGATTCTCATGGTTAGCTCTGTATATAACAGATTCTCATGGTTAGCTCTGTATATAACAGATTCTCATGGTTAGCTCTGTAAAGCTGATTCTCATGGTTAGCTCTGTAAAGCTGATTCTCATGGTTAGCTCTGTATATAACAGATTCTCATGGTTAGCTCTGTAAAGCTGATTCTCATGGTTAGCTCTGTATATAACAGATTCTCATGGTTAGCTCTGTAAAGCTGATTCTCATGGTTAGCTCTGTATATAACAGATTCTCATGGTTAGCTCTGTATATAACTGATTCTCATGGTTAGCTCTGTAAAGCTGATCCTCATGGTTAGATCTGTAAAGCTGATCCTCATGGTTAGCTCTGTAAAGCTGATCCTCATGGTTAGCTCTGTATATAACTGATCCTCATGGTTAGCTCTGTATATAACTGATCCTCATGGTTAGCTCTGTATATAACTGATCCTCATGGTTAGCTCTGTATATAACTGATCCTCATGGTTAGCTCTGTATATAACTGATTCTCATGGTTAGCTCTGTATATAACTGATTCTCATGGTTAGCTCTGTATATAACTGATTCTCATGGTTAGCTCTGTATATAACTGATTCTCATGGTTAGCTCTGTATATAACTGATTCTCATGGTTAGCTCTGTATATAACTGATTCTCATGGTTAGCTCTGTATATAACTGATTCTCATGGTTAGCTCTGTAAAGCTGATCCTCATGGTTAGATCTGTAAAGCTGATCCTCATGGTTAGCTCTGTAAAGCTGATCCTCATGGTTAGCTCTGTATATAACTGATCCTCATGGTTAGCTCTGTATATAACTGATCCTCATGGTTAGCTCTGTATATAACTGATCCTCATGGTTAGCTCTGTATATAACTGATCCTCATGGTTAGCTCTGTATATAACTGATTCTCATGGTTAGCTCTGTATATAACTGATTCTCATGGTTAGCTCTGTATATAACTGATTCTCATGGTTAGCTCTGTATATAACTGATTCTCATGGTTAGCTCTGTATATAACTGATTCTCATGGTTAGCTCTGTATATAACTGATTCTCATGGTTAGCTCTGTATATAACTGATTCTCATGGTTAGCTCTGTATATAACTGATTCTCATGGTTAGCTCTGTATATAACTGATTCTCATGGTTAGCTCTGTATATAACTGATCCTCATGGTTAGCTCTGTATATAACTGATTCTCATGGTTAGCTCTGTAAAGCTGATCCTCATGGTTAGCTCTGTATATAACAGATTCTCATGGTTAGCTCTGTATATAACTGATCCTCATGGTTAGCTCTGTATATAACTGATTCTCATGGTTAGCTCTGTATATAACAGATTCTCATGGTTAGCTCTGTAAAGCTGATCCTCATGGTTAGCTCTGTATATAACAGATTCTCATGGTTAGCTCTGTATATAACTGATCCTCATGGTTAGCTCTGTATATAACTGATTCTCATGGTTAGCTCTGTATATAACTGATTCTCATGGTTAGCTCTGTATATAACTGATTCTCATGGTTAGCTCTGTATATAACTGATTCTCATGGTTAGCTCTGTATATAACAGATTCTCATGGTTAGCTCTGTATATAACAGATTCTCATGGTTAGCTCTGTATATAACAGATTCTCATGGTTAGCTCTGTAAAGCTGATTCTCATGGTTAGCTCTGTAAAGCTGATTCTCATGGTTAGCTCTGTATATAACAGATTCTCATGGTTAGCTCTGTAAAGCTGATTCTCATGGTTAGCTCTGTATATAACAGATTCTCATGGTTAGCTCTGTAAAGCTGATCCTCATGGTTAGCTCTGTATATAACAGATTCTCATGGTTAGCTCTGTATATAACAGATTCTCATGGTTAGCTCTGTATATAACTGATTCTCATGGTTAGCTCTGTATATAACTGATTCTCATGGTTAGCTCTGTATATAACTGATTCTCATGGTTAGCTCTGTATATAACTGATTCTCATGGTTAGCTCTGTATATAACAGATTCTCATGGTTAGCTCTGTATATAACAGATTCTCATGGTTAGCTCTGTATATAACAGATTCTCATGGTTAGCTCTGTAAAGCTGATTCTCATGGTTAGCTCTGTAAAGCTGATTCTCATGGTTAGCTCTGTATATAACAGATTCTCATGGTTAGCTCTGTAAAGCTGATTCTCATGGTTAGCTCTGTATATAACAGATTCTCATGGTTAGCTCTGTAAAGCTGATCCTCATGGTTAGCTCTGTATATAACAGATTCTCATGGTTAGCTCTGTATATAACAGATTCTCATGGTTAGCTCTGTATATAACAGATTCTCATGGTTAGCTCTGTAAAGCTGATTCTCATGGTTAGCTCTGTAAAGCTGATTCTCATGGTTAGCTCTGTATATAACAGATTCTCATGGTTAGCTCTGTAAAGCTGATTCTCATGGTTAGCTCTGTAAAGCTGATTTTCATGGTTAGCTCTGTAAAGCTGATTCTCATGGTTAGATCTGTAAAGCTGATTCTCATGGTTAGCTCTGTAAAGCTGATCCTCATGGTTAGATCTGTAAAGCTGATCCTCATGGTTAGATCTGTAAAGCTGATCCTCATGGTTAGCTCTGTATATAACAGATCCTCATGGTTAGCTCTGTATATAACAGATTCTCATGGTTAGCTCTGTATATAACAGATTCTCATGGTTAGCTCTGTAAAGCTGATCCTCATGGTTAGCTCTGTATATAACAGATCCTCATGGTTAGCTCTGTATATAACAGATTCTCATGGTTAGCTCTGTAAAGCTGATTCTCATGGTTAGCTCTGTATATAACAGATTCTCATGGTTAGCTCTGTAAAGCTGATTCTCATGGTTAGCTCTCTATATAACAGATTCTCATGGTTAGCTCTGTATATAACTGATTCTCATGGTTAGCTCTGTAAAGCTGATTCTCATGGTTAGCTCTGTAAAGCTGATCCTCATGGTTAGCTCTGTATATAACAGATTCTCATGGTTAGCATTGTAAAGCTGACCATCATGGTTAGCTCTGTATATAACAGATTCTCATGGTTAGCTCTGTAAAGCTGATCCTCATGGTTAGCTCTGTATATAACAGATTCTCATGGTTAGCATTGTAAAGCTGACCATCATGGTTAGCTCTGTATATAACAGATTCTCATGGTTAGCATTGTAAAGCTGACCATCATGGTTAGCTCTGTATATAACAGATTCTCATGGTTAGCTCTGTAAAGCTGATCCTCATGGTTAGCTCTGTATATAACTGATTCTCATGGTTAGCTCTGTTTATAACAGATTCTCATGGTTAGCTCTGTATATAACAGATTCTCATGGTTAGCATTGTAAAGCTGACCATCATGGTTAGCTCTGTATATAACAGATTCTCATGGTTAGCTCTGTATATAACAGATTCTCATGGTTAGCATTGTAAAGCTGACCATCATGGTTAGCTCTGTATATAACAGATTCTCATGGTTAGCTCTGTAAAGCTGATCCTCATGGTTAGCTCTGTATATAACTGATGCTCATGGTTAGCTCTGTATAACTGATCATCATGGTTAGCTCTGTATAACTGATCATCATGGTTAGCTCTGTATAACTGATCATCATGGTTAGCTCTGTGTATCTGATCATCATGGTTAAGCTCTGTTAAGCTGATCCTCATGGTTAGCTCTGTAAAGCTAATCATCATGGTTAGCTCTGTAAAGCTGATCCTCATGGTTAGATCTGTAAAGCTGATCCTCATGGTTAGCTCTGTGTATCTGATCCTCATGGTTAGCTCTGTGATCTGATCCTCATGGTTAGCTCTGTATAGATGATGCTCGTGGTTAGATCTGTAAAGCTGATTCTCATGGTTAGCTCTGTAAAGCTGATCCTCATGGTTAGATCTGTAAAGCTGATTCTCATGGTTAGCTCTGTAAAGCTGATCCTCATGGTTAGATCTGTAAAGCTCCTCATGGTTAGCTCTGTATAGATGATGCTCGTGGTTAGATCTGTAAAGCTGATTCTCATGGTTAGCTCTGTAAAGCTGATCCTCATGGTTAGATCTGTAAAGCAGATTCTCATGGTTAGCTCTGTAAAGCTGATCCTCATGGTTAGCTCTGTATATAACAGATTCTCATGGTTAGCTCTGTAAAGCTGATCCTCATGGTTAGCTCTGTATATAACTGATTCTCATGGTTAGCTCTGTATATAACAGATTCTCATGGTTAGCTCTGTATATAACAGATTCTCATGGTTAGCTCTGTATATAACAGATTCTCATGGTTAGCTCTGTATATAACAGATTCTCATGGTTAGCTCTGTAAAGCTGATCCTCATGGTTAGCTCTGTATATAACAGATTCTCATGGTTAGCTCTGTAAAGCTGATCCTCATGGTTAGCTCTGTATATAACAGATTCTCATGGTTAGCTCTGTATATAACAGATTCTCATGGTTAGCTCTGTATATAACAGATTCTCATGGTTAGCTCTGTATATAACAGATTCTCATGGTTAGCTCTGTATATAACAGATTCTCATGGTTAGCTCTGTAAAGCTGATCCTCATGGTTAGCTCTGTATATAACTGATTCTCATGGTTAGCTCTGTATATAACAGATCCTCATGGTTAGCTCTGTATATAACAGATTCTCATGGTTAGCTCTGTAAAGCTGATCCTCATGGTTAGCTCTGTATATAACTGATTCTCATGGTTAGCTCTGTATATAACAGATTCTCATGGTTAGCTCTGTATATAACATATTCTCATGGTTAGCTCTGTAAAGCTGATTCTCATGGTTAGCTCTGTAAAGCTGATTCTCATGGTTAGCTCTGTATATAACTGATTCTCATGGTTAGCTCTGTATATAACAGATTCTCATGGTTAGCTCTGTATATAACAGATTCTCATGGTTAGCTCTGTATATAACAGATTCTCATGGTTAGCTCTGTATATAACAGATTCTCATGGTTAGCTCTGTAAAGCTGATTCTCATGGTTAGCTCTGTAAAGCTGATCCTCATGGTTAGCTCTGTAAAG
Source organism: Oncorhynchus kisutch (assembly GCF_002021735.2). Taxonomy (NCBI): domain Eukaryota; kingdom Metazoa; phylum Chordata; class Actinopteri; order Salmoniformes; family Salmonidae; genus Oncorhynchus; species Oncorhynchus kisutch. The sequence continues at coordinate 94,919,703 of NC_034188.2, read as the reverse complement.
CTGATTCTCATGGTTAGCTCTGTAAAGCTGATTCTCATGGTTAGCTCTGTAAAGCTGATTCTCATGGTTAGCTCTGTAAAGCTGATTCTCATGGTTAGCTCTGTATATAACTGATTATCATGGTTAGCTCTGTAAAGCTGATTCTCATGGTTAGCTCTGTAAAGCTGATCCTCATGGTTAGCTCTGTAAAGCTGATCCTCATGGTTAGCTCTGTATATAACAGATTCTCATGGTTAGCTCTGTAAAGCTGATCCTCATGGTTAGCTCTGTATATAACTGATTCTCATGGTTAGCTCTGTAAAGCTGATCCTCATGGTTAGCTCTGTATATAACAGATTCTCATGGTTAGCTCTGTATATAACAGATTCTCATGGTTAGCTCTGTATATACAGATTCTCATGGTTAGCTCTGTATATAACAGATTCTCATGGTTAGCTCTGTATATAACAGATTCTCATGGTTAGCTCTGTAAAGCTGATCCTCATGGTTAGCTATGTATATAACTGATTCTCATGGTTAGCTCTGTATATAACAGATCCTCATGGTTAGCTCTGTATATAACAGATTCTCATGGTTAGCTCTGTAAAGCTGATCCTCATGGTTAGCTCTGTATATAACAGATTCTCATGGTTAGCTCTGTAAAGCTGATCCTCATGGTTAGCTCTGTATATAACTGATTCTCATGGTTAGCTCTGTATATAACAGATTCTCATGGTTAGCTCTGTATATAACAATTTCTCATGGTTAGCTCTGTATATAACAGATTCTCATGGTTAGCTCTGTATATAACAGATTCTCATGGTTAGCTCTGTAAAGCTGATCCTCATGGTTAGCTCTGTATATAACAGATTCTCATGGTTAGCTCTGTAAAGCTGATCCTCATGGTTAGCTCTGTATATAACAGATTCTCATGGTTAGCTCTGTATATAACAGATTCTCATGGTTAGCTCTGTATATAACAGATTCTCATGGTTAGCTCTGTATATAACAGATTCTCATGGTTAGCTCTGTATATAACAGATTCTCATGGTTAGCTCTGTAAAGCTGATCCTCATGGTTAGCTCTGTATATAACTGATTCTCATGGTTAGCTCTGTATATAACAGATCCTCATGGTTAGCTCTGTATATAACAGATTCTCATGGTTAGCTCTGTAAAGCTGATCCTCATGGTTAGCTCTGTATATAACTGATTCTCATGGTTAGCTCTGTATATAACAGATTCTCATGGTTAGCTCTGTATATAACATATTCTCATGGTTAGCTCTGTAAAGCTGATTCTCATGGTTAGCTCTGTAAAGCTGATTCTCATGGTTAGCTCTGTATATAACTGATTCTCATGGTTAGCTCTGTATATAACAGATTCTCATGGTTAGCTCTGTATATAACAGATTCTCATGGTTAGCTCTGTATATAACAGATTCTCATGGTTAGCTCTGTATATAACAGATTCTCATGGTTAGCTCTGTAAAGCTGATTCTCATGGTTAGCTCTGTAAAGCTGATCCTCATGGTTAGCTCTGTAAAGCTGATTCTCATGGTTAGCTCTGTAAAGCTGATTCTCATGGTTAGCTCTGTAAAGCTGATTCTCATGGTTAGCTCTGTAAAGCTGATCCTCATGGTTAGCTCTGTATATAACTGATTCTCATGGTTAGCTCTGTAAAGCTGATCCTCATGGTTAGCTCTGTATATAACAGATTCTCATGGTTAGCTCTGTATATAACAGATTCTCATGGTTAGCTCTGTATATAACAGATTCTCATGGTTAGCTCTGTATATAACAGATTCTCATGGTTAGCTCTGTATATAACAGATTCTCATGGTTAGCTCTGTAAAGCTGATCCTCATGGTTAGCTATGTATATAACTGATTCTCATGGTTAGCTCTGTATATAACAGATCCTCATGGTTAGCTCTGTATATAACAGATTCTCATGGTTAGCTCTGTAAAGCTGATCCTCATGGTTAGCTCTGTATATAACAGATTCTCATGGTTAGCTCTGTAAAGCTGATCCTCATGGTTAGCTCTGTATATAACTGATTCTCATGGTTAGCTCTGTATATAACAGATTCTCATGGTTAGCTCTGTATATAACAGATTCTCATGGTTAGCTCTGTATATAACAGATTCTCATGGTTAGCTCTGTATATAACAGATTCTCATGGTTAGCTCTGTAAAGCTGATCCTCATGGTTAGCTCTGTATATAACAGATTCTCATGGTTAGCTCTGTAAAGCTGATCCTCATGGTTAGCTCTGTATATAACAGATTCTCATGGTTAGCTCTGTATATAACAGATTCTCATGGTTAGCTCTGTATATAACAGATTCTCATGGTTAGCTCTGTATATAACAGATTCTCATGGTTAGCTCTGTATATAACAGATTCTCATGGTTAGCTCTGTAAAGCTGATCCTCATGGTTAGCTCTGTATATAACTGATTCTCATGGTTAGCTCTGTATATAACAGATCCTCATGGTTAGCTCTGTATATAACAGATTCTCATGGTTAGCTCTGTAAAGCTGATCCTCATGGTTAGCTCTGTATATAACTGATTCTCATGGTTAGCTCTGTATATAACAGATTCTCATGGTTAGCTCTGTATATAACATATTCTCATGGTTAGCTCTGTAAAGCTGATTCTCATGGTTAGCTCTGTAAAGCTGATTCTCATGGTTAGCTCTGTATATAACTGATTCTCATGGTTAGCTCTGTATATAACAGATTCTCATGGTTAGCTCTGTATATAACAGATTCTCATGGTTAGCTCTGTATATAACAGATTCTCATGGTTAGCTCTGTATATAACAGATTCTCATGGTTAGCTCTGTAAAGCTGATTCTCATGGTTAGCTCTGTAAAGCTGATCCTCATGGTTAGCTCTGTAAAGCTGATTCTCATGGTTAGCTCTGTAAAGCTGATTCTCATGGTTAGCTCTGTAAAGCTGATTCTCATGGTTAGCTCTGTAAAGCTGATTCTCATGGTTAGCTCTGTATATAACTGATTATCATGGTTAGCTCTGTAAAGCTGATTCTCATGGTTAGCTCTGTAAAGCTGATCCTCATGGTTAGCTCTGTAAAGCTGATCCTCATGGTTAGCTCTGTATATAACAGATTCTCATGGTTAGCTCTGTAAAGCTGATCCTCATGGTTAGCTCTGTATATAACTGATTCTCATGGTTAGCTCTGTAAAGCTGATCCTCATGGTTAGCTCTGTATATAACAGATTCTCATGGTTAGCTCTGTATATAACAGATTCTCATGGTTAGCTCTGTATATAACAGATTCTCATGGTTAGCTCTGTAAAGCTGATCCTCATGGTTAGCTATGTATATAACTGATTCTCATGGTTAGCTCTGTATATAACAGATCCTCATGGTTAGCTCTGTATATAACTGATTCTCATGGTTAGCTCTGTAAAGCTGATCCTCATGGTTAGCTCTGTATATAACAGATTCTCATGGTTAGCTCTGTATATAACAGATTCTCATGGTTAGCTCTGTATATAACAGATTCTCATGGTTAGCTCTGTATATAACAGATTCTCATGGTTAGCTCTGTATATAACAGATTCTCATGGTTAGCTCTGTAAAGCTGATTCTCATGGTTAGCTCTGTAAAGCTGATCCTCATGGTTAGCTCTGTAAAGCTGATTCTCATGGTTAGCTCTGTAAAGCTGATTCTCATGGTTAGCTCTGTAAAGCTGATTCTCATGGTTAGCTCTGTAAAGCTGATTCTCATGGTTAGCTCTGTAAAGCTGATTCTCATGGTTAGCTCTGTAAAGCTGATTCTCATGGTTAGCTCTGTAAAGCTGATTCTCATGGTTAGCTCTGTAAAGCTGATTCTCATGGTTAGCTCTGTAAAGCTGATTCTCATGGTTAGCTCTGTAAAGCTGATTCTCATGGTTAGCTCTGTAAAGCTGATTCTCATGGTTAGCTCTGTAAAGCTGATTCTCATGGTTAGCTCTGTAAAGCTGATTCTCATGGTTAGCTCTGTAAAGCTGATTCTCATGGTTAGCTCTGTAAAGCTGATTCTCATGGTTAGCTCTGTAAAGCTGATCTTCATGGTTAGCTCTGCATATAACTGATTCTCATGGTTAGCTCTGTATATAACAGATCCTCATGGTTAGCTCTGTATATAACAGATTCTCATGGTTAGCTCTGTAAAGCTGATCCTCATGGTTAGCTCTGTATATAACAGATTCTCATGGTTAGCTCTGTATATAACAGATTCTCATGGTTAGCTCTGTATATAACAGATTCTCATGGTTAGCTCTGTATATAACAGATTCTCATGGTTAGCTCTGTAAAGCTGATCCTCATGGTTAGCTCTGTATATAACAGATCCTCATGGTTAGCTCTGTATATAACAGATTCTCATGGTTAGCTCTGTAAAGCTGATCCTCATGGTTAGCTCTGTAAAGCTGATCCTCATGGTTAGCTCTGTATATAACAGATTCTCATGGTTAGCTCTGTAAAGCTGATTCTCATGGTTAGCTCTGTAAAGCTGATCCTCATGGTTAGCTCTGTATATAACTGATTCTCATGGTTAGCTCTGTATATAACAGATCCTCATGGTTAGCTCTGTATATAACAGATTCTCATGGTTAGCTCTGTAAAGCTGATCCTCATGGTTAGCTCTGTATATAACAGATTCTCATGGTTAGCTCTGTATATAACAGATTCTCATGGTTAGCTCTGTATATAACAGATTCTCATGGTTAGCTCTGTATATAACAGATTCTCATGGTTAGCTCTGTAAAGCTGATCCTCATGGTTAGCTCTGTATATAACAGATCCTCATGGTTAGCTCTGTATATAACAGATTCTCATGGTTAGCTCTGTAAAGCTGATCCTCATGGTTAGCTCTGTAAAGCTGATTCTCATGGTTAGCTCTGTAAAGCTGATTCTCATGGTTAGCTCTGTAAAGCTGATTCTCATGGTTAGCTCTGTAAAGCTGATTCTCATGGTTAGCTCTGTAAAGCTGATTCTCATGGTTAGCTCTGTAAAGCTGATTCTCATGGTTAGCTCTGTAAAGCTGATTCTCATGGTTAGCTCTGTAAAGCTGATTCTCATGGTTAGCTCTGTAAAGCTGATTCTCATGGTTAGCTCTGTAAAGCTGATTCTCATGGTTAGCTCTGTAAAGCTGATTCTCATGGTTAGCTCTGTAAAGCTGATTCTCATGGTTAGCTCTGTAAAGCTGATTCTCATGGTTAGCTCTGTAAAGCTGATCCTCATGGTTAGCTCTGTATATAACTGATTCTCATGGTTAGCTCTGTATATAACAGATCCTCATGGTTAGCTCTGTATATAACAGATTCTCATGGTTAGCTCTGTAAAGCTGATCCTCATGGTTAGCTCTGTATATAACAGATTCTCATGGTTAGCTCTGTATATAACAGATTCTCATGGTTAGCTCTGTATATAACAGATTCTCATGGTTAGCTCTGTATATAACAGATTCTCATGGTTAGCTCTGTAAAGCTGATCCTCATGGTTAGCTCTGTATATAACAGATCCTCATGGTTAGCTCTGTATATAACAGATTCTCATGGTTAGCTCTGTAAAGCTGATCCTCATGGTTAGCTCTGTATATAACAGATTCTCATGGTTAGCTCTGTATATAACAGATTCTCATGGTTAGCTCTGTATATAACAGATTCTCATGGTTAGCTCTGTATATAACAGATTCTCATGGTTAGCTCTGTATATAACAGATTCTCATGGTTAGCTCTGTAAAGCTGATCCTCATGGTTAGCTATGTATATAACTGATTCTCATGGTTAGCTCTGTATATAACAGATCCTCATGGTTAGCTCTGTATATAACTGATTCTCATGGTTAGCTCTGTAAAGCTGATCCTCATGGTTAGCTCTGTATATAACAGATTCTCATGGTTAGCTCTGTATATAACAGATTCTCATGGTTAGCTCTGTATATAACAGATTCTCATGGTTAGCTCTGTATATAACAGATTCTCATGGTTAGCTCTGTATATAACAGATTCTCATGGTTAGCTCTGTAAAGCTGATTCTCATGGTTAGCTCTGTAAAGCTGATCCTCATGGTTAGCTCTGTAAAGCTGATTCTCATGGTTAGCTCTGTAAAGCTGATTCTCATGGTTAGCTCTGTAAAGCTGATTCTCATGGTTAGCTCTGTAAAGCTGATTCTCATGGTTAGCTCTGTAAAGCTGATTCTCATGGTTAGCTCTGTAAAGCTGATTCTCATGGTTAGCTCTGTAAAGCTGATTCTCATGGTTAGCTCTGTAAAGCTGATTCTCATGGTTAGCTCTGTAAAGCTGATTCTCATGGTTAGCTCTGTAAAGCTGATTCTCATGGTTAGCTCTGTAAAGCTGATTCTCATGGTTAGCTCTGTAAAGCTGATTCTCATGGTTAGCTCTGTAAAGCTGATTCTCATGGTTAGCTCTGTAAAGCTGATTCTCATGGTTAGCTCTGTAAAGCTGATCTTCATGGTTAGCTCTGCATATAACTGATTCTCATGGTTAGCTCTGTATATAACAGATCCTCATGGTTAGCTCTGTATATAACAGATTCTCATGGTTAGCTCTGTAAAGCTGATCCTCATGGTTAGCTCTGTATATAACAGATTCTCATGGTTAGCTCTGTATATAACAGATTCTCATGGTTAGCTCTGTATATAACAGATTCTCATGGTTAGCTCTGTATATAACAGATTCTCATGGTTAGCTCTGTAAAGCTGATCCTCATGGTTAGCTCTGTATATAACAGATCCTCATGGTTAGCTCTGTATATAACAGATTCTCATGGTTAGCTCTGTAAAGCTGATCCTCATGGTTAGCTCTGTAAAGCTGATCCTCATGGTTAGCTCTGTATATAACAGATTCTCATGGTTAGCTCTGTAAAGCTGATTCTCATGGTTAGCTCTGTAAAGCTGATCCTCATGGTTAGCTCTGTATATAACTGATTCTCATGGTTAGCTCTGTATATAACAGATCCTCATGGTTAGCTCTGTATATAACAGATTCTCATGGTTAGCTCTGTAAAGCTGATCCTCATGGTTAGCTCTGTATATAACAGATTCTCATGGTTAGCTCTGTATATAACAGATTCTCATGGTTAGCTCTGTATATAACAGATTCTAATGGTTAGCTCTGTATATAACAGATTCTCATGGTTAGCTCTGTAAAGCTGATCCTCATGGTTAGCTCTGTATATAACAGATCCTCATGGTTAGCTCTGTATATAACAGATTCTCATGGTTAGCTCTGTAAAGCTGATCCTCATGGTTAGCTCTGTAAAGCTGATTCTCATGGTTAGCTCTGTAAAGCTGATTCTCATGGTTAGCTCTGTAAAGCTGATTCTCATGGTTAGCTCTGTAAAGCTGATTCTCATGGTTAGCTCTGTAAAGCTGATTCTCATGGTTAGCTCTGTAAAGCTGATTCTCATGGTTAGCTCTGTAAAGCTGATTCTCATGGTTAGCTCTGTAAAGCTGATTCTCATGGTTAGCTCTGTAAAGCTGATTCTCATGGTTAGCTCTGTAAAGCTGATTCTCATGGTTAGCTCTGTAAAGCTGATTCTCATGGTTAGCTCTGTAAAGCTGATTCTCATGGTTAGCTCTGTAAAGCTGATTCTCATGGTTAGCTCTGTAAAGCTGATTCTCATGGTTAGCTCTGTAAAGCTGATTCTCATGGTTAGCTCTGTAAAGCTGATCCTCATGGTTAGCTCTGTATATAACTGATTCTCATGGTTAGCTCTGTATATAACAGATCCTCATGGTTAGCTCTGTATATAACAGATTCTCATGGTTAGCTCTGTAAAGCTGATCCTCATGGTTAGCTCTGTATATAACAGATTCTCATGGTTAGCTCTGTATATAACAGATTCTCATGGTTAGCTCTGTATATAACAGATTCTCATGGTTAGCTCTGTATATAACAGATTCTCATGGTTAGCTCTGTAAAGCTGATCCTCATGGTTAGCTCTGTATATAACAGATCCTCATGGTTAGCTCTGTATATAACAGATTCTCATGGTTAGCTCTGTAAAGCTGATCCTCATGGTTAGCTCTGTAAAGCTGATCCTCATGGTTAGCTCTGTATATAACAGATTCTCATGGTTAGCTCTGTAAAGCTGATTCTCATGGTTAGCTCTGTAAAGCTGATCCTCATGGTTAGCTCTGTATATAACTGATTCTCATGGTTAGCTCTGTATATAACAGATCCTCATGGTTAGCTCTGTATATAACAGATTCTCATGGTTAGCTCTGTAAAGCTGATCCTCATGGTTAGCTCTGTATATAACAGATTCTCATGGTTAGCTCTGTATATAACAGATTCTCATGGTTAGCTCTGTATATAACAGATTCTCATGGTTAGCTCTGTATATAACAGATTCTCATGGTTAGCTCTGTAAAGCTGATCCTCATGGTTAGCTCTGTATATAACAGATCCTCATGGTTAGCTCTGTATATAACAGATTCTCATGGTTAGCTCTGTAAAGCTGATCCTCATGGTTAGCTCTGTATATAACAGATTCTCATGGTTAGCTCTGTATATAACAGATTCTCATGGTTAGCATTGTAAAGCTGACCATCATGGTTAGCTCTGTATATAACAGATTCTCATGGTTAGCTCTGTAAAGCTGATCCTCATGGTTAGCTCTGTATATAACTGATTCTCATGGTTAGCTCTGTATATAACAGATTCTCATGGTTAGCTCTGTATATAACAGATTCTCATGGTTAGCATTGTAAAGCTGACCATCATGGTTAGCTCTGTATATATCAGATTCTCATGGTTAGCATTGTAAAGCTGACCATCATGGTTAGCTCTGTATATAACAGATTCTCATGGTTAGCTCTGTATATAACAGATTCTCATGGTTAGCATTGTAAAGCTGACCATCATGGTTAGCTCTGTATATAACAGATTCTCATGGTTAGCTCTGTAAAGCTGATCCTCATGGTTAGCTCTGTATATAACTGATGCTCATGGTTAGCTCTGTATAACTGATCATCATGGTTAGCTCTGTATAACTGATCATCATGGTTAGCTCTGTATAACTGATCATCATGGTTAGCTCTGTGTATCTGATCATCATGGTTAAGCTCTGTTAAGCTGATCCTCATGGTTAGCTCTGTAAAGCTAATCATCATGGTTAGCTCTGTAAAGCTGATCCTCATGGTTAGATCTGTAAAGCTGATCCTCATGGTTAGCTCTGTGTATCTGATCCTCATGGTTAGCTCTGTGATCTGATCCTCATGGTTAGCTCTGTATAGATGGTGCTCGTGGTTAGATCTGTAAAGCTGATTCTCATGGTTAGCTCTGTAAAGCTGATCCTCATGGTTAGATCTGTAAAGCTGATTCTCATGGTTAGCTCTGTAAAGCTGATCCTCATGGTTAGATCTGTAAAGCTCCTCATGGTTAGCTCTGTATAGATGATGCTCGTGGTTAGATCTGTAAAGCTGATTCTCATGGTTAGCTCTGTAAAGCTGATCCTCATGGTTAGATCTGTAAAGCTGATTCTCATGGTTAGCTCTGTAAAGCTGATCCTCATGGTTAGATCTGTAAAGCTCCTCATGGTTAGCTCTGTATAGTTGATGCTCATGGTTAGATCTGTAAAGCTGATTCTCATGGTTAGCTCTGTAAAGCTGATCCTCATGGTTAGATCTGTAAAGCTGATTCTCATGGTTAGCTCTGTAAAGCTGATCCTCATGGTTGGATCTGTAAAGCTCCTCATGGTTAGCTCTGTATAGATGATGCTCGTGGTTAGATCTGTAAAGCTGATTCTCATGGTTAGCTCTGTAAAGCTGATCCTCATGGTTAGATCTGTAAAGCTGATTCTCATGGTTAGCTCTGTAAAGCTGATCCTCATGGTTAGCTCTGTATATAACTGATCCTCATGGTTAGCTCTGTATATAACTGATCCTCATGGTTAGCTCTGTAAAGCTGATCCTCATGGTTAGCTCTGTGTATCTGATCCTCATGGTTAGCTCTGTATAGATGATGCTCATGGTTAGCTCGGTATATTGACATTTACATTTTAGTCATTTAGCAGATGCTTTAATCCATAGCCACTTACTGGAGCAATCATCATTGAGTGGCTTGTTCAAGGATTAGGTGTCATCTGATAAAATTCCATATTTTCCTTGAAAGTTAGCAACATTCCGGTAGTTTACTCGAACGTTTCCAGTACCCTCCCTTTGGAACGTTAATCGCCACTAAGACTTTGGTTGTGTCATAAGTCACTACTTTAGAGGGAATAGGGTATTATTTCACCTACAGCCTTCTACTGGGACAGCTGTCCTTGTCCTGTCTAACACCTATCGTTACTAGCATGGTTACCGCCTTGGATCCTCAAAATAAATACTGTACCTTATTTCTGTAAATAAAAATGGTTCAGCACGTTGGAAATAAATATAACAAAAATGTATTGTTTACTAAAGAAATGCTTTACACTTGGGGGACAAAGCAGATATCTCGTTGTTATTTGAGTGACAGACACTATGTTAAAAATAGTCTAATATAAACCCACCTGTGTTAATAGGTGTTGTGCATGAGCTCACCTGGGATGTAGTGGGTTGGAGGCAAGCTGCGGGCAATTCAGGGGCTGGATTGAATGGAAACCTATCATGTTTTGAATATGTCTCTTCTGCCTTGCAGGGATGTCTGTGTTGAGGAAGAATGAAATCCCTTTTATTGTGATGGCTAACAAAGCCTGCAGAATACCAGGGGAAATACAACACATCTATTACTTTGGCTGTTTTCTCAAGTTTACAAAATAAATGTGGAGGTAAGACTCTTCCTCGAAGTAGCTTCTTATATTACAGTCAAAAGTACTTAGGGAGAATAATATGATATGTTACCAATAGAGTTATTGAGTCAATGGCCTGTTTATTTATTTATTTCACATTTATTTAACCAGGTAGGCTAGTTGAGAACAAGTTCTCATTTACAACTGTGACCTGGCCAAGATGAAGCGTAGCAGTTTGACACATACAACGACACAGAGTTACACATGGGATAAACAGAACATACAGTCAATAATACAGTAGAACATAATAAAACAAAAAGTCTATATACAGTGAGTGCAAATGAGGTCAAATAAGGAAATAAATAGGCCATGGTGCAATTAAACACTGGAATGGTAGATCGGCAGAAGATGAAAGGCCTGTGAATGCATCTATAAGGTACTAAATGTACAAGTGCAATTTTAGGACAATAGAACACTTCCTAAGAAGTCTCTGCGAGTAAAGTAAGTCAACCATCATGTTCATTAAATAAGGAATCACGGCTTTTACTTCAGCTGGTCAGAGTAGGTGTTCCTAATGTTTTGTACACTCAGTGTACATCAGGAGTGTCAGACAGCTTCCTGTACAGGAGAGAAGAGCATCTCCTTCGCTGAGACTGCATCTTAAAATGTCACTGCGTTCCCCTTATGGCGCAACACTTCCCACCAGAGCTCTATGGGGCTGAAGGGAATAGGTTGCTATTTGAGACACAGACTAATGGATATGACCACATGTTCTGGTATTCTGTCGGTCTTCCTGACACAAATTCAACAACAATGGAGAAGGAGATGGGATTACCCCACAGGATTGTAATGAAATTAGATGAGATGGGATTACCCCACAGGATTGTAATGAAATTAGATGAGATGGGATTACCCCACAGGATTGTAATGAAATTAGATGAGATGGGATTACCCCACAGGATTATAATGAAATTAGATGAGATGGGATTACCACACAGGATTGTAATGAAATTAGATTAGATGGGATTACCCCACATGATTGTAATGAAATTAGATTAGATGGGATTACCACACAGGATTATAATGAAATTAGATGAGATGGGATTACCCCACAGGATTATAATGAAATTAGATGAGATGGGATTACCCCACAGGATTATAATGAAATTAGATGAGATGGGATTACCCCACAGGATTATAATGAAATTAGATGAGATGGGATTACCCCACAGGATTATAATGAAATTAGATGCTTTTATTCTGCTGCTAATCACAGTTTATTATCTATGCATAGTCACTTCACCCCTACCTACAGGTGAAAATGACCTCAATTTACCTCTGCCCCCGTATATCGACTTGGTACCACCGTCTGTTTACAGCCTCGTTATTGTTATTTTAGAGTGTTACTTTTTTATCATTTTTACTTTAGTTTATTTGGTAAATATTTACACCTGTTGTTTTCGGCAGAAAACAGAAACACAAATCCCTCCATGATGATCCTGGTCATTATAACACTCTTCCCTCCAGGCCCCATGATGATCCTGGTCATTATAACACTCTTCCCTCCAGGCCCCACGATGATCCCGGTCATTATAACACTCTTCCCTCTAGGCCCCATGATGATCCTGGTCATCATAACACTCTTCCCTCCCGGGCCCATGATGATCCTGGTCATTATAACACTCTTCCCTCCAGGCCCCATGATGATCCTGGTCATTATAACACTCTTCCCTCCAGGCCCCATGATGATCCTGGTCATTATAACACTCTTCCCTCCAGGCCCCATGATGATCCTGGTCATTATAACACTCTTCCCTCCAGGCCCCATGATGATCCTGGTCATTATAACACTCTTCCCTCCAGGCCCCACGATGATCCTGGTCATTATAACACTCTTCCCTCTAGGCCCCATGATGATCCTGGTCATCATAACACTCTTCCCTCCCGGCCCCATGATGATCCTGGTCATTATAACACTCTTCCCTCCAGGCCCCACGATGATCCTGGTCATTATAACACTCTTCCCTCCAGGCCCCATGATGATCCTGGTCATTATAACACTCTCCCTCCAGGCCCCATGATGATCCTGGTCATTATAACACTCTTCCCTCTAGGCCCCACGATGATCCTGGTCATTATAACACTCTTCCCTCCAGGCCCCATGATGATCCTGGTCATTATGACACTCTTCCCTCAAGGCCCCATGATGATCCTGGTCATTATAACACTCTTCCCTCTAGGCCCCATGATGATCCTGGTCATTATAACACTCTTCCCTCAAGGCCCCATGATGATCCTGGTCATCATAACACACTTCCTCTACCTTTAAATGACATCACCAGTGTGCATAACTATAGTGATATTTGCTTAACAGCGACCATCTTACCTCAACTCAACAGGACAATGAATATCAGAATCCTCCTGCTCAGCCTCTGTCTCTTTCTCTGTATGGTCCTCTGTGGCTTTAAGACAGTGTGGTCCCCTGTGGCTTTAAGACGGTGTGGTCCCCTGTGGCTTTAAGACGGTGTGGTCCCCTGTGGCTGTAAGACGGTGTGGTCCCCTGTGGCTTTAAGACGGTGTAGTCCCCTGTGGCTGTAAGACGGTGTGGTCCTCTGTAAGGCGGTGTGGTCCTCTGTGGCTGTAAGACGGTGTGGTCCTCTGTGGCTTTAAGTCGGTTTGGTCCTCTGTGGCTTTAAGACGGTGTGGTCCCCTGTGGCTTTAAGACGGTGTGGTCCTCTGTGACTTTAAGACGGTGTGGTCCTCTGTGGCATTAAGACGTGTGGTCCTCTGTGGCTTTAAGACGGTGTGGTCCTCTGTGGCTTTAAGACGGTGTGGTCCTCTGTGGCTTTAAGACGGTGTGGTCCCCTGTGGCTTTAAGACGGTGTGGTCCCCTGTGGCTTTAAGACGGTGTGGTCCCCTGTGGCTTTAAGACGGTGTGGTCCCCTGTGGTTTTAAGACGGTGTGGTCCCCTGTGGTTTTAAGACGGTGTGGTCCCCTGTGGCTTTAAGACGGTGTGGTCCCCTGTGGCTTTAAGACGGTGTGGTCCCCTGTGGCTTTAAGACGGTGTGGTCCCCTGTGGCCTTAAGACGGTGTGGTCCCCTGTGGCTTTAAGACGGTGTGGTCCCCTGTGGCTTTAAGACGGTGTGGTCCTCTGTGGCTTTAAGACGGTGGTTGTTGCTACGGTTTGTCTGTCTTTGGCTGGTTGTTGCTACGGTTTGTCTGTCTGTGGTTGGTTTCTGTAACGGTTTGGATGTCTGTGGCTGGTTTCTGTAATGGTTTGGATGTCTGTGGCTGGTTTCTGTAATGGTTTGGATGTCTGTGGCTGGTTGTCCAAAGGGAGTTGGGCACAAAAGTTCCCAATTAGTTTCTGCCTAGCAGGCATAGTAAACGCTGCTCCTTGGGGACTGTAGAGACAGATTATTTGTGGAGCAGGACATACGATGTTTATTCTGTGTTCTCTGAGTCTCTGCCTGCGTATCACCCTGTTCCCTACTTTTCAACAAGGCCCTGGCTATAAGTAGTGCACTGCAGATTGGAACAGAGTGCCATTTGCGACACACCCTCTGTATTTAGCACCTTATTCCCTCAACACTAAATGCCACTGCAGATAAACCCCCTGATGAGAGTGGGTTGCCACACTACGGAGGAGGGGAAATTCCGTCCACTGCAGGGACAACACGTCATGTGTTGTGTTTCACAGCTTTGATGAACGGCCTCGCTTACAGTTCAGACTGACAAGGCAGTGGAACATCATCATGTGTTCTCTGACAATGAGCAGAGCATTCAGTCAGATTTACCCCGACTAGTCATGTGACATTCCAATGAACTAAATTAAACCCAGCTTCCCAGGTTATGTTGAAATCCAACAGTCTCTTTCTGGAGAACCTGGACATTTTGGTAAATTGAACCCAGCTATCCAGGTAATGTTTTGTCTGAAATCCAGCAGTCTCTGCTTGTAATAACACTATGGGATGCTCGAATTTCTCCTGTTAAACACTTGAACGAGTTTGTAATGGAAATGTGATTAATGGATGACCCAACTCCCCCTGACACAATAACAGGGAGTGGGGTCACTGCCAGGGTCACCATTGTCCAGCCCCAACTTGAAGTTAAGTGCCATGTTCAAGGGCACAGTGAAATATTTTTCACCTTGTCAGCTCTGGGATTCAAACCAGCAATTAAGAGCTTCATGATGACGTCCATGTCACGGCGCTTAGGCCACTGACACTATTGTGATAAACTCTTGAGGACAGAAGGGACCCTTACAAGTCGAACACTGCGGATAGACCAAGCTACATGTTGGTTAGACCAAGCTACATGGTGGATAGACCAAGCTACATGGTGGATAGACCAAGCTACATGGTGGATAGACCAAGCTACATGCTGGTTAGACCAAGCTACATGGTGGATAGACCAAGCTACACTGGGGATAGACCAAGCTACATGGTGGTTATACCAAGCTACATGGTGGATAGACCAAGCTACATGGTGGATAGACCAAGCTACATACTGGTTAGACCAAGCTACATGGTGGATAGACCAAGCTACACTGGGGATAGACCAAGCTACATGGTGGTTAGACCAAGCTACATGGTGGATAGACCAAGCTACATGGTGGTTAGACCAAGCTACATGGTGGATATACCAAGCTACACTGGGGATAGACCAAGCTACATGGTGGTTAGACCAAGCTACATGGTGGTTAGACCAAGCTACATGGTGGATAGATGTTAAGGGAATTTTTATCAATGATGACTAATTATGTATACATTTCAATCAGGACTGACTAGTCCAAATGCTATTATGTACTGTACATAATGAATTTTCTCTCTTGCTCCCATTCCCAATTGTATATAATATAGTCAGGAGTTTAGTAACAATGACGGTCTGTTCCTTTGTACAAATGAATGAACTATCTCCAGACTGTCTAGAATGCTGATTTACAGTGACTGACCTTGGCTTTAGGCGAGGAGGGAAGGCTCGAGAACTATAGGGCCTCTCTACCCGTGTCATGAAGAGATAGAACATTTAGGAAACGCTGACGTCATTTTCAGTTTATAACCTGTGGTAAAATGTGTATGTACCAGTACTCTCTTGAATTAAACGCTGTTACCTGACTTTTAAGACTGGTCTCGATCTATTTCATGCATAAATGATAAACTTACAACTTATTATGAAATAGAGAGAGTGTGAATTTGGTTTTGGCTATAAAACATATAGGAATTTAGAATTCCTCTAACAATAGACCAAGCTACATGGTGGTTAGACCAAGCTACACTGGGGATATACCAAGCTACACTGTGATTAGACCAAGCTACACCAGGGATAGACCAAGCTACACTGTGATTAGACCAAGCTACACTGTGATTAGACCAAGCTACACTGGGATTAGACCAAGCTACACTGGGGATAGACCAAGCTACACTGCAGACATACCAAGCTACACTGCGGACAGACCAAGCTACACTGCGGACAGACCAAGCTACACTGCGGACAGACCAAGCTACATGGTGGATAGACCAAGCTACACTGGGGATAGACCAAGCTACACTAGGGATAGACCGAGCTACACTGGGGATAGACCAAGCTACACTGTGATTAGACCAAGCTACACTGTGATTAGACCAAGCTACACTGTGGATAGACAAAGCTACACTGTGATTAGACCAAGCTACACTGCGGACAGACCAAGCTACACTGCGGACAGACCAAGCTACACTGCGGACAGACCAAGCTACATTGCGGACAGACCAAGCTACACTGCGGATAGACCAAGCAATGCAGATGCAGATATGTAGTGTAGATATAATCTAATAAATATAGTTATACAGATACCAATTGTGCAAGTTCTCCCACTTAAAAAGATGAGAGAGGCCTGTAATTTTCATCATAGGTACACTTCAACTATGACAGACAGAATCAGAAGAAAAAAATCCAGAAAATCACATTGTAGGATTTTTAATTTATTTATTTGCAAATTATGGTGGAAAATAAGTATTTGGTCAATAACAAAAGTTTATCTCAATACTTTCGTATATACCCTTTGTTGGCAATGATAGAGGTCAAACGTTTTCTGTAAGTCTTCACAAGGTTTTCACCCACTGTTGCTGGTATTTTGGTCCATTCCTCCATGCAGATCTCCTCTAGAGCAGTGATGTTTTGGGGCTGTTGCTGGGCGACATGGACTTTCAACTCCCTCCAAAGATTTTCTATGGGGTTGAGATCTGGAGACTGGCTAGGCCACTCCAGGACCTTGAAATGCTTCTTACGAAGCCACTCCTTCATTGCCCGGGCGGTGTGTTTGGGATCATTGTCATGCTGAAAGACCCAGCCACGTTTCATCTTCAATGCCCTTGCTGATGGAAGGAGGTTTTCACTCAAAATCTCACGATACATGGCCCCATTCATTCTTTCCTTTACACGGATCAGTCGTCCTGGTCCCTTTGCAGAAAAACAGCCCCAAAGCATGATGTTTCCACCCCCATGCTTCACAGTAGGTATGGTGTTCTTTGGATGCAACTCAGCATTTTTTGTCATCCAAACACGACGAGTTGAGTTTTTACCCAAAATTTTTATTTTGGTTTGATCTGACCATATGACATTCTCCCAATCTTCTTTTGGATCATCCAAATGCTCTCTAGCAAACTTCAGATGGGCCTAGACATGTACACATGTACTGGCTTAAGCAGGGGGACACGTCTGGCACTGCAAGATTTGAGTCCCTGGCGGCGTAGTGTGTTACTGATGGTAGGCTTTGTTACGTTGGTCCCAGCTCTCTGCAGGTCATTCACTAGGTCCCCCCGTGTGGTTCTGGGATTTTTGCTCACCGTTCTTGGGATCATTTTGACCCCACGGGGTGAGATCTTGCGTGGAGCCCCAGATCGAGGGAGATTATCAGTGGTCTTGTATGTCTTCCATTTCCTAATAATTGCACCCACAGTTGATTTCTTCAAACCAAGCTGCTTACCTATTGCAGATTCAGTCTTCCCAGCCTGGTGCAGGTCTACAATTTTGTTTCTGGTGTCCTTTGACAGCTCTTTGGTCTTGGCCATAGTGGAGTTTGGAGTGTGACTGTTTGAGGTTGTGGACAGGTGTCTTTTATACTGATAACAAGTTCAAACAGGTCCATTAATACAGGTAACGAGTTGAGGACAGAGGAGCCTCTTAAAGAAGGTCTGTTAGAGCCAGAAATCTTACTTGTTTGTAGGTGACCAAATACTTATCTTCCACCACAATTTGCAAATAAATTCATTAACAATCCTACAATGTGATTTTCTGGATTTTTTTTCTCATTTTGTCTGTCATAGTTGAAGTGTACCTATGATGAAAATTACAGGCTTCTCATATTTTTAAGTGGGAGAACTTGCACAATTGGTGGCTGACTAAAAACGTTTTTCCCCATTGTATTTAGTGTAGATATAATAGAACTCAGACAGAAATACAGATACTGTATGTAGTGTAGGTATAATAATAGACAGTATGTAACGGCAGATTTCCTCCTCTTCGTCTGAAGAGCTCTGGACAGACGGGAGACTCTAGCAGCTCTGGACAGACGGGAGACTCTAGCAGCTCTGGACAGACGGGAGACTCTAGCAGCTCTGGACAGACGGGAGACTCTAGCAGCTCTGGACAGACGGGAGACTCTAGCAGCTCTGGACAGACGGGAGACTCTAGCAGCTCTGGACAGACGGGAGACTCTAGCAGCTCTGGACAGACGGGAAACTCTAGCAGCTCTGGACAGACGGGAGACTCTAGCAGCTCTGGACAGACGGGAGACTCTAGCAGCTCTGGAGAGGAGGAAGGCTCTGGCAGCGCTGGACAGATGGGAGACCCTGTAGGCAGAAGACGGAGAGACAGCCTGGTGCGGGGGGGCTGCCACCTGAGGACTGGTGCGTGGAGGTGGCACTGGATAGACCGGACCGTGCAGGCGCACTGGAGCTCTTGAGCACCGAGCCTGCCCAACCTTACCTGGTTGAATGCTCCCGGTAGCCAGGCCAGTGCGGCGAGATGGAATAGGCCGCACTTGGCTGTGCTGGCGAACTGGGGACACCATGCATAAGGCTGGTGCCATGTACGCCAGCCCAAGGAGACGCACTGGAGACCAGATGCGTAGAGCCGGCTTCATGGCACCTGGCTTGATGCCCACTCTAGCCCGGCCGATACGAGGAGCTGGAATGTGGTTACCGTGCGCTCCACAGCATAACACGGTGCCTGCCCGGTCTCTCTCGCTCTCCGGTAAGCACAGGAAGTTGGCGCAGGTCTCCTACCTGGCTTCGTCACACTCCCTGTGTGCCTCCCCCAATAATTTTTTGGGGCTGCCTCTCGTGCTTCCTACCGCGCCGCTGTGCTGACTCCATTCGCCGGCATCCCTCCTCACACTGCTGCAGAGATTGCCAGGCGGGCTCCGGCACTCTTCCTGGGTCGACCGCCCACCTGTCTATCTTCTCCCAAGTAGTGACACAGTCCAGACCCATGTCCAGAAATCCTGACATCGCTGCCCATTACCAGGTCCTTTTGTGGTGAGTGTTTATGTAGCGGCAGATTTCCTCCTCTTCGTCTGAAGAGGAGGTGTAGCAGGGATCGGACCAAAACACAGCGTGGTAAGTGTCCATATCGTTTATTATAAAACATAAACTGAACACTAAGAACTACAAAACAATAAATGTGAACATGACCGAAAATCAAACCGAAACAGTCCCGTGTGGTGACAGACATGGAAACAAACACCCACAAACCAACATTGAATCCCAGGCTACCTAAATATGGTCCTCAATCAGGGACAACAATAAACAGCTGCCTCTGATTGAGAACCATATCAGGCCAAACATAGAAATGGAAAAACATAGAAAAACACACATAGACTGCCCACCCCAACTCACGCCATGACCATCCTAAATAAAGACAAAACAAAGGAAATAAAGGTCAGAACGTGACACAGTAGCCTCTTGCATACCTTACCCATCAAAAGGATTTTACTTTATTTTTACTATTTTCTACAATGTAGAATAATAGTGAATACATTAAAACTATGAAATAAAACACATGGACTTATGCAGTAACCAAAAACGGTTAAACAAATCAGATTTTAGATTTTAGATTCTTCAAAGAAGCCCCCCTTTGACTTGATGACAGCTTTGCACATTATTGGCATTCTCTCAAACATGTTGGAATGCTTTTCCAACAGTCTTGAAGAGGTTCCCACATATGCTGAGCACTTGTTGGCTGCTTTTCCTTCACTCTGCGGTCCAACTCATCCCAAACCATCTGAATTAGGTTGAGGTTGGGTGATTGTGGAGGTCAGGTCATCTGATGCAGCGCTCCATCACTCTCCTTCTTGATCAAACATCCTGGAGGTGTGTTGGGTCATTGTTCTGTTGATCAACAAATGATAGTCCCACTAAGTGCACCCTTGATGGTATGGCGTATTGCATGTTATGGTAGCCGTGCTGGGTATTGTTTCTTGATTTCTAAATAAATCACTGACAGTGTCACCAGCAAACCACCCCCACATCTTCACACCTCCTCCTCCATGCTTCACGATGGGGAACTACACATGTGGAGATCATTCATTCAACTACTCTGCATCTCACGAAGACATGGGGGTTGGAACCAAAAAATCTCAAATTTGGACTCAACAGACCAAAGGACAAATTTCCATCGGTCTAATGTTCATTGCTCATGTTTCTTGGCCCAAACAAGTCTCTTATTAATTATCGTTGTGTCCTTTAGTAGTGGTTTCTTTGCAACAATTGGACCATGAAGGCCTGACTCACACAGTCTCCTCTGAACAGTTGATGTTGAGATGTGTCTGTTACTTGAACTCTGTGAAGCATTTCTTTGGGCTGCTATTTCTGAGGCTGGTAACTCTAAATGAACTTATCCTTTGCAGCAGAGGTAACTCTGGGTCTTCCTTTTCTGTGGCGGTCCTCATGAGAGCCAGTTTCATCATAGCGCTTGATGGTTTTTGCAACTGCACTTGAAGTAACTTTCAAAGTGCTTGAAATTTTCCGGATTGACTGACCTTCATGTCTTAAAGTGATGATGTCATTTCTCATTGCTTATGTGAGCTGTTCTTGCCATAATATGTCACTGGTATTTTCCCAAAATGGTCTATCTTCTGTATACCAACCCTACCTTGTCACAACACAACTGATTGGCTCAAACGCATTAACACTTTTTTGGTTACTACATGATTCCATATGTGTTATTTCATAGTTTTTACGTCTTCACTATTATTCCTCAATGTAGAAAATAGTAAAAATAAAAACCCTTGAATGAGTAGATGTGTCCAAACTTTTGACTGTGCTGTGCTGAACCTACATACATTTGACATACACAGTATATTCTACATTAGATATCTTGTTTTTTTGGTGCTTTTGTCCCACCCTTCAGCTCCCCTCAACCTCTCCCATCTATATCTGAACACCATCCAATTTTGATTTCTATTTCTGTAGAGCAGACTTTGTAGCAGGATTAATGCTTTCCAAACATCGTTCTATATTGGATTTCTATGAGCAATGATTCCATAGGGTTCTGTGCAGTAGACAACAAGGAATGCCAGGTGAATAAAGATAGCCCATTAAATAGAGGAGCAGGTGTCTGGAATAAAGATAGCCCATTGAATAGAGGAGCATGTGTCTGGAATAAAGATAGCCCATTGAATAGAGGAGCAGGTGGCTGGAATAAAGATAGCCCATTGAATAGAGGAGCAGGAGTCTGGAATAAAGATAGCCCATTGAATAGAGGAGCAGGAGTCTGGAATAAAGATAGCCCATTGAATAGAGGAGCATGTGTCTGGAATAAAGATGCCCATTGAATAGAGGAGCATGTGTCTGGAATAAAGATAGCCCCTTAAATAGAGGAGCAGGTGTCTGAAATAAAGATAGCCCATTGAATAGAGGAGCAGGAGTCTGGAATAAAGATACCCATTGAATAGAGGAGCAGGTGTCTGGAATAAAGATAGCCCATTAAATAGAGGAGCATGTGTCTGGAATAAAGATGCCCATTGAATAGAGGAGCATGTGTCTGGAATAAAGATAGCCCATTAAATAGAGGAGCAGGTGTCTGAAATAAAGATAGCCCATTGAATAGAGGAGCAGGAGTCTGGAATAAAGATACCCATTGAATAGAGGAGCAGGTGTCTGGAATAAAGATAGCCCATTAAATACAGGAGCAGGTGTCTGGAATAAAGATAGCCCATTAAATAGAGGAGCAGGTGTCTGGAATAAAGATAGCCCATTAAATAGAGGAGCAGGTGTCTGGAATAAAGATAGCCCATTGAATACAGGAGCAGGTGTCTGGAATAAAGATAGCCCATTGAATACAGGAGCAGGTGTCTGGAATAAAGATAGCTCTGTCACGTAAGCTCCATCTCCGGCTTCTAGGTCACCAGGCTGCTCGTTATGGCACACACCTGTCACCATCGTTTCATGCATTATGACACAAGACTCCATCACCTCCTTGATTACCTGCCTTATACATGACTCTCCCTTATGGTATCTTCCCCGGTCGTCATTGTTCCTGTATCATGTCGGTGCGCTGTTTGTGTTTCTTGTTTTGTTAAATGATTTATTAAATGTTTCCACTCCCTGAACTTGCTTCCTGACTCTCAGCGTACATCGTTACAGAATGACGACTCCACAAAGGGAAGCATCAGGGACTGTTTTTTTGTTTGTTTTGGTGTTGGAGTTGATGTCGGGTACGGGCGTCCGAACCGGAGCTACCTGGGAGGCCTTATCCGGTTTGTCGGGTTCCGCTACCTCAGCTGGCCCACCGGGTTCCCACACCTCAGCTGGCTCGACAGGCTCCATGCCTCAGCGGGCTCGATAGGCTCCCATGACTCTGCTGGTGAACAGGTTTCCGTGCCTCGGCCGAGGCAACCTGGGAGGTCTCAGCCGGCTCATCAGGCTCTCACTCCTCAGCCGGTTTGTCAGGTTTTTGCGCCTCAGCTGAGGTGACCGGTCTGCTCCGGATCCCCGGGATCATTCCTTTGGTTGGCGTCCTGTGGCTGTAGCTGAATGCACCATGGAGGGGGTACCGTCAAGTATGCTCTCTCTCGGGTGCTCTAGGTCGTCATGCTCCCGCGCCTCAGCCGCATCGACAGGTTCCCAACGCCTTAGCAGAAGTGACCTGTCCACTCCTGATCCCTGGGATCGTCATCTTCGTCGGCGTCCTACGGCTGGAGCCGCGCGTCGGGGAGGGGGTACTGTCACGTGTGCTCCCTCTCCGGCCTCTAGGTCACTAGGCATCTCGTTATGGCACACACCTGTCACCATCGTTACGTGCATAATGACACTAGACTCCATGACCTCCTTCATTACCTGCCTTATACATGACTCTCCCTTATGGTATCTTCCCCAGTCGTCATTGTTCCTGTATCTGTTTCATGTCGGTGCGCTGTTTATGTTTTGCTCATTTATTTATTCATGTATTCACTGCCTGAACTTGCTTCCCGACTCTCAGCGTACATCGTTACAAGCCCATTGAATAGAGGAGCAGGAGTCTGGAATAAAGATAGCCCATTGAATAGAGGAGCAGGAGTCTGGAATAAAGATAGCCCATTGAATAGAGGAGCAGGAGTCTGGAATAAAGATACCCATTGAATAGAGGAGCAGGACTCTGGAATAAAGATACCCATTGAATAGAGGAGCAGGAGTCTGGAATAAAGATACCCATTGAATAGAGGAGCAGGAGTCTGGAATAAAGATAGCCCATTGAATAGAGGAGCAGGAGTCTGGAATAAAGATAGCCCATTGAATAGAGGAGCAGGAGTCTGGAATAAAGATACCGATTGAATAGAGGAGCAGGAGTCTGGAATAAAGATAGCCCATTGAATAGAGGAGCAGGAGTCTGGAATAAAGATACCCATTGAATAGAGGAGCAGGAGTCTGGAATAAAGATAGCCCATTGAATAGAGAAGCATGTGTCTGGAGTAAAGAGACCCCTTGAATAGAGGAGCAGGTGGCTGGAATAAAGATAGCCCATTGAATAGAGGAGTTGGATAGCCCATTGAATAGAGGAGCAGGTGGCTGGAATAAAGATAGCCCATTGAATAAAGGAGTAGAAGTCTGGAATAAAGATAGCCCATTGAATAGAGGAGCAGGAGTCTGGAATAAAGATTGCCCATTGAATAGAGGAGCAGGAGTCTGGAATAAAGATACCCATTGAATAGAGGAGCAGGAGTCTGGAATAAAGATACCCATTGAATAGAGGAGCAGGAGTCTGGAATAAAGATACCCATTGAATAGAGGAGCAGGTGGCTGGAATAAAGATAGCCCATTGAATAGAGGAGTAGAAGTCTGGAATAAAGATACCCATTGAATAGAGGAGTAGAAGTCTGGAATAAAGATAGCCCATTGAATAGAGGAGTAGAAGTCTGGAATAAAGAGACCCCTTGAATAGAGGAGCAGGTGGCTGGAATAAAGATAGCCCATTGAATAGAGGAGTAGGATAGCCCATTGAATAGAGGAGCAGGTGGCTGGAATAAAGATAGCCCATTGAATAGAGGAGTAGAAGTCTGGAATAAAGATAGCCCATTGAATAGAGGAGTAGAAGTCTGGAATAAAGATAGCCCATTGAATAGAGGAGTAGAAGTCTTGAATAAAGATTGCCCATTGAATAGAGGAGTAGAAGTCTGGAATAAAGATAGCCCATTGAATAGAGGAGTAGAAGTCTGGAATAAAGATAGCCCATTGAATAGAGGAGTAGAAGTCTGGAATAAAGATAGCCCATTGAATAGAGGAGTAGAAGTCTTGAATAAAGATAGCCCATTGAATAGAGGAGTAGAAGTCTGGAATAAAGATAGCCCATTGAATAGAGGAGTAGAAGTCTGGAATAAAGATAGCCCATTGAATAGAGGAGTAGAAGTCTTGAATAAAGATAGCCCATTGAATAGAGGAGTAGAAGTCTGGAATAAAGATAGCCCATTGAATAGAGGAGTAGAAGTCTGGAATAAAGATAGCCCATTGAATAGAGGAGTAGAAGTCAGGAATAAAGATACCCATTGAATAGAGGAGCAGGAGTCTGGAATAAAGATTCCCCATTGAATAGAGGAGCAGGAGTCTGGAATAAAGATACCCATTGAATAGAGGAGCAGGAGTCTGGAATAAAGATACCCATTGAATAGAGGAGCAGGAGTCTGGAATAAAGATAGCCCATTGAATAGAGGAGAAGGAGTCTGGAATAAAGATACCCATTGAATAGAGGAGCAGGAGTCTGGAATAAAGATAGCCCATTGAATAGAGGAGCAGGAGTCTGGAATAAAGATAGCCCATTGAATAGAGGAGCAGGAGTCTGGAATAAAGATACCGATTGAATAGAGGAGCAGGAGTCTGGAATAAAGATAGCCCATTGAATAGAGGAGCAGGAGTCTGGAATAAAGATACCCATTGAATAGAGGAGCAGGAGTCTGGAATAAAGATAGCCCATTGAATAGAGAAGCATGTGTCTGGAGTAAAGAGACCCCTTGAATAGAGGAGCAGGTGGCTGGAATAAAGATAGCCCATTGAATAGAGGAGTTGGATAGCCCATTGAATAGAGGAGCAGGTGGCTGGAATAAAGATAGCCCATTGAATAAAGGAGTAGAAGTCTGGAATAAAGATAGCCCATTGAATAGAGGAGCAGGAGTCTGGAATAAAGATTGCCCATTGAATAGAGAAGCAGGAGTCTGGAATAAAGATACCCATTGAATAGAGGAGCAGGAGTCTGGAATAAAGATACCCATTGAATAGAGGAGCAGGAGTCTGGAATAAAGATACCCATTGAATAGAGGAGCAGGTGGCTGGAATAAAGATAGCCCATTGAATAGAGGAGTAGAAGTCTGGAATAAAGATACCCATTGAATAGAGGAGTAGAAGTCTGGAATAAAGATAGCCCATTGAATAGAGGAGTAGAAGTCTGGAATAAAGAGACCCCTTGAATAGAGGAGCAGGTGGCTGGAATAAAGATAGCCCATTGAATAGAGGAGTAGGATAGCCCATTGAATAGAGGAGCAGGTGGCTGGAATAAAGATAGCCCATTGAATAGAGGAGTAGAAGTCTGGAATAAAGATAGCCCATTGAATAGAGGAGTAGAAGTCTGGAATAAAGATAGCCCATTGAATAGAGGAGTAGAAGTCTTGAATAAAGATTGCCCATTGAATAGAGGAGTAGAAGTCTGGAATAAAGATAGCCCATTGAATAGAGGAGTAGAAGTCTGGAATAAAGATAGCCCATTGAATAGAGGAGTAGAAGTCTGGAATAAAGATACCCCATTGAATAGAGGAGTAGAAGTCTTGAAT
Source organism: Oncorhynchus kisutch (assembly GCF_002021735.2). Classification (NCBI taxonomy): domain Eukaryota; kingdom Metazoa; phylum Chordata; class Actinopteri; order Salmoniformes; family Salmonidae; genus Oncorhynchus; species Oncorhynchus kisutch. The sequence goes on along the minus strand of NC_034188.2, from coordinate 94,893,702 downwards.
AAAGATAGCCCATTGAATAGAGGAGTAGAAGTCTGGAATAAAGATAGCCCATTGAATAGAGGAGTAGAAGTCTGGAATAAAGATAGCCCATTGAATAGAGGAGTAGAAGTCTTGAATAAAGATAGCCCATTGAATAGAGGAGTAGAAGTCTGGAATAAAGATAGCCCATTGAATAGAGGAGTAGAAGTCTGGAATAAAGATAGCCCATTGAATAGAGGAGTAGAAGTCTGGAATAAAGATAGCCCATTGAATAGAGGAGTAGAAGTCTGGAATAAAGATAGCACATTGAATAGAGGAGAAGCAGACAGTCCAAGTCCATCTCAAAGCCAATATGCTACTGAGGTGTAGTCTTCATAGCAGGGATGGGATTAATGCTTTCAGCTCTGTGCTCCAGAGAGACAAAACAGTGGGTAAGAAATGAGCTTCCAACCATTAGCTAAATCATTCATGAAGCCAGACCAATCCATTTGGAGAAGACCGCTCCCCATCCCTCAATCAAAACATGTTTCCATCCACAGTTTTAATGCGAGTAAAATTATGTTGTATGACATCATTTTCTTTTAATACGACAGCTGTAAAATGTTATAAATGTTGACAGATAATTTGTTTGTTCGACATGGCGGGATAGTTTTGTGTAGTTAAAATTAATTACAGCACAAATTGCAGTGGAAATTGTTGATAGAATCATTTCCACCAGATGCATCAAACCCTTTGCGTTCTGGATGAAGTCATTCATTAACAATGGAGCCACAATGGAGCAGTCCACAATGGAGCAGTCCACAATGGAGCAGTCCACAATGGAGCAGTCCACAATGCTACGGGAAACAACACTATGCTGCAGTGCATTCAGTGTTTTCAGATGAGTCTTGTGAAGCTTCCTAGAGAGAAACATCTAAGTGTTTGTGAGAGTATCATCTTTCCATTGACAGGTCATATTAGTGTTTGGGCCAAACACTTTCCACCACGTAAGGTGCCCATTGGCGGATGAAGCAGAAAACCTACATATCTCTTAAAGGGATCCTGGATTCTGGCAATGAGGCCCTTTATATACTGTATCTTTATCCCCAGTCGGATGGAAAACATTTCTATGTCTCTATGTCCAGTATGAAGGAAGTTAAAGTTAACCCATAAATGTCCAGTCAATGCTAACTAGTGTTACCCATAAATGTCCAGTCAATGCTAACTAGTGTTACCCATAAATGTCCAGTGAATGCTAACTGGTGTTACCCATAGACTTCCAGTCAATGCTAACTAGTGTTACCCATAGACTTCCAGTCAATGCTAACTGGTGTTACCCATAGACTTCCAGTCAATGCTAACTGGTGTTACCCATAGACTTCCAGTCAATGCTAACTGGTGTTACCCATAGACTTCCAGTCAATGCTAACTGGTGTTACCCATAGACTTCCAGTCAATGCTAACTGGTGTTACCCATAGACTTCCAGTCAATGCTAACTGGTGTTACCCATAGACTTCCAGTCAATGCTAACTAGTGTTACCCATAAATGTCCAGTCAATGCTAACTAGTGTTACCCATAAATGTCCAGTCAATGCTAACTGGTGTTACCCATAGACTTCCAGTCAATGCTAACTGGTGTTACCCATAGACTTCCAGTCAATGCTAACTAGTGTTACCCATAGACTTCCAGTCAATGCTAACTGGTGTTACCCATAGACTTCCAGTCAATGCTAACTGGTGTTACCCATAGACTTCCAGTCAATGCTAACTGGTGTTACCCATAGACTTCCAGTCAATGCTAACTGGTGTTACCCATAGACTTCCAGTCAATGCTAACTGGTGTTACCCATAGACTTCCAGTCAATGCTAACTGGTGTTACCCATAGACTTCCAGTCAATGCTAACTAGTGTTACCCATAAATGTCCAGTCAATGCTAACTAGTGTTACCCATAAATGTCCAGTCAATGCTAACTGGTGTTACCCATAGACTTCCAGTCAATGCTAACTGGTGTTACCCATAGACTTCCAGTCAATGCTAACTAGTGTTACCCATAGACTTCCAGTCAATGCTAACTGGTGTTACCCATAGACTTCCAGTCAATGCTAACTGGTGTTACCCATAGACTTCCAGTCAATGCTAACTAGTGTTACCCATAGACTTCCAGTCAATGCTAACTGGTGTTACCCATAGACTTCCAGTCAATGCTAACTGGTGTTACCCATAGACTTCCAGTCAATGCTAACTAGTGTTACCCATAGACTTCCAGTCAATGCTAACTAGTGTTACCCATAGACTTCCAGTCAATGCTAACTGGTGTTACCCATAGACTTCCAGTCAATGCTAACTAGTGTTACCCATAGACTTCCAGTCAATGCTAACTGGTGTTACCCATAGACTTCCAGTCATTGCGCTATCTACTAGCATGATAGAAGATATAAGAGAATAAATACGGATTTTGATGGGGATTATGTTTTTATCATGCGAATTTTATTTCGGTGAGGGGTGCAGACATCGACTCTAGGGGGTTTTAACCAGGGGTGGGAGTTACGATTTACAAATATTCTCATTACTGTAGGCTGATGGAGTAGCTTTTCCGAGTACTTGTACTTTCTTTAGTATTTTTCAATGTTACTTTTACAAAGTATGTTTTGAATGAAGTACTGTACTTCGCTACACTAATTAAAACCATCCATTACAGAATAGGCTTTCCATAATAGTAGATCATGAGGGAAAGTTTGTGAGAGCCCCTTCAGAGCCCAAAAAAGCAGTTCAGTCAGTGATCAATCAAATCAAATGATATGCCTCGCGCCATTACAGGCCAATCAAATCAAATGATATGCCTCGCGCCCATACAGGCCAATCAAATCAAATGATATGCCTCGCGCCCATACAGGCCAATCAAATCAAATGATTTGCCTCGCGCCCATACAGGCCAATCAAATCAAATGATATGCCTCGTGCCCATACAGGCCAATCAAATAAAATGATATGCCTCGCGCCCATACAGGCCAATCAAATCAAATGATATGCCTCGCGCCCATACAGGCCAATCAAATCAAATGATTTGCCTCGCGCCCATACAGGCCAATCAAATAAAATGATATGCCTCGCGCCATTACAGGCCAATCAAATCAAATGATATGCCTCGCGCCATTACAGGCCAATCAAATCAAATGATATGCCTCGCGCCATTACAGGCCAATCAAATCAAATGATATGCCTCGCGCCATTACAGGCCAATCAAATCAAATGATATGCCTCGCGCCATTACAGGCCAATCAAATCAAATGATATGCCTCGCGCCCATACAGGCCAATCAAATCAAATGATATGCCTCGCGCCCATACAGGCCAATCAAATCAAATGATATTCCTCGCGCCCATACAGGCCAATCAAATCAAATGATATGCCTCGCGCCATTGCAGGCCAATCAAATCAAGCTGTGCACACAAACTGAACGATGATGGTCGGAAGATTTTCAAAAAGGCAACAATAACTGTTTAGTTCGAGACGAATTGTGAAAGAGAGAAAATGTGTTTATGAAAGCGGTGTCTGGGGAAAAACTTGAGCCGGAAGAGTCTGTGACTAGTTCTCTTTCAAAGCACAGGGGAGTTGATGCAATGCAAGCTTTGCTTACCCAGGATGGCAGAGGTGGCAGGCTACAAAGAATCTGCCTAAAATTTGAGGAAACATTGTAGAGGTAAGATACCTAGCTAGCTCAGAATTATCAACATTTTTGCTATGGATGGCTTATGTACAATAGCGTTACCCTAGTTGTCTAGCATGCTAATGTTAGCAAGCTGTCCTTACAGCTAGCTAGCTACATGGTTAACCACCACCCGATGATAATTGCCATTGGGGCGGCAGGTAGCCTAGTGGTTAGAGCATTGGACTTGTAATCGAAATGTTGCAAGCTCGAATCCCCGAGCTGACAAGGTAAAAATCTGTCGTTCTTTCCCTCAGCAAGGCAGTGTTCCTAGGCCTTCATTGAAAATAAGAATTTGTTATTAGCTTACTTGCCTAGTTAAAAAGGTAAAATAAATGGCTAGCACATCATTGTCACTATGTATGGTGGTGGTGGCTAGCTAACCATGTAAGTTATCTGGGCTAACTAAGAACATTAGGCTAACCTCAGCAAGTGAACACGCTAGTTACCTTGCTGGTCATGAATTACAGTATTTAGTACTTTAGTTTCTGAAAGTCTGTGTTTTGGGCTATTATAATGTCAGTGATATGATGAACTAAGTTGAGACAATATGTATTTACCCCTATGCAGGTTTGGTCTACCTGAAGCATCACCTTGACACGATGATGGAGGAGACAGACCGACAGAGGAGGAGACAGGGGAGGAGACAGAGGAGGAGACAGAGGGACAGAGGAGGAGACAGAGGAACAGAGGAGGAGACAGAGGAACAGAGGAGGAGAGGAGGAGACAGAGGACAGATGAGGACACACAGGCACAGAGGAACAGAGGAGGAGACAGAGGAACAGAGGAGACAGAGGACAGATGAGGAGACAGATGAGGAGACAGAGGAACAGAGGAGGAGACAGAGAAACAGAGGAGGAGAGGAGGAGGAGACAGAGGAACAGAGGAGGAGAGGAGGAGACAGAGGACAGAGGAGGAGACAGAGGACAGAGGAGGAGACAGAGAAACAGAGGAGGAGACAGAGGAACAGACGAGGAGCCAGAGGTACAGAGGAGGAGACAGAGGAGGAGACAGAGGAACAGAGGAGGAGACAGAGGAACAGAGGAGGAGACAGAGGAACAGAGGAGGACACACAGGAACAGAGGAGGAGACAGAGGCACAGAGGAGGAGAGGAGGAGACAGAGGAACAGAGGAGGAGACAGAGGAACAGAGGAGGAGACAGAGGAGACAGAGGTACAGAGGAGGAGCAGAGGAGGAGACAGAGGCACAGAGGAGGACACACAGGCACAGAGGAGGAGGCAGAGAAACAGAGGAGGAGACAGAGGAACAGAGGAGGAGACAGAAGAAGAGACAGAGGAACAGAGGAGGAGACAGAGGAGGAGACAGAGAAACAGAGGAGGAGACAGAGAAACAGAGGAGGAGACAGAGGAACAGAGGATGAGACAGAGGAACAGAGGAGGAGACAGAGGAACAGAGGAGGAGACAGAGGAACAGAGGAGGATACAGAGAAACAGAGGAGACAGAGGAGGAGACAGAGGCACAGAGGAGGAGACAGAGGAACAGAGGAGGAGACAGAGAAACAGAGGAGGAGACAGAGAAACAGAGGAGGAGAGGAGGAGACAGAGGCACAGAGGGGGAGACAGAGGAACAAAGGAGGAGACAGAGGAACAGGGGAGGAGAGGAGGAGACAGAGGACAGATGAGGAGACAGAGGAACAGAGGAGGAGAGGAGGAGACAGAGGACAGATGAGGAGACAGAGGACAGATGAGGAGACAGAGGAACAATGCAGAAATAATAAATGTTTATTGTATTTGAAAAGGCTCCTGATGTTTGTAATTTCCACTTTGAAAATCCAGGCTTGATTTTCCTTACGAAAACCCCTTACAAAAATGTCCATTAATTACAATCCCCATCAAAATTCCCTTTTCCTGTAGAAAAAATCCCTCAAATGAAGATCCTGTATCTGTATTTGTGCTATGTGTGTTAGGTTAGAAGGTTTCCTTCCTCAACAGCCTTTACCATCAGAAAGAGTGAGGAGATGTGTATATGATAGCGTATACACTGGGAATAAAGAAAGAAAGGATGAGGAGAGGAGATATTGATTTATGGGTTCTTGCTGCATTCCTGCTCCATTCATCACTCTGTCCCTGTGCATCCAGCCATCTCCCTCATCTCCCCCCTTTCTCCCCCGCTAGGGAGCCCCATCTCTCTTCTCCTCTCTCTCCTCTCCCTCATCCCCCCCCTTTCTCCCCCGCTAGGGAGCCCCATCTCTCTTCTCCTCTCTCCCCTCTCCCTCCTCCCCTCTCCCTCATCTCCCCCTTTCTCCCCCACTAGGGAGCCCCATATCTCTTCTCCTCTCTCCCTCCTCCCCTCTCCCTCATCTCCCCCTTTCTCCCCCGCTAGGGAGCCCCATATCTCTTCTCCTCTCTCCCCTCTCCCTCCTCCCCTCTCCCTCATCTCCCCCCTTTCTCCCCCACTAGAGAGCCCCATCTCTCTTCTTCTCTCTCCCCACTCCCTCCTCTCTTCTCCTCACCACTCCCCTCCTCTACTTCCTTCCTCTCCCTCCTCTCTCTCCTCTCCCCTCTCTCTCCTCTCCCCTCTCTCTCCTCTCCCTCCTCTCCTTTCCCTCCTCTCCCTCCTCTCGCTCCTCTCTCTCCTCTCCTTCCTCTCCTCTCCCCTCCACTACTTTCCCTCCTGTCCTTTCTCTTACTGCTCTTTCTCCTCTCCCCTCTCTCTCCCTCTCTCTCCCTCCTCTCTCTCCTCTCCCCTCTCTCTCCTCTCCCTCCTCTCCTTTCCCTCCTCTCCCTCCTCTCGCTCCTCTCTCTCTCTTCTCTCCTCTCCCCTCCACTACTTTCCCTCCTCTCCTTTCTCTTCCTGCTCTTTCTCCTCTCCTCTCCCTCCCTATCTCTCCCTCCTCTCCTTTCCATCCTTTTCCTGCTCTTTCTCCTCTCCCCTCTCTCTCCTCTCCCCATTTATATATCCCTCCTCTCTATCTCTCTTTTTTCCTCTCCCCTCATCCCTGTTTTCCTCTCCCCTCTCGCTCTTCCCCTCCTCTCCTCCTCTCTCTCTCCCCAGCAGCAGCAGCCTTACAGCCTAGCCATTCAGCCTCACATGTCTGAGTAACAAGCTGTATGCTCCACTCAGAACCCAGAAAACACATACGATACTTACACAGACATATACATACACATGGACAAGCACACACATGCCAAAGACACACACACACACACACACACACACACACACACACACACACACACACACACACACACACACACACACACACACACACACACACACACACACACACACACACACACACACACACACACAGACACAACAACCACACACATGAGTACACAGACACTTGTGTGAGCACACACACAAAAGAGGCCAAGGACGTATGCACACAAATCCACACAGACATACACACACATGCACAAATACACACACACACATGCACAAATACACACACACACACACAGACACACACCAACAAAAGTGTGCGTTTATTCTCTCACGCACACACAGCTCTGTCACAACTTGCACTTCCCCAAATGCACTAGTCAGTATTACTCACAAGAAGGAAATGTGGGGAAGACAGATAAGTCTAGAGTCATCACACTGGCCATAGGTCAGACAGTCATCACACTGGCCATAGGTCAGACAGTCATCACACTGGCCATAGGTCAACAGACAGTCATCACACTGGCCATAGGTCAGACAGTCATCAACCTGGCCATAGGTCAGACAGTCATCACACTGGCCATAGGTCAACAGACAGTCATCACACTGGCCATAGGTCAACAGACAGTCATCACACTGGCCATAGGTCAACAGACAGTCATCACACTGGCCATAGGTCAACAGACAGTCAGCACACTGGCCATAGGTCAGATAGTCATCACACTGGCCATAGGTCATCAGACAATCATCACACTGGCCATAGATCAGACAGTCATCACACTGGCCATAGGTCAGACAGTCATCACACTGGCCATAGGTCAGACAGTCATCACACTGGTAATAGGTCAACAGACAGTCATCACACTGGCCATAGGTCAGACAGTCATCACACTGGCCATAGGTCAGACAGTCATCACACTGGCCATAGGTCAACAGACAGTCATCACACTGGCCATAGGTCAGACAGTCATCAACCTGGCCATAGGTCAGACAGTCATCACACTGGCCATAGGTCAACAGACAGTCATCACACTGGCCATAGGTCAACAGACAGTCATCACACTGGCCATAGGTCAACAGACAGTCATCACACTGGCCATAGGTCAACAGACAGTCATCACACTGGCCATAGGTCAGACAGTCATCACACTGGCCATAGGTCATCAGACAATCATCACACTGGCCATAGATCAGACAGTCATCACACTGGCCATAGGTCAGACAGTCATCACACTGGCCATAGGTCAGACAGTCATCACACTGGCTATAGATCAACAGACAGTCATCACACTGGCCATAGGTCAACAGACAGTCATCACACTGGCCATAGGTCAGACAGTCATCAAACTGGCCATAGGTCAGACAGTCATCACACTGGCCATAGGTCAACAGACAGTCATCACACTGGCCATAGGTCAGACAGTCATCAACCTGGCCATAGGTCAGACAGTCATCACACTGGCCATAGGTCAACAGACAGTCATCACACTGGCCATAGGTCAACAGACAGTCATCACACTGGCCATAGGTCAACAGACAGTCATCACACTGGCCATAGGTCAGATAGTCATCACACTGGCCATAGGTCATCAGACAATCATCACACTGGCCATAGATCAGACAGTCATCACACTGGCCATAGGTCAGACAGTCATCACACTGGCCATAGGTCAGACAGTCATCACACTGGTAATAGGTCAACAGACAGTCATCACACTGGCCATAGGTCAGACAGTCATCACACTGGCCATAGGTCAGACAGTCATCACACTGGCCATAGGTCAACAGACAGTCATCACACTGGCCATAGGTCAGACAGTCATCAACCTGGCCATAGGTCAGACAGTCATCACACTGGCCATAGGTCAACAGACAGTCATCACACTGGCCATAGGTCAACAGACAGTCATCACACTGGCCATAGGTCAACAGACAGTCATCACACTGGCCATAGGTCAACAGACAGTCATCACACTGGCCATAGGTCAGACAGTCATCACACTGGCCATAGGTCATCAGACAATCATCACACTGGCCATAGATCAGACAGTCATCACACTGGCCATAGGTCAGACAGTCATCACACTGGCCATAGGTCAGACAGTCATCACACTGGTAATAGGTCAACAGACAGTCATCACACTGGCCATAGGTCAGACAGTCATCACACTGGCCATAGGTCAGACAGTCATCACACTGGCCATAGGTCAACAGACAGTCATCACACTGGCCATAGGTCAGACAGTCATCAACCTGGCCATAGGTCAACAGACAGTCATCACACTGGCCATAGGTCAACAGACAGTCATCACACTGGCCATAGGTCAACAGACAGTCATCACACTGGCCATAGGTCAACAGACAGTCATCACACTGGCCATAGGTCAGACAGTCATCACACTGGCCATAGGTCATCAGACAATCATCACACTGGCCATAGATCAGACAGTCATCACACTGGCCATAGGTCAGACAGTCATCACACTGGCCATAGGTCAGACAGTCATCACACTGGTAATAGGTCAACAGACAGTCATCACACTGGCCATAGGTCAGACAGTCATCACACTGGCCATAGGTCAGACAGTCATCACACTGGCCATAGGTCAGACAGTCATCACACTGGCCATAGGTCAACAGACAGTCATCACACTGGCCATAGGTCAGACAGTCATCAAACTGGCCATAGGTCAGACCGTCATCACACTGGCCATAGGTCAGACAGTCATCACACTGGCCATAGGTCAGACAGTCATCACACTGGCCATAGGTCAACAGACAGTCATCACACTGGCCATAGGTCAACAGACAGTCATCACACTGGCCATAGGTCAGACAGTCATCACACTGGTAATAGGTCAACAGACAGTCATCACACTGGCCATAGGTCAGACAGTCATCACACTGGCCATAGGTCAGACAGTCATCACACTGGCCATAGGTCAGACAGTCATCACACTGGGCATAGGTCAACAGACAGTCATCACACTGGCCATAGGTCAGACAGTCATCAAACTGGCCATAGGTCAGACCGTCATCACACTGGCCATAGGTCAGACAGTCATCACACTGGCCATAGGTCAGACAGTCATCACACTGGCCATAGGTCAACAGACAGTCATCACACTGGCCATAGGTCAACAGACAGTCATCACACTGGCCATAGGTCAGACAGTCATCAAACTGGCCATAGGTCAGACAGTCATCACACTGGCCATAGGTCAACAGACAGTCATCACACTGGCCATAGGTCAGACAGTCATCAACCTGGCCATAGGTCAGACAGTCATCACACTGGCCATAGGTCAACATACAGTCATCACACTGGCCATAGGTCAACAGACAGTCATCACACTGGCCATAGGTCAACAGACAGTCATCACACTGGCCATAGGTCAACAGACAGTCATCACACTGGCCATAGGTCAGATAGTCATCACACTGGCCATAGGTCATCAGACAATCATCACACTGGCCATAGATCAGACAGTCATCACACTGGCCATAGGTCAGACAGTCATCACACTGGCCATAGGTCAGACAGTCATCACACTGGCCATAGGTCAGACAGTCATCACACTGGTAATAGGTCAACAGACAGTCATCACACTGGCCATAGGTCAGACAGTCATCACACTGGCCATAGGTCAGACAGTCATCACACTGGCCATAGGTCAACAGACAGTCATCACACTGGCCATAGGTCAGACAGTCATCAACCTGGCCATAGGTCAGACAGTCATCACACTGGCCATAGGTCAACAGACAGTCATCACACTGGCCATAGGTCAACAGACAGTCATCACACTGGCCATAGGTCAACAGACAGTCATCACACTGGCCATAGGTCAACAGACAGTCATCACACTGGCCATAGGTCAGACAGTCATCACACTGGCCATAGGTCATCAGACAATCATCACACTGGCCATAGATCAGACAGTCATCACACTGGCCATAGGTCAGACAGTCATCACACTGGCCATAGGTCAGACAGTCATCACACTGGTAATAGGTCAACAGACAGTCATCACACTGGCCATAGGTCAGACAGTCATCACACTGGCCATAGGTCAGACAGTCATCACACTGGCCATAGGTCAACAGACAGTCATCACACTGGCCATAGGTCAGACAGTCATCAACCTGGCCATAGGTCAACAGACAGTCATCACACTGGCCATAGGTCAACAGACAGTCATCACACTGGCCATAGGTCAACAGACAGTCATCACACTGGCCATAGATCAACAGACAGTCATCACACTGGCCATAGGTCAGACAGTCATCACACTGGCCATAGGTCATCAGACAATCATCACACTGGCCATAGATCAGACAGTCATCACACTGGCCATAGGTCAGACAGTCATCACACTGGCCATAGGTCAGACAGTCATCACACTGGTAATAGGTCAACAGACAGTCATCACACTGGCCATAGGTCAGACAGTCATCACACTGGCCATAGGTCAGACAGTCATCACACTGGCCATAGGTCAGACAGTCATCACACTGGCCATAGGTCAACAGACAGTCATCACACTGGCCATAGGTCAGACAGTCATCAAACTGGCCATAGGTCAGACCGTCATCACACTGGCCATAGGTCAGACAGTCATCACACTGGCCATAGGTCAGACAGTCATCACACTGGCCATAGGTCAACAGACAGTCATCACACTGGCCATAGGTCAGACAGTCATCACACTGGCCATAGGTCAACAGACAGTCATCACACTGGCCATAGGTCAACAGACAGTCATCACTCTGGCCATAGGTCAGACAGTCATCACACTGGCCATAGGTCAACAGACAGTCATCACACTGGCCATAGGTCAGACAGTCATCAACCTGGCCATAGGTCAGACAGTCATCACACTGGCCATAGGTCAACAGACAGTCATCACACTGGCCATAGGTCAACAGACAGTCATCACACTGGCCATAGGTCAGACAGTCATCACACTGGCCATAGGTCAACAGACAGTCATCACACTGGCCATAGGTCAGACAGTCATCACACTGGCCATAGGTCAGACAGTCATCAAACTGGCCATAGGTCAGACAGTCATCACACTGGCCATAGGTCAACAGACAGTCATCACACTGGCCATAGGTCAACAGACAGTCATCACACTGGCCATAGGTCAACAGACAGTCATCACACTGGCCATAGGTCAACAGACAGTCATCACACTGGCCATAGGTCAACAGACAGTCATCACACTGGCCATAGGTCAGACAGTCATCACACTGGCCATAGGTCAACAGACAGTCATCACACTGGCCATAGATCAGACAGTCATCACACTGGCCATAGGTCAGACAGTCATCACACTGGCCATAGGTCAGACAGTCATCACACTGGTAATAGGTCAACAGACAGTCATCACACTGGCCATAGGTCAGACAGTCATCACACTGGCCATAGGTCAGACAGTCATCACACTGGCCATAGGTCAGACAGTCATCACACTGGCCATAGGTCAACAGACAGTCATCACACTGGCCATAGGTCAGACAGTCATCACACTGGCCATAGGTCAACAGACAGTCATCACACTGGCCATAGGTCAGACAGTCATCACACTGGCCATAGGTCAACAGACAGTCATCACACTGGCCATAGATCAGACAGTCATCACACTGGCCATAGGTCAACAGACAGTCATCACACTGGCCATAGATCAACAGACAGTCATCACACTGGCCATAGGTCAACAGACAGTCATCACACTGGCCATAGGTCAGACAGTCATCACACTGGCCATAGGTCAGACAGTCATCACACTGGCCATAGGTCAACAGACAGTCATCACACTGGCCATAGGTCAACAAACAGTCATCACACTGGCCATAGGTCAGACAGTCATCACACTGGCCATAGGTCAACAGACAGTCATCACACTGGCCATAGATCAGACAGTCATCACACTGGCCATAGGTCAACAGACAGTCATCACACTGGCCATAGATCAACAGACAGTCATCACACTGGCCATAGGTCAACAGACAGTCATCACACTGGCCATAGGTCAACAGACAGTCATCACACTGGCCATAGGTCAACAGACAGTCATCACACTGGCCATAGGTCAACAGACAGTCATCACACTGGCCATAGGTCAGACAGTCATCACACTGGCCATAGGTCAGACAGTCATCACACTGGCCATAGATCAGACAGTCATCACACTGGCCATAGGTCAACAGACAGTCATCACACTGGCCATAGGTCAGACAGTCATCACACTGGCCATAGGTCAGACAGTCATCACACTGGCCATAGATCAGACAGTCATCACACTGGCTATAGGTCAACAGACAGTCATCACACTGGCCATAGGTCAGACAGTCATCACACTGGCCATAGGTCAGACAGTAATCACACTGGCCATAGGTCAGACAGTCATCACACTGGCCATAGGTCAGACAGTCATCACACTGGCCATAGGTCAGACAGTCATCACACTGGCCATAGGTCAGACAGTCATCACACTGGCCATAGGTCAGACAGTCATCACACTGGCCATAGGTCAACAGACAGTCATCACACTGGCCATAGATCAACAGACAGTCATCACACTGGCCATAGGTCAACAGACAGTCATCACACTGGCCATAGGTCAGACAGTCATCACACTGGCCATAGGTCAACAGACAGTCATCACACTGGCCATAGATCAGACAGTCATCACACTGGCCATAGGTCAACAGACAGTCATCACACTGGCCATAGATCAACAGACAGTCATCACACTGGCCATAGGTCAACAGACAGTCATCACACTGGCCATAGGTCAGACAGTCATCACACTGGCCATAGGTCAGACAGTCATCACACTGGCCATAGGTCAACAGACAGTCATCACACTGGCCATAGGTCAGACAGTCATCACACTGGCCATAGGTCAACAGACAGTCATCACACTGGCCATAGATCAGACAGTCATCACACTGGCCATAGGTCAACAGACAGTCATCACACTGGCCATAGATCAACAGACAGTCATCACACTGGCCATAGGTCAACAGACAGTCATCACACTGGCCATAGGTCAACAGACAGTCATCACACTGGCCATAGGTCAACAGACAGTCATCACACTGGCCATAGGTCAACAGACAGTCATCACACTGGCCATAGGTCAGACAGTCATCACACTGGCCATAGGTCAGACAGTCATCACACTGGCCATAGATCAGACAGTCATCACACTGGCCATAGGTCAACAGACAGTCATCACACTGGCCATAGGTCAGACAGTCATCACACTGGCCATAGGTCAGACAGTCATCACACTGGCCATAGATCAGACAGTCATCACACTGGCTATAGGTCAACAGACAGTCATCACACTGGCCATAGGTCAGACAGTCATCACACTGGCCATAGGTCAGACAGTAATCACACTGGCCATAGGTCAGACAGTCATCACACTGGCCATAGGTCAGACAGTCATCACACTGGCCATAGGTCAGACAGTCATCACACTGGCCATAGGTCAGACAGTCATCACACTGGCCATAGGTCAGACAGTCATCACACTGGCCATAGGTCAACAGACAGTCATCACACTGGCCATAGATCAACAGACAGTCATCACACTGGCCATAGGTCAACAGACAGTCATCACACTGGCCATAGGTCAGACAGTCATCACACTGGCCATAGGTCAACAGACAGTCATCACACTGGCCATAGATCAGACAGTCATCACACTGGCCATAGGTCAACAGACAGTCATCACACTGGCCATAGATCAACAGACAGTCATCACACTGGCCATAGGTCAACAGACAGTCATCACACTGGCCATAGGTCAGACAGTCATCACACTGGCCATAGGTCAGACAGTCATCACACTGGCCATAGGTCAACAGACAGTCATCACACTGGCCATAGGTCAACAGACAGTCATCACACTGGCCATAGGTCAGACAGTCATCACACTGGCCATAGGTCAACAGACAGTCATCACACTGGCCATAGATCAGACAGTCATCACACTGGCCATAGGCCAACAGACAGTCATCACACTGGCCATAGATCAACAGACAGTCATCACACTGGCCATAGGTCAACAGACAGTCATCACACTGGCCATAGGTCAACAGACAGTCATCACACTGGCCATAGGTCAACAGACAGTCATCACACTGGCCATAGGTCAACAGACAGTCATCACTCTGGCCATAGGTCAGACAGTCATCACACTGGCCATAGGTCAACAGACAGTCATCACACTGGCCATAGGTCAGACAGTCATCAACCTGGCCATAGGTCAGACAGTCATCACACTGGCCATAGGTCAGACAGTCATCACACTGGCCATAGATCAGACAGTCATCACACTGGCCATAGGTCAGACAGTCATCACACTGGCCATACGTCAGACAGTCATCACACTGGCCATAGGTCAACAGACAGTCATCACACTGGCCATAGGTCAACAGACAGTCATCACACTGGCCATAGATCAGACAGTCATCACACTGGCCATAGGTCAACAGACAGTCATCACACTGGCCATAGATCAACAGACAGTCATCACACTGGCCATAGGTCAACAGACAGTCATCACACTGGCCATAGGTCAGACAGTCATCACACTGGCCATAGGTCAACAGACAGTCATCACACTGGCCATAGGTCAACAGACAGTCATCACACTGGCCATAGGTCAGACAGTCATCACACTGGCCATAGGTCAACAGACAGTCATCACACTGGCCATAGATCAGACAGTCATCACACTGGCCATAGGCCAACAGACAGTCATCACACTGGCCATAGATCAACAGACAGTCATCACACTGGCCATAGGTCAACAGACAGTCATCACACTGGCCATAGGTCAACAGACAGTCATCACACTGGCCATAGGTCAACAGACAGTCATCACACTGGCCATAGGTCAACAGACAGTCATCACTCTGGCCATAGGTCAGACAGTCATCACACTGGCCATAGGTCAACAGACAGTCATCACACTGGCCATAGGTCAGACAGTCATCAACCTGGCCATAGGTCAGACAGTCATCACACTGGCCATAGGTCAGACAGTCATCACACTGGCCATAGATCAGACAGTCATCACACTGGCCATAGGTCAGACAGTCATCACACTGGCCATACGTCAGACAGTCATCACACTGGCCATAGGTCAACAGACAGTCATCACACTGGCCATAGGTCAGACAGTCATCACACTGGCCATAGGTCAGACAGTCATCACACTGGCCATAGGTCAACAGACAGTCATCACACTGGCCATAGGTCAGACAGTCATCACACTGGCCATAGGTCAGACAGTCATCACACTGGCTATAGGTCAGACAGTCATCACACTGGCCATAGGTCAGACAGTAATCACACTGGCCATAGGTCAGACAGTCATCACACTGGCCATAGGTCAACAGACAGTCATCACACTGGCCATAGGTCAGACAGACAGTCATCACAATGGCCATAGGTCAACAGACAGTCATCACACTGGCCATAGGTCAACAGACAGTCATCACACTGGCCATAGGTCAACAGACAGTCATCACACTGGCCATAGGTCAGACAGACAGTCATCACACTGGCCATAGGTCAGACAGTCATCACACTGGCCATAGGTCAGACAGTCATCACACTGGCCATAGGTCAGACAGTCATCACACTGGCCATAGATCAGACAGTCATCACACTGGCCATAGGTCAACAGACAGTCATCACACTGGCCATAGGTCAGACAGTCATCACACTGGCCATAGGTCAACAGACAGTCATCACACTGGCTATAGATCAACAGACAGTCATCACACTGGCCATAGGTCAACAGACAGTCATCACACTGGCCATAGGTCAGACAGTCATCAAACTGGCCATAGGTCAGACAGTCATCACACTGGCCATAGGTCAACAGACAGTCATCACACTGACCATAGGTCAACAGACAGTCATCACACTGGCCATAGGTCAACAGACAGTCATCAGACTGGCCATAGGTCAGACAGTCATCACACTGGCCATAGGTCAGACAGTCATCACACTGGCCATAGATCAGACAGTCATCACACTGGTCATAGGTCAACAGACAGTCATCACACTGGCCATAGGTCAGACAGTCATCACACTGGCTATAGGTCAGACAGTCATCACACTGGCCATAGGTCAGACAGTCATCACACTGGCCATAGGTCAGACAGTCATCACACTGGCCATAGATCAGACAGTCATCACACTGGCCATAGGTCAGACAGTCATCACACTGGCCATAGGTCAGACAGTCATCACACTGGCCATAGGTCAACAGACAGTCATCACACTGGCCATAGATCAACAGACAGTCATCACACTGGCCATAGGTCAACAGACAGTCATCACACTGGCCATAGGTCAGACAGTCATCACACTGGCCATAGGTCAACAGACAGTCATCACACTGGCCATAGATCAGACAGTCATCACACTGGCCATAGGTCAACAGACAGTCATCACACTGGCCATAGATCAACAGACAGTCATCACACTGGCCATAGGTCAACAGACAGTCATCACACTGGCCATAGGTCAGACAGTCATCATACTGGCCATAGGTCAGACAGTCATCACACTGGCCATAGGTCAACAGACAGTCATCACACTGGCCATAGGTCAACAGACAGTCATCACACTGGCCATAGGTCAGACAGTCATCACACTGGCCATAGGTCAACAGACAGTCATCACACTGGCCATAGATCAGACAGTCATCACACTGGCCATAGGTCAACAGACAGTCATCACACTGGCCATAGATCAACAGACAGTCATCACACTGGCCATAGGTCAACAGACAGTCATCACACTGGCCATAGGTCAACAGACAGTCATCACACTGGCCATAGGTCAACAGACAGTCATCACACTGGCCATAGGTCAGACAGTCATCACACTGGCCATAGATCAGACAGTCATCACACTGGCCATAGGTCAGACAGTCATCACACTGGCCATAGGTCAGACAGTCATCACACTGGCCATAGGTCAACAGACAGTCATCACACTGGCATCACACTGGCCATAGGTCAACAGACAGTCATCACACTGGCCATAGATCAGACAGTCATCACACTGGCCAATGGTCAACAGACAGTCATCACACTGGCCATAGATCAACAGACAGTCATCACACTGGCCATAGGTCAACAGACAGTCATCACACTGGCAATAGGTCAGACAGTCATCACACTGGCCATAGGTCAGACAGTCATCACACTGGCCATAGGTCAACAGACAGTCATCACACTGGCCATAGGTCAACAGACAGTCATCACACTGGCCATAGGTCAGACAGTCATCACACTGGCCATAGGTCAACAGACAGTCATCACACTGGCCATAGATCAGACAGTCATCACACTGGCCATAGGTCAACAGACAGTCATCACACTGGCCATAGATCAACAGACAGTCATCACACTGGCCATAGGTCAACAGACAGTCATCACACTGGCCATAGGTCAACAGACAGTCATCACACTGGCCATAGGTCAACAGACAGTCATCACACTGGCCATAGGTCAGACAGTCATCACACTGGCCATAGGTCAGACAGTCATCACACTGGCCATAGATCAGACAGTCATCACACTGGCCATAGGTCAACAGACAGTCATCACACTGGCCATAGGTCAGACAGTCATCACACTGGCCATAGGTCAACAGACAGTCATCACACTGGCTATAGATCAACAGACAGTCATCACACTGGCCATAGGTCAACAGACAGTCATCACACTGGCCATAGGTCAGACAGTCATCAAACTGGCCATAGGTCAGACAGTCATCACACTGGCCATAGGTCAACAGACAGTCATCACACTGACCATAGGTCAACAGACAGTCATCACACTGGCCATAGGTCAACAGACAGTCATCAGACTGGCCATAGGTCAGACAGTCATCACACTGGCCATAGGTCAGACAGTCATCACACTGGCCATAGATCAGACAGTCATCACACTGGCCATAGGTCAACAGACAGTCATCACACTGGCCATAGGTCAGACAGTCATCACACTGGCTATAGGTCAGACAGTCATCACACTGGCCATAGGTCAGACAGTCATCACACTGGCCATAGGTCAGACAGTCATCACACTGGCCATAGATCAGACAGTCATCACACTGGCCATAGGTCAGACAGTCATCACACTGGCCATAGGTCAGACAGTCATCACACTGGCCATAGGTCAACAGACAGTCATCACACTGGCCATAGATCAACAGACAGTCATCACACTGGCCATAGGTCAACAGACAGTCATCACACTGGCCATAGGTCAGACAGTCATCACACTGGCCATAGGTCAACAGACAGTCATCACACTGGCCATAGATCAGACAGTCATCACACTGGCCATAGGTCAACAGACAGTCATCACACTGGCCATAGATCAACAGACAGTCATCACACTGGCCATAGGTCAACAGACAGTCATCACACTGGCCATAGGTCAGACAGTCATCACACTGGCCATAGGTCAGACAGTCATCACACTGGCCATAGGTCAACAGACAGTCATCACACTGGCAATAGGTCAACAGACAGTCATCACACTGGCCATAGGTCAGACAGTCATCACACTGGCCATAGGTCAACAGACAGTCATCACACTGGCCATAGATCAGACAGTCATCACACTGGCCATAGGTCAACAGACAGTCATCACACTGGCCATAGATCAACAGACAGTCATCACACTGGCCATAGGTCAACAGACAGTCATCACACTGGCCATAGGTCAACAGACAGTCATCACACTGGCCATAGGTCAACAGACAGTCATCACACTGGCCGTAGGTCAGACAGTCATCACACTGGCCATAGATCAGACAGTCATCACACTGGCCATAGGTCAGACAGTCATCACACTGGCCATAGGTCAGACAGTCATCACACTGGCCATAGGTCAACAGACAGTCATCACACTGGCATCACACTGGCCATAGGTCAACAGACAGTCATCACACTGGCCATAGATCAGACAGTCATCACACTGGCCATAGGTCAACAGACAGTCATCACACTGGCCATAGATCAACAGACAGTCATCACACTGGCCATAGGTCAACAGACAGTCATCACACTGGCCATAGGTCAGACAGTCATCACACTGGCCATAGGTCAGACAGTCATCACACTGGCCATAGGTCAACAGACAGTCATCACACTGGCCATAGGTCAACAGACAGTCATCACACTGGCCATAGGTCAGACAGTCCATCACACTGGCCATAGGTCAACAGACAGTCATCACACTGGCCATAGATCAGACAGTCATCACACTGGCCATAGGTCAACAGACAGTCATCACACTGGCCATAGATCAACAGACAGTCATCACACTGGCCATAGGTCAACAGACAGTCATCACACTGGCCATAGGTCAACAGACAGTCATCACACTGGCCATAGGTCAACAGACAGTCATCACACTGGCCATAGGTCAACAGACAGTCATCACACTGGCCATAGGTCAGACAGTCATCACACTGGCCATAGGTCAGACAGTCATCACACTGGCCATAGATCAGACAGTCATCACACTGGCCATAGGTCAACAGACAGTCATCACACTGGCCATAGGTCAGACAGTCATCACACTGGCCATAGGTCAGACAGTCATCACACTGGCCATAGATCAGACAGTCATCACACTGGCTATAGGTCAACAGACAGTCATCACACTGGCCATAGGTCAGACAGTCATCACACTGGCCATAGGTCAGACAGTAATCACACTGGCCATAGGTCAGACAGTCATCACACTGGCCATAGGTCAGACAGTCATCACACTGGCCATAGGTCAGACAGTCATCACACTGGCCATAGGTCAGACAGTCATCACACTGGCCATAGGTCAGACAGTCATCACACTGGCCATAGGTCAACAGACAGTCATCACACTGGCCATAGATCAACAGACAGTCATCACACTGGCCATAGGTCAACAGACAGTCATCACACTGGCCATAGGTCAGACAGTCATCACACTGGCCATAGGTCAACAGACAGTCATCACACTGGCCATAGATCAGACAGTCATCACACTGGCCATAGGTCAACAGACAGTCATCACACTGGCCATAGATCAACAGACAGTCATCACACTGGCCATAGGTCAACAGACAGTCATCACACTGGCCATAGGTCAGACAGTCATCACACTGGCCATAGGTCAGACAGTCATCACACTGGCCATAGGTCAACAGACAGTCATCACACTGGCCATAGGTCAACAGACAGTCATCACACTGGCCATAGGTCAGACAGTCATCACACTGGCCATAGGTCAACAGACAGTCATCACACTGGCCATAGATCAGACAGTCATCACACTGGCCATAGGCCAACAGACAGTCATCACACTGGCCATAGATCAACAGACAGTCATCACACTGGCCATAGGTCAACAGACAGTCATCACACTGGCCATAGGTCAACAGACAGTCATCACACTGGCCATAGGTCAACAGACAGTCATCACACTGGCCATAGGTCAACAGACAGTCATCACACTGGCCATAGGTCAGACAGTCATCACACTGGCCATAGGTCAGACAGTCATCACACTGGCCATAGATCAGACAGTCATCACACTGGCCATAGGTCAACAGACAGTCATCACACTGGCCATAGGTCAGACAGTCATCACACTGGCCATAGGTCAGACAGTCATCACACTGGCCATAGGTCAGACAGTAATCACACTGGCCATAGGTCAGAGAGTCATCACACTGGCCATAGGTCAGACAGTCATCACACTGGCCATAGGTCAGACAATAATCACACTGGCCATAGGTCAGACAGTCATCACACTGGCCATAGGTCAGACAGTCATCACACTGGCCATAGGTCAGACAGTAATCACACTGGCCATAGGTCAGAGAGTCATCACACTGGCCATAGGTCAGAGAGTCATCACACTGGCCATAGGTCAGAGAGTCATCACACTGGCCATAGGTCAGAGAGTCATCACACTGGCCATAGGTCAGAGAGTCATCACACTGACCATAGGTCAGAGAGTCATCACACTGGCCATAGGTCAGAGAGTCATCACACTGGCCATAGGTCAGACAGTCATCACACTGGCCATAGGTCAGACAGTCATCACACTGGCCATAGGTCAGAGAGTCATCACACTGGCCATAGGTCAGACAGTCATCACACTGGCCATAGGTCAGACAGTCATCACACTGGCCATAGGTCAGACAGTAATCACACTGGCCATAGGTCAGAGAGTCATCACACTGGCCATAGGTCAGACAGTCATCACACTGGCCATAGGTCAGAGAGTCATCACACTGGCCATAGGTCAGAGAGTCATCACACTGGCCATAGATCAGACAGTAATCACACTGGCCATAGGTCAGACAGTCATCACACTGGCCATAGGTCAGAGAGTCATCACACTGGCCATAGGTCAGAGAGTAATCACACTGGCCATAGGTCAGAGAGTAATCACACTGGCCATAGGTCAGACAGTCATCACACTGGCCATAGGTCAGAGAGTCATCACACTGGCCATAGGTCAGACAGTCATCACACTGGCCATAGGTCAGAGAGTAATCACACTGGCCATAGGTCAGACAGTCATCACACTGGCCATAGGTCAGAGAGTCATCACACTGGCCATAGGTCAGAGAGTAATCACACTGGCCATAGGTCAGACAGTCATCACACTGGCCATAGGTCAGAGAGTAATCACACTGGCCATAGGTCAGACAGTCATCACACTGGCCATAGGTCAGACAGTCATCACACTGGCCATAGGTCAGACAGTCATCACACTGGCCATAGGTCAGACAGTCATCACACTGGCCATAGGTCAGAGAGTAATCACACTGGCCATAGGTCAGACAGTCATCACACTGGCCATAGGTCAACAGACAGTCATCACACTGGCCATAGGTCAGAGAGTAATCACACTGGCCATAGGTCAGAGAGTAATCACACTGGCCATAGGTCAGACAGTCATCACACTGGCCATAGGTCAGAGAGTAATCACACTGGCCATAGGTCAGACAGTCATCACACTGGCCATAGGTCAACAGACAGTCATCACACTGGCCATAGATCAACAGACAGTCATCACACTGGCCATAGGTCAGAGAGTAATCACACTGGCCATAGGTCAGACAGTCATCACACTGGCCATAGTTCAGACAGTAATCACACTGGCCATAGGTCAGAGAGTCATCACACTGGCCATAGGTCAGACAGTCATCACACTGGCCATAGGTCAGACAGTCATCACACTGGCCATAGGTCAGAGAGTCATCACACTGGCCATAGGTCAGAGAGTCATCACACTGGCCATAGGTCAGAGAGTCATCACACTGGCCATAGGTCAGAGAGTCATCACACTGGCCATAGGTCAGACAGTCATCACACTGGCCATAGGTCAGACAGTCATCACACTGGCCATAGGTCAGACAGTCATCACACTGGCCAGAGGTCAGAGAGTCATCACACTGGCCATAGGTCAGAGAGTCATCACACTGGCCATAGGTCAGAGAGTAATCACACTGGCCATAGGTCAGACAGTCATCACACTGGCCATAGGTCAGACAGTCATCACACTGGCCATAGGTCAGACAGTCATCACACTGGCCATAGGTCAGAGAGTCATCACACTGGCCATAGGTCAGAGAGTAATCACACTGGCCATAGGTCAGACAGTCATCACACTGGCCATAGGTCAGAGAGTAATCACACTGGCCATAGGTCAGACAGTCATCACACTGGCCATAGGTCAGAGAGTAATCACACTGGCCATAGGTCAGACAGTCATCACACTGGCCATAGGTCAGAGAGTAATCACACTGGCCATAGGTCAGACAGTCATCACACTGGCCATAGGTCAGACAGTCATCACACTGGCCATAGGTCAGACAGTCATCACACTGGCCATAGGTCAGACAGTCATCACACTGGCCATAGGTCAGAGAGTAATCACACTGGCCATAGGTCAGACAGTCATCACACTGGCCATAGGTCAGAGAGTAATCACACTGGCCATAGGTCAGACAGTCATCACACTGGCCATAGGTCAGAGAGTCATCACACTGGCCATAGGTCAGACAGTCATCACACTGGCCATAGGTCAGACAGTCATCACACTGGCCATAGGTCAGACAGTCATCACACTGGCCATAGGTCAGAGAGTCATCACACTGGCCATAGGTCAGAGAGTCATCACACTGGCCATAGGTCAGAGAGTAATCACACTGGCCATAGGTCAGACAGTCATCACACTCGCCATAGGTCAGACAGTCATCACACTGGCCATAGGTCAGACAGTCATCACACTGGCCATAGGTCAGAGAGTCATCACACTGGCCATAGGTCAGAGAGTAATCACACTGGCCATAGGTCAGACAGTCATCACACTGGCCATAGGTCAGAGAGTAATCACACTGGCCATAGGTCAGACAGTCATCACACTGGCCATAGGTCAGAGAGTAATCACACTGGCCATAGGTCAGACAGTCATCACACTGGCCATAGGTCAGACAGTCATCACACTGGCCATAGGTCAGACAGTCATCACACTGGCCATAGGTCAGAGAGTAATCACACTGGCCATAGGTCAGACAGTCATCACACTGGCCATAGGTCAGAGAGTAATCACACTGGCCATAGGTCAGACAGTCATCACACTGGCCATAGGTCAGAGAGTCATAACACCGGCCATAGGTCAGACAGTCATCACACTGGCCATAGGTCAGACAGTCATCACACTGGCCATAGGTCAGACAGTCATCACACTGGCCATAGGTCAGAGAGTCATCACACTGGCCATAGGTCAGAGAGTCATCACACTGGCCATAGGTCAGAGAGTAATCACACTGGCCATAGG
This sequence comes from Oncorhynchus kisutch, assembly GCF_002021735.2. Lineage (NCBI taxonomy): Eukaryota > Metazoa > Chordata > Actinopteri > Salmoniformes > Salmonidae > Oncorhynchus > Oncorhynchus kisutch. Next base: position 94,869,008 of record NC_034188.2, on the reverse strand, counting down.
TCAGACAGTCATCACACTGGCCATAGGTCAGAGAGTAATCACACTGGCCATAGGTCAGAGAGTCATCACACTGGCCATAGGTCAGACAGTCATCACACTGGCCATAGGTCAGACAGTCATCACACTGGCCATAGGTCAGAGAGTCATCACACTGGCCATAGGTCAGAGAGTCATCACACTGGCCATAGGTCAGAGAGTCATCACACTGGCCATAGGTCAGACAGTCATCACACTGGCCATAGGTCAGACAGTCATCACACTGGCCATAGGTCAGACAGTCATCACACTGGCCATAGGTCAGAGAGTCATCACACTGGCCATAGGTCAGACAGTAATCACACTGGCCATAGGTCAGACAGTCATCACACTGGCCATAGGTCAGAGAGTAATCACACTGGCCATAGGTCAGACAGTCATCACACTGGCCATAGGTCAGAGACTCATCACACTGGCCATAGGTCAACAGACAGTCATCACACTGGTAATAGGTCAGAGAGTAATCACACTGGCCATAGGTCAGACAGTCATCACACTGGCCATAGGTCAGAGAGTCATCACACTGGCCATAGGTCAACAGACAGTCATCACACTGGCCATAGGTCAGACAGTCATCACACTGGCCATAGGTCAACAGACAGTCATCACACTGGCCATAGGTGAGACAGTCATCACACTGGCCATAGGTCAGACAGTCATCACACTGGCCATAGGTCAGAGAGTCATCACACTGGCCATAGGTCAGACAGTAATCACACTGGCCATAGGTCAGACAGTCATCACACTGGCCATAGGTCAGAGAGTCATCACACTGGCCATAGGTCAGAGAGTAATCACACTGGCCATAGGTCAGACAGTCATCACACTGGCCATAGGTCAGAGAGTCATCACACTGGCCATAGGTCAACAGACAGTCATCACACTGGTAATAGGTCAGAGAGTAATCACACTGGCCATAGGTCAGACAGTCATCACACTGGCCATAGGTCAGAGAGTCATCACACTGGCCATAGGTCAACAGACAGTCATCACACTGGCCATAGGTCAGACAGTCATCACACTGGCCATAGGTCAACAGACAGTCATCACACTGGCCATAGGTCAGACAGTCATCACACTGGCCAAAGGTCAGACAGTCATCACACTGGCCATAGATCAGACAGTCATCACACTGGCCATAGATCAGACAGTCATCACACTGGCCATAGATCAGACAGTCATCACACTGGCCATAGGTCAGACAGTCATCACACTGGCTATAGGTCAGAGAGTCATCACACTGGCCATAGGTCAGACAGTCATCACACTGGCCATAGGTCAGAGAGTCATCACACTGGCCATAGGTCAGACAGTCATCACACTGGCCATAGGTCAGACAGTCATCACACTGGCCATAGGTCAGACAGTCATCACACTGGCCATAGGTCAGACAGTCATCACACTGGCCATAGGTCAGACAGTCATCACACTGGCCATAGGTCAGAGAGTCATCACACTGGCCATAGGTCAACAGACAGTCATCACACTGGCCATAGGTCAGACAGTCATCACACTGGCCATAGGTCAGACAGTCATCACACTGGCCATAGGTCAGACAGTCATCACACTGGCCATAGGTCAGACAGTCATCACACTGGCCATAGGTCAACAGACAGTCATCACACTGGCCATAGGTCAGACAGTCATCACACTGGCCATAGGTCAGACAGTCATCACACTGGCCATAGGTCAGACAGTCATCACACTGGCCATAGGTCAGACAGTCATCACACTGGCCATAGGTCAGACAGTCATCACACTGGCCATAGGTCAGACAGTCATCACACTGGCCATAGGTCAGACAGTCATCACACTGGCCATAGGTCAGACAGTCATCACACTGGCCATAGGTCAGACAGTCATCACACTGGCCATAGGTCAGACAGTCATCACACTGGCCATAGGTCAGACAGTCATCACACTGGCTATAGGTCAGACAGTCATCACACTGGCTATAGGTCAGACAGTCATCACACTGGCCATAGGTCAGAGAGTCATCACACTGGCCATAGGTCAACAGACAGTCATCACACTGGCATAGTCATCACACTGGCTATAGGTCAGACAGTCATCACACTGGCTATAGGTCAGACAGTCATCACACTGGCCATAGGTCAGACAGTCATCACACTGGCTATAGGTCAGACAGTCATCACACTGGCCATAGGTCAGACAGTCATCACACTGGCCATAGGTCAGACAGTCATCACACTGGCCATAGGTCAGACAGTCATCACACTGGCCATAGGTCAGACAGTCATCACACTGGCCATAGGTCAGAGAGTCATCACACTGGCCATAGGTCAGAGAGTAATCACACTGGCCATAGGTCAGACAGTCATCACACTGGCCATAGGTCAGAGAGTCATCACACTGGCCATAGGTCAACAGACAGTCATCACACTGGTAATAGGTCAGAGAGTAATCACACTGGCCATAGGTCAGACAGTCATCACACTGGCCATAGGTCAGAGAGTCATCACACTGGCCATAGGTCAACAGACAGTCATCACACTGGCCATAGGTCAGACAGTCATCACACTGGCCATAGGTCAACAGACAGTCATCACACTGGCCATAGGTCAGACAGTCATCACACTGGCCATAGGTCAGACAGTCATCACACTGGCCATAGATCAGACAGTCATCACACTGGCCATAGATCAGACAGTCATCACACTGGCCATAGATCAGACAGTCATCACACTGGCCATAGGTCAGACAGTCATCACACTGGCTATAGGTCAGAGAGTCATCACACTGGCCATAGGTCAGACAGTCATCACACTGGCCATAGGTCAGAGAGTCATCACACTGGCCATAGGTCAGACAGTCATCACACTGGCCATAGGTCAGACAGTCATCACACTGGCCATAGGTCAGACAGTCATCACACTGGCCATAGGTCAGACAGTCATCACACTGGCCATAGGTCAGACAGTCATCACACTGGCCATAGGTCAGACAGTCATCACACTGGCCATAGGTCAGACAGTCATCACACTGGCCATAGGTCAGACAGTCATCACACTGGCCATAGGTCAACAGACAGTCATCACACTGGCCATAGGTCAGACAGTCATCACACTGGCCATAGGTCAGACAGTCATCACACTGGCCATAGGTCAGACAGTCATCACACTGGCCATAGGTCAGACAGTCATCACACTGGCCATAGGTCAGACAGTCATCACACTGGCCATAGGTCAGACAGTCATCACACTGGCCATAGGTCAGACAGTCATCACACTGGCCATAGGTCAGACAGTCATCACACTGGCCATAGGTCAGACAGTCATCACACTGGCCATAGGTCAGACAGTCATCACACTGGCCATAGGTCAGACAGTCATCACACTGGCTATAGGTCAGACAGTCATCACACTGGCTATAGGTCAGACAGTCATCACACTGGCCATAGGTCAGAGAGTCATCACACTGGCCATAGGTCAACAGACAGTCATCACACTGGCCATAGGTCAACAGACAGTCATCACACTGGCTATAGGTCAGACAGTCATCACACTGGCTATAGGTCAGACAGTCATCACACTGGCCATAGGTCAGACAGTCATCACACTGGCTATAGGTCAGACAGTCATCACACTGGCCATAGGTCAGACAGTCATCACACTGGCCATAGGTCAGACAGTCATCACACTGGCCATAGGTCAGACAGTCATCACACTGGCCATAGGTCAGACAGTCATCACACTGGCCATAGGTCAACAGACAGTCATCACACTGGCTATAGGTCAGACAGTCATCACACTGGCCATAGGTCAGACAGTCATCACACTGGCCATAGGTCAGACAGTCATCACACTGGCCATAGGTCAACAGACAGTCATCACACTGGCCATAGATCAGACAGTCATCACACTGGCCATAGGTCAGACAGTCATCACACTGGCCATAGGTCAACAGACAGTCATCACACTGGCTATAGGTCAGACAGTCATCACACTGGCCATAGGTCAGACAGTCATCACACTGGCCATAGGTCAGACAGTCATCACACTGGCCATAGGTCAACAGACAGTCATCACACTGGCTATAGGTCAGACAGTCATCACACTGGCCATAGGTCATACAGTCATCACACTGGCCATAGGTCAGACAGTCATCACACTGGCCATAGGTCAACAGACAGTCATCACACTGGCCATAGGTCAGACAGTCATCACACTGGCCATAGGTCAACAGACAGTCATCACACTGGCTATAGGTCAGACAGTCATCACACTGGCCATAGGTCAGACAGTCATCACACTGGCCATAGGTCAGACAGTCATCACACTGGCCATAGGTCAACAGTCATCACACTGGCCATAGGTCAGACAGTCATCACACTGGCCATAGGTCAGACAGTCATCACACTGGCCATAGATCAACAGACAGTCATCACACTGGCTATAGGTCAGACAGTCATCACACTGGCCATAGGTCAGACAGTCATCACACTGGCCATAGGTCAGACAGTCATCACACTGGCCATAGGTCAACAGACAGTCATCACACTGGCCATAGGTCAGACAGTCATCACACTGGCCATAGGTCAGACAGTCATCACACTGGCCATAGGTCAGACAGTCATCACACTGGCCATAGGTCAGACAGTCATCACACTGGCCATAGGTCAGACAGTCATCACACTGGCCATAGGTCAGACAGTCATCACTCTGGCCATAGGTCAGACAGTCATCACACTGGCCATAGGTCAGACAGTCATCACACTGGCCATAGGTCAACAGACAGTCATCACACTGGCCATAGGTCAGACAGTCATCACACTGGCCATAGGTCAACAGACAGTCATCACACTGGCTATAGGTCAGACAGTCATCACACTGGCCATAGGTCAGACAGTCATCACACTGGCCATAGGTCAGACAGTCATCACACTGGCCATAGGTCAGACAGTCATCACACTGGCCATAGATCAGACAGTCATCACACTGGCCATAGATCAGACAGTCATCACACTGGCCATAGGTCAACAGACAGTCATCACACTGGCCATAGATCAGACAGTCATCACACTGGCCATAGGTCAGAGAGTCATCACACTGGCCATAGGTCAGACAGTCATCACACTGGCCATAGACCAGATTAGATGTATGATTAAGCCTTTATTTAACCAGGAAGGGCTCATTGAGATTTAAAATCACTTTTTCAAGAGCGTCCTGGCCAAGATCGGCAGCACCAAGTCATTACAAAAGTTACAGACAAACAACATGAAAAATTACAAGTAATCTAGTAAAAACCATTGAATTCACAAGAGTATAAAACAGCTAATTAAAAACATTGACAGGTCAGGGAATCAGCCTCAAAATCCTTCACCAGTGATTTAGTAGATTTAGATTCTAGTAAAGGCATAAATGTAGCTGATACTAGCCTCCTTCTGGCTTCAAAAGAAAAACCGGCCTTATTCGTAAAATAAAATCCCAATTTCAGCTTCAATTTCAAGTTGTTGAATATGCAATTTAAAAGAGAGGCCGTCATCAATTAAAATTCCAAGATATTTACATGAGGTTACAGTCTCAATCTCAATGCCCTGACAGGTAGTAATAGGTGAAAAGTTCAGAAGTTTATTTCTTGCTTTAGAAAACACCATTAGTTTAGTCAGTATTGAGGATAAGCTTCAATTGACACAAGGTATGTTGAACAGTATAAAAATCACTTTGCAAGTTCTGGAAAGCTTTTATAAGAGACGAGGCACAACAGTATCAGCATAAAAATTAAGTTGCACATTTTGGAAATTTTTGTCTAAATTATTTATATTGTAAGTGCTGGTGGCAGGGAAATCAGGCGCAGGAGATCGAACAAAGCAGTTTAATTAGTGCTCAAAAAAACCAAAATAATACAAGTGGGTACAAAACCCTTCGCACACCAGAACATATATTGCACAATGCTTACAAACAAACAATCACTGACAAGGACAATGAGGGGAACAGAGGGTTAAATACACATGTAATGAATTGGAACCAGGTGTGATACAAGACAAGACAAAAACCAATGGAAAATTAAAAGAGGATCAGCGATGGCCAGAAAGTCGGTGACTTTGACAGCCGAACGCCGCCTGAACAAGGAGAGGGACCAACATCGGCAGAAGTCGTGACATACATAAATAGTGAATAAAAGAGGACCAAGTACAGAGCCTTGGGGCACACCATTACAGACAGACAATTTAACAGACATGAGCCCATCAAATTGAGTGCACTGTGTTCTCAGACAGATAGTTAGCAAACCATGCAACTGCATGCTCTGAAAGACCTACACTTGACAATCTCTGCCTTAGTATAGCATGATCAACTGTATCAAAAGACTTAGAGAGATCAGTAAAAAGTGAGACACAGTGCTGTTTTTTGTCAAGGGCTTCAGTGATATCATTTACAACCTTCATGGCTGCTGTACTTGTGCTATGGTTCTTCCTGAAGCCCGATTGGTACATTGATAAAATAGAGTTTGTAAATAAAAACTCTTTTAGCTGTTCACTCACAAGGGTTTCAAGTATTTTCCCCAGGGGTGACAGCTTTGAGATTGGCCTATAAGTATTTAAAAGAGTTGGATCTCCCCCTTAAAAAGTGATAGGACTTAAAAAGTGGTTTGGAATTTCATTACATTCCAGGTTTAGATTGAACAGGTATGTAAGTGGTTCAGCTATGAAATCAGCTGCCAGATTTAAAAAGCAGGGATCCAAAAGATCAGGACCTAAGGATTTCAGGGCTTTATGTACCTCCTGCACTGAGAATGGCAAAAAGATAAATGTTTGACCAGCTCTCACTGGTTCATCCACACAGGGTTGTACAGAGACAGAGGACACTGAATCAAACAACTTACCAGATTATACAAAGTGCTCATTGAAACAATTCAGCATTTCAGTTTTGTCATATACAGCAAGATTCCTTCAAAACACATGAGGGTAATTCATTAACAATACTGTTACCAGACATTGACTTAATAGCCTGTCATGGAAATTCCCTCTATTTACCAAATCATGAGAACAAACCACACACAAGTCAGAGTTAGTCCATCTTTATTTATATGAGCTCTATCACAATCCTGTGACTCTCAGATCAATTCAGTGTCTATCAATGAATTCTCTGAGAGTCCCTTACATATTGCAGCTGAGATCCTTTAATAGCAAAAAACACACATAGTCAGACAGCATAGACATAATAAATCGTTCAGCTTTGTCTCCTAAACTGTTATTTTCTCAAACTCAGAACCATAAACCAATCCTCCATATCAACAGGCATATATCAAATCCATCCTATCTTGACAAGATCACAGAGACACACTGACTGGCTGGCACACAGACATTGTGGAGCCAAGAGATACATGCTTGACCTCTCACCTTTCTCCGGCCCAAGCAACTTAGTCTTGACATAGAACAGATACTGCAACCCCGCCACAGTATTATACAAACACATTCTGATGAGAAGTAACTTACAAACATATGATGAATATAAAACATCTTACCTATGTTACCAACCAATTCTGATTATTCCCCAACAAGCCTTCCAACACTTTCTAGGGTCATTCAGGTTATCAGTGGTAACAGACATAAAATATTCAGACTTTGCCTCCCTGAGAAGAAAAGAACACTTGTTTCGTAACTGCCTAAAAATAAGCCAATCAGCATCAGAACATGATTTCCTTGCTTCAGCCCAGGCTAGATTATGGCCGTGAATAACACAAGACAGCTCAGAAGAAAACTATGGATTATCCCTCCCTTTAACTCTGAACCTGTGGAATGGGGCATGTTTGTTTGCTATTTGGTGAAAACCATGGATTATCCCTCCCTTTAACTCTGAACCTGTGGAATGGGGCATGTTTGTTTACTATTTGGTGAAAACCATGGATTATCCCTCCCTTTAACTCTGAACCTGTGGAATGGGGCATGTTTGTTTACTATTTGGTGAAAACCATGGATTATCCCTCCCTTTAACTCTGAACCTGTGGAATGGGGCATGTTTGTTTACTATTTGGTGAAAACCATGGGTTATCCCTCCCTTTAACTCTGAACCTGTGGAATGGGGCATGTTTGTTTACTATTTGGTGAAAACCATGGATTATCCCTCCCTTTAACTCTGAACCTGTGGAATGGGGCATGTTTGTTTACTATTTGGAAAAAAACACAAAGCCTGTTCGTTAAAACTCTTCAAATTTCTCTTACGAATTAAACGTGGGTTTGTCTTAGGAACCTTAGTATTTCTAACAGCAACAACAGCACAATGGTCACTTAAATCATTACAAAAAACAACAACCGCAGTATATTTCTGTGGAACATTTGTCAATATCATATCAATCAGGGTAGATTGATCTGGGCATTTAAGATTTGGGCGAGTGGGTGAGTTAATCAACTGGGTAAGATTCATAGAATTACAAAACATGTTTAAATCATCAGACACCTATAGACACCTCTATTGAGCTATAGCTCAACAGACAATCATTACACTGGCCATATCTCAACAGACAGTCATAACACTGGCCATAGCTCAACAGACAGTCATAACACTGGCCATATCTCAACAGACAGTCATAACACTGGCCATATCTCAACAGACAGTCATAACACTGGCCGTAGCTCAACAGACAGTCATAACACTGGCCATAGGTCAGACAGTCATCACACTGGCCATAGGTCAACAGACAGTCATCACACTGGCCATAGGTCAACAGACAGTCATAACACTGGCCATAGCTCAACAGACAGTCATAACACTGGCCATATCTCAACAGACAGTCATAACACTGGCTATAGCTCAACGGACAGTCATTACACTGGCTATAGCTCAACAGACAATCATTACACTGGCCATATCTCAACAGACAGTCATAACACTGGCCATAGGTCAACAGACAGGCATTACACTGGCCATAGCTCAACGGACAGTCATCACACTGGCCATAGGTCAACAGACAGTCATCACACTGGCCATAGGTCAACAGACAGTCATAACACTGGCCATAGCTCAACAGACAGTCATAACACTGGCCATATCTCAACAGACAGTCATAACACTGGCTATATCTCAACGGACAGTCATTACACTGGCTATAGCTCAACAGACAATCATTACACTGGCCATATCTCAACAGACAGTCATAACACTGGCCATAGGTCAACAGACAGGCATTACACTGGCCATAGCTCAACGGACAGTCATTACACTGGCCATAGCTCAACGGACAGTCATAACACTGGCCATAGCTCAACGGACAGTCATTACACTGGCTATAGCTCAACAGACAATCATTACACTGGCCATATCTCAACAGACAGTCATAACACTGGCCATAGCTCAACGGACAGTCATTACACTGGCTATAGCTCAACGGACAGTCATTACGCTGGCTATAGCTCAACGGACAGTCATTACACTGGCTATAGCTCAACAGACAGTCATTACACTGGCTATAGCTCAACGGACAGTCATGACAGTGGCTATAGCTGAACAGACAATCATTACACTGGCCATAGCGCAACTGGCCGGATGAAAATGGCACAAGAGGGGATAGATGTTGTTTTACAGGATCCTAACCAACTCTGCTATTTCTTTTTTTTCACATTGCTTGTAACTTATTTAGTTGCTGATACTGTTTCTTATGACCGAAAAGATCTTCTGGATTTCACCACAGCGTTTACTTGAATGAGGCCCACACGAACGATATAATGTTTCTCCAAGACCAGGCCCAAATCCCCAACTTTCACATGAAGAAAAGATTGAGGTACAGGGGGTGGAGATCGGGATACCTTGTGAGAATTTGTTGGGGAGTTCGTAGTCTCTACCATACGTCTTATTGGCCAACGTGCAATCACTGGAAAATAAACTGGATGAGCTTCGTTAGAGACTATCCTACCCATCACTGGAGAATAAACTGGATGAGCTCCATCAGAGACTATCCTACCAATCACTGGAAAATAAACGGGATGAGCTCCATCATAGACTATCATATTAATCACTGGATAACAAACTGGATAAGCTTCGTTAGAGACTATCCTATTAATCACTGGAGAATAAAATGGATGAGGTCCGTTAGAGACTATCCTATTAATCACTGGAGAACAAACTGGATGAGCTTCATTAGAGATTATCCTATTAATCACTGGAGAATAAACTGGATGAGCTCCGTTAGAGACTATCCTATTAATCACTGGAGAACAAACTGGATGAGCTTCGTCAGAGACTATCCTATTAATCACTGGATAATAAACTGGATGATCTCTGTTAGAAACTATCCTATGAATCACTGGATAATAAACTGGATGAGCTCCATCAGAGACTCTCCTACCAATCACTGGATAACAAACTGGATGAGCTCCATCAGAGACTATCCTATTAATCACTGGATAATAAACTGGATGAGCTCCATCAGAGACTATCCTATTAATCACTGGAGAATAAACTGGATGAGCTCTGTCAGAGACTATCCTATATCACTGGATAATCACTGGATAATAAACTGGATAACTGATAATATACCTTAAAGTTGGTGGCCAACCACCATATAAACCCCTAGACATACAAATCCCCTAGACAATACAAAAACTAGCGTACCCACCCTAGTCACACCCTGACCTAAATATAAAGAAAACAGAGATATCTCAGGTCAGGGCGTGACAGAAACGTTGTTCCCCCTGCTTCTATTGGCCCAGGTCTCTCTTGGATGTTATCTCAATGTGATAATTTATACAGGACAACTACCTTTTTATTTGGGCGTTTTTATTGTTCAGAAATGTGGTGGGTACTCTCTTCGTTCGCAGGACTTTATCCTACTAACTGTTCCAAATGTCCGAACTGAATTTGGTAAAAGGGCTTTTATGTACTCTGTGCAATCGTCTTGGAACGCCTTACAAAATACTTTTAAACTGGAAGAACTTCAAATCAAATCAAATCAAATCAAATCAAATGTATTTGTCACATACACATGGTTAGCAGATGTTAATGCGAGTGTAGCGAAATGCTTGTGCTTCTAGTTCCGACAATGCAGTAATAACGAACAAGTAATCTAACTAACAATTCCCAAAAAAACTACTGTCTTATACACAATGTAAGGGGATAAAGAATATGTACATAAGGATATATGAATAAGTGATGGTACAGAGCAGCATAGGCAAGATACAGTAGATGATATCGAGTACAGTATATACATATGAGATGAGTATGTAAACCAAGTGGCATAGTTAAAGTGGCTAGTGATACATGTATTACATAAGGATGCAGTCGATGATATAGAGTACAGTATCTACGTATGCATATGAGATGAATAATGTAGGGTAAGTAACATTATATAAGGTAGCATTGTTTAAAGTGGCTAGTGATATATTTACATCATTTCCCATCAATTCCCATGATTAAAGTGGCTGGAGTAGAGTCAGTGGCATTGACAGTGTGTTGGCAGTAGCCACTCAATGTTAGTGGTGGCTGTTTAACAGTCTGATGGCCTTGAGATAGAAGCTGTTTTTCAGTCTCTCGGTCCCAGCTTTGATGCACCTGTACTGACCTCGCCTTCTGGATGACAGCCGGGTGAACAGGCAGTGGCTCGGGTGGTTGATGTCCTTGATGATCTTTATGGCCTTCCTGTAGCATCGGGTGGTGTAGGTGTCCTGGAGGGCAGGTAGTTTGCCCCCGGTGATGCGTTGTGCAGACCTCACTACCCTCTGGAGAGCCTTACGGTTGAGGGCGGTGCAGTTGCCATACCAGGCGGTGATACAGCCCGCCAGGATGCTCTCGATTGTGCATCTGTAGAAGTTTGTGAGTGCTTTTGGTGACAAGCTGAATTTCTTCAGCCTCCTGAGGTTGAAGAGGCGCTGCTGCGCCTTCCTCACGATGCTGTCTGTGTGAGTGGACCAATTCAGTTTGTCTGTGATGTGTATGCCGAGGAACTTAAAACTTGCTACCCTCTCCACTACTGTTCCATCGATGTGGATGGGGGGGTGTTCCCTCTGCTGTTTCCTGAAGTCCGTATTCCTCTTGTCCAGATGGGTTAGGGCAGTGTGCAGTGTGGTTGAGATTGCATCGTCTGTGGACCTATTTGGGCGGTAAGCAAATTGGAGTGGGTCAAGGGTGTCAGGTAGGGTGGAGGTGATATGGTCCTTGACTAGTCTCTCAAAGCACTTCATGATGACGGATGTGAGTGCTACGGGGCGGTAGTCGTTTAGCTCAGTTACCTTAGCTTTCTTGGGAACAGGAACAATGGTGGCCCTCTTGAAGCATGTGGGAACAGCAGACTGGTATAGGGATTGGTTGAATATGTCCGTAAACACACCGGCCAGCTGGTCTGCGCATGCTCTGAGGGCGCGGCTGGGGATGCCGTCTGGGCCTGCAGCCTTGCGAGGGTTAACACGTTTAAATGTCTTACTCACTTCGGCTGCAGTGAAGGAGAGACCGCATGTTTTCGTTGCAGGCCGTGTCAGTGGCACTGTATTGTCCTCAAAGCGGGCAAAAAAGTTGTTTAGTCTGCCTGGGAGCAAGACATCCTGGTCCGTGACTGGGCTGGGTTTCTTCCTGTAGTCCGTGATTGACTGTAGACCCTGCCACATGCCTCTTGTGTCTGAGCCGTTGAATTGAGATTCTACTTTGTCTCTGTACTGGCGCTTAGCTTGTTTGATAGCCTTGCGGAGGGAATAGCTGCACTGTTTGTATTCAGTCATGTTACCAGACACCTTGCCCTGATTAAAAGCAGTGGTTCGTGCCTTCAGTTCCACACGAATGCTGCCATCAATCCACGGTTTCTGGTTGGGGAATGTTTTAATCGTTGCTATGGGAACGACATCTTCAACGCACGTTCTAATGAACTCGCACACCGAATCAGCGTATTCGTCAATGTTGTTGGCTGACGCAATACGAAACATCTCCCAGTCCACGTGATGGAAGCAGTCTTGGAGTGTGGAGTCAGCTTGGTCGGACCAGCGTTGGACAGACCTCAGCGTGGGAGCTTCTTGTTTTAGTTTCTGTCTGTAGGCAGGGATCAACAAAATGGAGTCGTGGTCAGCTTTTCCGAAAGGGGGGCGGGGCAGGGCCTTATATGCGTCGCGGAAGTTAGAGTAACAATGATCCAGGGTCTTTCCACCCCTGGTTGCGCAATCGATATGCTGATAAAATTTAGGGAGTCTTGTTTTCAGATTAGCCTTGTTAAAATCCCCAGCTACAATGAATGCAGCCTCCGGATAAATCGTTTCCAGTTTGCAGAGAGTTAAATAAAGTTCGTTCAGAGCCATCGATGTGTCTGCTTGGGGGGGGGATATATACGGCTGTGATTATAATCGAAGAGAATTCTCTTGGTAGATAATGCGATCTACATTTGATTGTGAGGAATTCTAAATCAGGTGAACAGAAGGATTTGAGTTCCTGTATGTTTCTTTCATCACACCATGTCACGTTGGCCATAAGGCATACGCCCCCGCCCCTCTTCTTACCAGAAAGATGTTCGTTTCTGTCCGCGCGATGCGTGGAGAAACCCGCTGGCTGCACCGCTTCGGATTGGTGTTTGTCCCGATTGGTGTTTTTAAATCACTGGTGAAGGATTTTGAGGCTGATTCCCTGACCTGTCAATATTTTTAATTTGAGTAGTTTTTCATGTTGTTTGTCTATAACTTTTGTAATGACTTGGTGCTGCCTATCTTGGCCAATCTAGTAAAAACCATTGAATTCACAAGAGTATAAAACAGCAAAGAAGAAGAAGCCGGAAGGAGGAGAGATTACTCGAAAACAAACTTTTACCCATTTATCTGTGGATGAATTGTCTGAGCAGAGGACCTTGTGCATTTCAGGTAAAATAACAACCCAATGTTTATATCCCATGGCAAATTAGCTAGAAACAGGAAGCTAGCTAGCTAAATTGCCATGAATTTTTGCTTATCAACCTGTTTCCAAATGAATATAGTTTGTTCAGAGTTTGTTTTTGATATTTCAACCTGCATGTCCTGATCGCGTACGGTGTGTGGGGACAGAATCAACATGCGAGTGATAGCACACGCAGACGTGTAAAGCACTGCATCACAGTGCTAGAGGTGTCACTACAGACCAAGGTTCGATCCCGGGCTGTATTACAACCGGCCGTGATAGGGAGTCCCATGCGACTGTCTCCAGAGAGAGAATGACATGATTATAACATCTTGCCATTTTTGAATTTTCAAATGTAATTTAATTGAACCTTTATTTAAGTAGGCAAGTCATTTAGGAACAAATTCTTATTTTGTGCCGATTGGGCGCAGCCCTATGGGACTCCCGATCACGGCAAGGTTGTGATACAGTCCAGGATTGAACCAGGGTACTAGAGAATGACATGATTATAACATCTGTAATGGCTGTCTCCAGAGAGAGATAGACATGAGCTATGTCTGTCTGACATTCCTTCAATTTCCCCAGATCAGATTCCCCAGATCAGATCTATGTACAAGAAGAAAGACCTTGTTTGTAACAAGTGTTGCCTTATCTATTACTCACCAAAACAAAGTGACACTAACACCCACACAGGTGGTGATGTTGGCCCACCCTATCCTGTCATGTAGTAGCTTGCTTCTTCATGCTAATGAACATCAGCTCTGTTGGTGGGAGGTTATTAAATAATTGAATAGCTTTACCACTATTAGTACTCTGCTCTGTTATTACTGAAAAGGATGTAAGGACCTCCTCCAGCAAGCCATCACACTTAATTGCATTTTTAACTGCGGCACTGATGAAATAAAATAAAAACATTGTCTTGAATGCTTCCAAGCAGTGAGGGTCTAAGGAAAGGGCAATGTTCATAAATATTTATGTAATGTTTATGAATATGCATAGCAAGGCTTGATCTTTTAAAAGAGGAGAAAGTGATGTCTTTACTAATGATTACTAACAGCATCCTCCCGGATAAACTATACCCACTCAAATGCACATACCACCCCAACAGATCCACAGATGACGCAATCTCAATCGCTCTCCACACTGCCCTTTCCCACCTGGACAAAAGGAACAGCTATGTGAAAATGCTGTTCATTGACTACAGCTCAGCATTCAACACCAAAGTTCCCACAAAGTTCATCACTAAGCTAAGGACCCTGGGACTAAACACCTCCCCATGCAACTGGATCCTGGACTTCCTGACGGGCCGCCCCCAGGTGGTGAGGATAGGTAACAACACATCTGCCACGCTGATCCACAACATGGGATGTAGTGGAGTAGGTCGTGAGTTTC
This sequence comes from Oncorhynchus kisutch, assembly GCF_002021735.2. Classification (NCBI taxonomy): domain Eukaryota; kingdom Metazoa; phylum Chordata; class Actinopteri; order Salmoniformes; family Salmonidae; genus Oncorhynchus; species Oncorhynchus kisutch. The sequence continues at coordinate 94,853,784 of NC_034188.2, read as the reverse complement.
AAATTCCTTGGTATCCACATCACCAACGAACTATCATGGTCCAAACATACCAAGACGTGAACAGGGCAGGACAAAACCTTTTCCCTCTCAGGTCCCCAGATCCTCTAAAAGTTCTACAGCTGCACCATCAAGAGCATACTGGTTGCATCACCACCTGATATGGCAACTGCTCGGCTACAGAGGGTAGTACGTACGGCCCAGCACATCACTGGATCCAAGCTTCCTGCCTATATAGGACCTATATAATAGGCGGTATCAGAGGAAAGCCCATAAAAGTGTCAGAGACTCCAGTCACCCAAGTCATAGACTGTTTTCTCTGCTACCGCACGTCAAGCGGTACCAGAGCGCCAAGTCTAGGACCAAAAGGCTTGTTAACAGCTTCTACCCTAAAGCCATAAGACTGACGAACAATTAATCAAATGGCAACCAGACTATTTACATTGACCCCCCTCCATTTTTTTGTACACTGCTGCTACTCGCTGTTTATTATCTATGCATAGTCACTTCACCCCAACCTACATGTACAAATGACCTCTAACCAGTATCCCCGCACATTCAGCTTATTAGGTAACGGTTTCTTCTGCTTCGTGGTTTCTGTTTAAACTCAACTTCATGACAGTACCAGTCAAAAGTATGAACAAACATACTCATTGAAGTTTTTTTTATTTTCACTGTTTTCTACTTTGTAGAATAATAGTACAGGCATCAAAACTATGATGAATTATAAACTATACATGTGGAATCACGTAGTAACCCAAAAATTGTTAAACAAATCAAATATATTTGATATTCTTCAAAGTAGCCACCCTTTGCCTTGATGACAGCTTTGCACACTCTTGGCATTCTCTCAACCAGCTTCATGAGGTAGTCACCTGGAATGCATTTCAATTAACAGGTGTGCCTTGTTAAGTTTATTTGTGGAATTTCTTTCCTTCTTAATGTGTTTGAGTTGAGTTGTGACGAGGTAGGGATGGTATACAGAAGATAGCCCTATTTGGTAAAAGACCAAGTCCATATTATGGAAAGAACAGCTCAAATAAGCAAAGAGAAACGACAGTCCATCATTACTTTAAGACGTGAAGGTCAGTCAATCCAGACCTTTTAAAGTTTCTTCAAGTGCAGTTGCAAAAACCATCAAGCGCAATGATGAAACTGGCTCTCATGAGGACCGCCACAGGAAAGGAAGACCCAGAGATACCTCTGCTGCAGAGGATAAGTTCATTAGATTTACCAGCCTCAGAAATTGCAGCCCAAATAAATGCTTTACAGAGATCAAGTAACAGGCACATTTCAGCATCAACTGTTCAGAGGAAACTGTATGAATCAGGCCTTCATGGAGGCCTTCACTAGACTATATATATACACACTATATACACACTCACCAGACTATATATACACACTCACTAGACTATATATACACACTCACCAGACTATATATACACACTCACTAGATTATATATACACACTCACTAGACTATATATACACACTCACCAGACTATATATACACACTCACTAGACTATATATACACACTCACCAGACTATATATACACACTATATACACACCCACTAGACTATATATACACACTATATACACACTCACTAGACTATATATACACACTCACTAGACTATATATACACACTATATACACACTCATTAGACTATATATACACACTCACTAGACTATCACACTATATACACTCACTAGACTATATATACACACTCACTAGACTATATATACACACTATATACACACTCACTAGACTATATATACACACTCACTAGACTATATATACACACTATATACACACTCATTAGACTATATATACACACTCACTAGACTATCACACTATATACACTCACTAGACTATATACACACTCACTAGACTGTATATACACACTATATACACACTTACTAGAATATATATACACACTCACTAGACTATATATATATATATATATATATATATATATATATATATATATATACACTATATACACCCTCACTAGATTATATATACACACTCACTAGACTATATATACACACTCACTAGACTATATATACACACTATATACACACTCACTAGACTATTTATAAACATAGTATATACACCCACTAGACTATATATACACACTAAAGACATTTATGCTATTCTTGATGTGTCTCTTATTATTATCTATCTTGAGGCCGAGTCACTATACCCTGCCTTCATGTACATATCTATCTCAAATACCGTATTATTATCTATCCTGATGCCTAGTCACTTTACCCTACCTTCATGTACATATCTACCTCAAATACCTTATTATCTATCCAAATCAAATCAAATCAAATTTTATTTGTCACATACACATGGTTAGCAGATGTTAATGCGAGTGTAGCGAAATGCTTGTGCTTCTAGTTCCGACAATGCAGTAATAACCAACAAGTAATCTAACTAACAATTCCAAAACTACTGTCTTATACACAGTGTAAGGGGATAAAGAATATGTACATAAGGATATATGAATGAGTGATGGTACAGAGCAGCATAGGCAAGATACAGTAGATGGTATCGAGTACAGTATATACATATGAGATGAGTATGTAAACAAAGTGGCATAGTTAAAGTAGCTAGTGATACATGTATTACATAAGGATACAGTCGATGATATAGAGTACAGTATATACGTATGCATATGAGATGAATAATGTAGGGTAAGTAACATTATATAAGGTAGCATTGTTTAAAGTGGCTAGTGATATATTTACATCATTTCCCATCAATTCCCTGTATTAAAGTGGCTGGAGTTGAGTCAGTGTCATTGTCAGTGTGTTGGCAGCAGCCACTCAATGTTAGTGGTGGCTGTTTAACAGTCTGATGGCCTTGAGATAGAAGCTGTTTTTCAGTCTCTCGGTCCCAGCTTTGATGCACCTGTACTGACCTCGCCTCTGGATGATAGCGGGGTGAACAGGCAGTGGCTCGGGTGGTTGATGTCCTTGATGATCTTTATGGCCTTCCTGTAGCATCGGGTGGTGTAGGTGTCCTGGAGGGCAGGTAGTTTGCCCCCGGTGATGCGTTGTGCAGACCTCACTACCCTCTGGAGAGCCTTACGGTTGAGGGCGGTGCAGTTGCCGTACCAGGCGGTGATACAGCCCGCCAGGATGCTCTCGATTGTGCATCTGTAGAAGTTTGTGAGTGCTTTTGGTGACAAGCCGAATTTCTTCAGCCTCCTGAGGTTGAAGAGGCGCTGCTGCGCCTTCTTCACGATGCTGTCTGTGTGAGTGGACCAATTCAGTTTGTCTGTGATGTGTATGCCGAGGAACTTAAAACTTGCTACCCTCTCCACTACTGTTCCATCGATGTGGATAGGGGGGTGTTCCCTCTGCTGTTTCCTGAAGTCCACAATCATCTCCTTAGTTTTGTTGACGTTGAGTGTGAGGTTATTTTCCTGACACCACACTCCGAGGGCCCTCACCTCCTCCCTGTAGGCCGTCTCGTCGTTGTTGGTAATCAAGCCTACCACTGTACTCAACCTCAAACTTGATGATTGAGTTGGAGGCGTGCGTGGCCACGCAGTTGTGGGTGACAGGGAGTACAGGAGAGGGCTCAGAACGCACCCTTGTGGGGCCCCAGTGTTGAGGATCAGCGGGGAGGAGATGTTGTTGCCTACCCTCACCACCTGGGGGCGGCCCGTCAGGAAGTCCATTACCCAGTTGCACAGGGCGGGGTCGAGACCCAGGGTCTCGAGCTTGATGACGAGCTTGGAGGGTACTATGGTGTTGAATGCCGAGCTGTAGTCGATGAACAGCATTCTCACATAGGTATTCCTCTTGTCCAGATGGGTTAGGGCAGTGTGCAGTGTGGTTGAGATTGCATCGTCTGTGGACCTATTTGGGCGGTAAGCAAATTGGAGTGGGTCTAGGGTGTCAGGTAGGGTGGAGGTGATATGGTCCTTGACTAGTCTCTCAAAGCACTTCATGTTGATGGATGTGAGTGCTACGGGGCGGTAGTCGTTTAGCTCAGTTACCTTAGCTTTCTTGGGAACAGGAACAATGGTGGCCCTCTTGAAGCATGTGGGAACAGCAGACTGGTATAGGGATTGATTGAATATGTCGGTAAACACACCGGCCAGCTGGTCTGCGCATGCTCTGAGGGCGCGGCTAGGGATGCCGTCTGGCCCTGCAGCCTTGCGAGGGTTAACACGTTTAAATGTCTTACTCACCTCGGCTGCAGTGAAGGAGAGACCGCATGTTTTCGTTGCAGGCCGTGTCAGTGGCACTGTATTGTCCTCAAAGCGGGCAAAAAAGTTATTTAGTCTGCCTGGGAGCAAGACATCCTGGTCCGTGACTGGGCTGGATTTCTTCCTGTAGTCCGTGATTGACTGTAGACCCTGCCACATGCCTCTTGTGTCTGAGCCGTTGAATTGAGATTCTACTTTGTCTCTGTACTGACGCTTAGCTTGTTTGATAGCCTTGCGGAGGGAATAGCTGGACTGTTTGTATTCGGTCATGTTACCAGACACCTTGCCCTGATTAAAAGCAGTGGTTCGCGCTTTCAGTTTCACTCGAATGCTGCCATCTATCCACGGTTTCTGGTTAGGGAATGTTTTAATCGTTGCTATGGGAACGACATCTTCAACGCACGTTCTAATGAACTCGCACACCGAATCAGCATATTCGTCAATATTGTTATGTGACGCAATACGAAACATGTCCCAGTCCACGTGATGGAAGCAGTCTTGGAGTGTGGAGTCAGCTTGGTCGGACCAGCGTTGGACAGACCTCAGCGTGGGAGCCTCTTGTTTTAGTTTCTGTCTGTAGGCAGGGATCAACAAAATGGAGTCGTGGTCAGCTTTTCCCGAAAGGGGGGCGGGGCAGGGCAGGGCCTTATATGCGTCGCAGAAGTTAGAGTAACAATGATCCAAGGTCTTTCCACCCCTGGTTGCGCAATCGATATGCTGATAAAATTTAGGGAGTCTTGTTTTCAGATTAGCCTTGTTAAAATCCCCAGCTACAATGAATGCAGCCTCCGGATAAATCGTTTCCAGTTTGCAAAGAGTTAAATAAAGTTCGTTCAGAGCCATCGATGTGTCTGCTTGGGGGGGGATATATACGGCTGTGATTATAATCGAAGAGAATTCTCTTGGTAGATAATGCGATCTACATTTGATTGTGAGGAATTCTAAATCAGGTGAACAGAAGGATTTGAGTTCCTGTATGTTTCTTTCATCACATCATGTCACGTTGGCCATAAGGCATACGCCCCCGCCCCTCTTCTTACCAGAAAGATGTTTGTTTCTGTCGGCGCGATGCGTGGAGAAACCCGTTGGCTGCACCGCCTCGGTGGCTGATGCCTAGTCACTTTACCCGGCCTTCATGTACATATCTACCTCAAATACCTTATTATCTATCCTGATGCCTAGTCACTTTACCCTGCCTTCATGAACATATCTACCTCAAATACCTTATTTTTATCTATCCTGATGCCTAGTCACTTTACCCTGCCTTCATGTACATATCTACCTCAAATACCTTATTATCTATCCTGATGCCTAGTCACTTTACCCTATCTTCATGTACATATCTACCTCAAGTACCTTATTATTATCTATCCTGATACCTAGTCACTTTACCCTGCCTTCATGTACATATCAACATAAAATACCTTGTAGAATTGATCTGGTACTTCCTGTATATAGCTCCACATTGATCTCGTACTGGAACTCCCTGTATATAGCTCCACATTGATCTGGTACTTCCTGTATATAGCTCCACATTGATATGGTACTTCCTGTATATAGCTCCACATTGATCTGGTACTCACTGTATATAGTTCAACATTGATCTGGTACTGGTACTCCCTGTATATAGCTCCACATTGATATGGTACTTCCTGTATATAGCTGCACATTGATCTGGTACTTCCTGTATATAGCTCCCCATTGATCAGGTACTCCCTGTATATAGCTCCACATTGATCTGGTACAGGTACTCCCTGTATATAGCCCCACATTGATCTGGTACTTGTACTCCCTGTATATAGCTCCCCGTTGATCAGGTACTGGTACTTCCTGTATATAGCTCCCCATTGATCAGGTACTCCCTGTATATAGCTCCACATTGATCAGGTACTTCCTGTATATAGCTCCACATTGATCAGGTACTTCCTGTATATAGCTCCACATTGATCTGGTACTGGTACTCCCTGTATATAGCTCCACATTGATCTGGTCCTCCCTGTATTTTGCTCCACATTGATATTGTACTTCCTGTATATAGCTCCACATTGATATGGTACTTCCTGTATATAGCTCCACATGGATTTGGTACTTCCTGTATATAGCTCCACATTGATCTGGTACTCCCTGTATATAGCGCCACATTGATCTGGTACTGATACTCCCTGTATATAGCTCCACATTGATCTGGTATTGATACTTCCTGTATATAGCTCCACATTGATCTGGTACTGATACTCCCTGTATATAGCCCCACATTGATCTGGTCCTCCCTGTATATAGCTCCACATTGATCTGGTACTCCCTGTATATATCTCCACATTGATCTGGTACTGATACTTCCTGTATATAGTTCCACATTGATCTGGTTCTTCCTGTATATAGCTCCACATTGATCTGGTACTTCCTGTATATAGCTCCACATTGATCTGGTACTTACTTCCTGTATATAGCTCCACATTGATCTGGTACTTCCTGTATATAGCTCCACATTGATCTGGTACTTACTTCCTGTATATAGCCCCACATTGATCTGGTAATCCCTGTATATAGCTCCACATTGATCTGGTACTGATACTTCCTGTATATAGCTCCACATTGATCTGGTACTGATACTTCCTGTATATAGCCCACATTGATCTGGTACTTAGATAGCTCCACATTGATTCTGATACTTCCTGTATATAGCTCCACATTGATCTGGTCCTACTTCCTGTATATAGCCTCCACATTGATCTGGTCTCCCTGTAATAGCTCCACATAGATCTGGTTCCTTGCTGTATATGTTAATTGATCTGGTACTCCCTGTATATAGCTCCACATTGATCTGTACTGATACTTCCTGTACAGTGCCTTGCGAAAGTACTCTGCCCCCTTGAACTTTGCGACCTTTTGCCACATTTCAGGCTTCAAACATAAAGATATGAAACTGTATTTTTTTGTGAAGAAATCAACAACAAGTGGAACACAATCATGAAGTGGAACGACATTTATTGGATATTTCTAACTTTTTTAACAAATCAAAAACTGACAAATTGGGCGTGCAAAATTATTCATCCCCCTTAAGTTAATACTTTGTAGCGCCACCTTTGCTGCGATTACAGCTGTAAAGTCACTTGGGGTATGTCTCTATCAGTTTTGCACATCGAGAGGTCGCAAAGTTCAAGGGGGCCGAATACTTTCGCAAGGCACTGTATATAGCCCCACATTGATCTGGTACTCCCTGTATATAGCCTCACATTGATCTGGTACTTCCTGTATATAGCTCCACATTGATCTGGTACTCCCTGTATATAGCTCCACATTGATCTGGTACTCCATGTATGTAGTTCAACATTAATCTGGTACTGGTACTCCCTGTATATACAGTGGGGCAAAAAAGTAATTAGTGAGCCACCAATTGTGCAAGTTCTCCCACTTAAGAAGATGAGAAAGGCCTGTAATTTTCATCATATGTACACTCAACTATGACAGACAAAATGAAAAAAAAAAAAATTATGGTGGAAAATAAGTATTTGGTCAATAACAAAAGTTTATCTCAAAACTTTGTTATATACCCTTTGTTGGCAATGACAGAGGTCAAACGTTTTCTGTAAGTCTTCACAAGGTTTTCACACACTGTTGCTGGTATTTTGGCCCATTCCTCCATGCAGATCTCCTCTAGAGCAGTGATGTTTTGGTGCTGTTGCTGGGCAGCACGGACATTCAACTCCCTCCAAAGATTTTCTATGGGGTTGAGATCTGGAGACTGGCTAGGGCACTCCAGGTCCTTGACATGCTTCTTACGAAGCCACTCCTTCGTTGCCCGGGCGGTGTGTTTGGGATCATACTGTACTGTAGTGTAATGTACTCTATATCTCCCATGTTAGATATAGCTATCCGGGACTGTTCTGTACCATACTCTATGTCTACCCTGTTAGATATATCTGTCCGGGACTGTAGTGTACTGTACTCTATATCTCCCATGTTAGATATATCTATTCGGGACTGTAGTGTAGTGTACTCTATATCTCCCATGTTAGATATATCTTTCCGGGACTGTAGTGTACTCTATATCTCCCATGTTAGATATATCAATCCGGTACTGTAGTGTGCTGTAGTGTACTCTATATCTCCCATGTTAGATATATATCTATCCGGTACTGTAGTGTACTCTATATCTCCCATGTTAGATATATATCTATCCGGTACTGTAGTGTACTCTATATCTCCCATGTTAGATATATCTATCCAGGGCTGACTTTATACCATCTGACTTTCCCAGGTTAAAAAATAAACATAGTATAAAGTGAACATACAGGAGATATTTCATCCCTGGTGATAGATAGTCCTATAAACCCTCAGCTACTAGCTCCATAGTACTTCCCCTCTGGGGTCTAGAGAGTTCATCCCTGGTGATAGATAGTCCTATAAACCCTCAGCTACTAGCTCCATAGTACTTCCCCTCTGGGGTCTAGAGAGTTCATCCCTGGTGATAGATAGTCCTATAAACCCTCAGCTACTAGCTCCATAGTACTTCCCCTCTGGGGTCTAGAGAGTTCATCCCTGGTGATAGATAGTCCTATAAACCCTCAGCTACTAGCTCCATAGTACTTCCCCTCTGGGGTCTAGAGAGTTCATCCCTGGTGATAGATAGTCCTATAAACCCTCAGCTACTAGCTCCATAGTACTTCCCCTCTGGGGTCTAGAGAGTTCATCCCTGGTGATAGATAGTCCTATAAACCCTCAGCTACTAGCTCCAGAGTACTTCCCCTCTGGGGTCTAGAGAGTTCATCCCTGGTGATAGATAGTCCTATAAACCCTCAGCTACTAGCTCCATAGTACTTCCCCTCTGGGGTCTAGAGAGTTCATCCCTGGTGATAGATAGTCCTATAAACCCTCAGCTACTAGCTCCATAGTACTTCCCCTCTCGGGTCTAGAGAGTTCATCCCTGGTGATAGATAGTCCTATAAACCCTCAGCTACTAGCTCCATAGTACTTCCCCTCTGGGGTCTAGAGAGTTCATCCCTGGTGATAGATAGTCCTATAAACCCTCAGCTACTAGCTCCATAGTACTTCCCCTCTGGGGTCTAGAGAGTTCATCCCTGGTGATAGATAGTCCTATAAACCCTCAGCTACTAGCTCCATAGTACTTCCCCTCTGGGGTCTAGAGAGTTCATCCCTGGTGATAGATAGTCCTATAAACCCTCAGCTACTAGCTCCATAGTACTTCCCCTCTGGGGTCTAGAGAGTTCATCCCTGGTGATAGATAGTCCTATAAACCCTCAGCTACTAGCTCCAGAGTACTTCCCCTCTGGGGTCTAGAGAGTTCATCCCTGGTGATAGATAGTCCTATAAACCCTCAGCTACTAGCTCCATAGTACTTCCCCTCTGGGGTCTAGAGAGTTCATCCCTGGTGATAGATAGTCCTATAAACCCTCAGCTACTAGCTCCATAGTACTTCCCCTCTGGGGTCTAGAGAGTTCATCCCTGGTGATAGATAGTCCTATAAACCCTCAGCTACTAGCTCCATAGTACTTCCCCTCTGGGGTCTAGAGAGTTCATCCCTGGTGATAGATAGTCCTATAAACCCTCAGCTACTAGCTCCATAGTACTTCCCCTCTGGGGTCTAGAGAGTTCATCCCTGGTGATAGATAGTCCTATAAACCCTCAGCTACTAGCTCCATAGTACTTCCCCTCTGGGGTCTAGAGAGTTCATCCCTGGTGATAGATAGTCCTATAAACCCTCAGCTACTAGCTCCATAGTACTTCCCCTCTGGGGTCTAGAGAGTTCATCCCTGGTGATAGATAGTCCTATAAACCCTCAGCTACTAGCTCCATAGTACTTCCCCTCTGGGGTCTAGAGAGTTCATCCCTGGTGATAGATAGTCCTATAAACCCTCAGCTACTAGCTCCATAGTACTTCCCCTCTGGGGTCTAGAGAGTTCATCCCTGGTGATAGATAGTCCTATAAACCCTCAGCTACTAGCTCCATAGTACTTCCCCTCTGGGGTCTAGAGAGTTCATCCCTGGTGATAGATAGTCCTATAAACCCTCAGCTACTAGCTCCATAGTACTTCCCCTCTGGGGTCTAGAGAGTTCATCCCTGGTGATAGATAGTCCTATAAACCCTCAGCTACTAGCTCCATAGTACTTCCCCTCTGGGGTCTAGAGAGTTCATCCCTGGTGATAGATAGTCCTATAAACCCTCAGCTACTAGCTCCATAGTACTTCCCCTCTGGGGTCTAGAGAGTTCATCCCTGGTGATAGATAGTCATATAAACCCTCAGCTACTAGCTCCATAGTACTTCCCCTCTGGGGTCTAGAGAGTTCATCCCTGGTGATAGATAGTCCTATAAACCCTCAGCTACTAGCTCCATAGTACTTCCCCTCTGGGGTCTAGAGAGTTCATCCCTGGTGATAGATAGTCCTATAAACCCTCAGCTACTAGCTCCATAGTACTTCCCCTCTGGGGTCTAGAGAGTTCATCCCTGGTGATAGATAGTCCTATAAACCCTCAGCTACTAGCTCCATAGTACTTCCCCTCTGGGGTCTAGAGAGTTCATCCCTGGTGATAGATAGTCCTATAAACCCTCAGCTACTAGCTCCATAGTACTTCCCCTCTGGGGTCTAGAGAGTTCATCCCTGGTGATAGATAGTCATATAAACCCTCAGCTACTAGCTCCATAGTACTTCCCCTCTGGGGTCTAGAGAGTTCATCCCTGGTGATAGATAGTCATATAAACCCTCAGCTACTAGCTCCAGAGTACTTCCCCTCTGGGGTCTAGAGAGTTCATCCCTGGTGATAGATAGTCCTATAAACCCTCAGCTACTAGCTCCATAGTACTTCCCCTCTGGGGTCTAGAGAGTTCATCCCTGGTGATAGATAGTCATATAAACCCTCAGCTACTAGCTCCATAGTACTTCCCCTCTGGGGTCTAGAGAGTTCATCCCTGGTGATAGATAGTCATATAAACCCTCAGCTACTAGCTCCATAGTACTTCCCCTCTGGGGTCTAGAGAGTTCATCCCTGGTGATAGATAGTCATATAAACCCTCAGCTACTAGCTCCAGAGTACTTCCCCTCTGGGGTCTAGAGAGTTCATCCCTGGTGATAGATAGTCCTATAAACCCTCAGCTACTAGCTCCATAGTACTTCCCCTCTGGGGTCTAGAGAGTTCATCCCTGGTGATAGATAGTCATATAAACCCTCAGCTACTAGCTCCATAGTACTTCCCCTCTGGGGTCTAGAGAGTTCATCCCTGGTGATAGATAGTCATATAAACCCTCAGCTACTAGCTCCATAGTACTTCCCCTCTGGGGTCTAGAGAGTTCATCCCTGGTGATAGATAGTCCTATAAACCCTCAGCTACTAGCTCCATAGTACTTCCCCTCTGGGGTCTAGAGAGTTCATCCCTGGTGATAGATAGTCCTATAAACCCTCAGCTACTAGCTCCATAGTACTTCCCCTCTGGGGTCTAGAGAGTTCATCCCTGGTGATAGATAGTCCTATAAACCCTCAGCTACTAGCTCCAGAGTACTTCCCCTCTGGGGTCTAGAGAGTTCATCCCTGGTGATAGATAGTCCTATAAACCCTCAGCTACTAGCTCCATAGTACTTCCCCTCTGGGGTCTAGAGAGTTCATCCCTGGTGATAGATAGTCCTATAAACCCTCAGCTACTAGCTCCATAGTACTTCCCCTCTGGGGTCTAGAGAGTTCATCCCTGGTGATAGATAGTCCTATAAACCCTCAGCTACTAGCTCCAGAGTACTTCCCCTCTGGGGTCTAGAGAGTTCATCCCTGGTGATAGATAGTCCTATAAACCCTCAGCTACTAGCTCCATAGTACTTCCCCTCTGGGGTCTAGAGAGTTCATCCCTGGTGATAGATAGTCCTATAAACCCTCAGCTACTAGCTCCATAGTACTTCCCCTCTGGGGTCTAGAGAGTTCATCCCTGGTGATAGATAGTCCTATAAACCCTCAGCTACTAGCTCCATAGTACTTCCCCTCTGGGGTCTAGAGAGTTCATCCCTGGTGATAGATAGTCCTATAAACCCTCAGCTACTAGCTCCATAGTACTTCCCCTCTGGGGTCTAGAGAGTTCATCCCTGGTGATAGATAGTCCTATAAACCCTCAGCTACTAGCTCCATAGTACTTCCCCTCTGGGGTCTAGAGAGTTCATCCCTGGTGATAGATAGTCCTATAAACCCTCAGCTACTAGCTCCATAGTACTTCCCCTCTGGGGTCTAGAGAGTTCATCCCTGGTGATAGATAGTCCTATAAACCCTCAGCTACTAGCTCCATAGTACTTCCCCTCTGGGGTCTAGAGAGTTCATCCCTGGTGATAGATAGTCCTATAAACCCTCAGCTACTAGCTCCATAGTACTTCCCCTCTGGGGTCTAGAGAGTTCATCCCTGGTGATAGATAGTCCTATAAACCCTCAGCTACTAGCTCCATAGTACTTCCCCTCTGGGGTCTAGAGAGTTCATCCCTGGTGATAGATAGTCATATAAACCCTCAGCTACTAGCTCCATAGTACTTCCCCTCTGGGGTCTAGAGAGTTCATCCCTGGTGATAGATAGTCCTATAAACCCTCAGCTACTAGCTCCATAGTACTTCCCCTCTGGGGTCTAGAGAGTTCATCCCTGGTGATAGATAGTCCTATAAACCCTCAGCTACTAGCTCCATAGTACTTCCCCTCTGGGGTCTAGAGAGTTCATCCCTGGTGATAGATAGTCCTATAAACCCTCAGCTACTAGCTCCATAGTACTTCCCCTCTGGGGTCTAGAGAGTTCATCCCTGGTGATAGATAGTCCTATAAACCCTCAGCTACTAGCTCCATAGTACTTCCCCTCTGGGGTCTAGAGAGTTCATCCCTGGTGATAGATAGTCATATAAACCCTCAGCTACTAGCTCCATAGTACTTCCCCTCTGGGGTCTAGAGAGTTCATCCCTGGTGATAGATAGTCATATAAACCCTCAGCTACTAGCTCCAGAGTACTTCCCCTCTGGGGTCTAGAGAGTTCATCCCTGGTGATAGATAGTCCTATAAACCCTCAGCTACTAGCTCCATAGTACTTCCCCTCTGGGGTCTAGAGAGTTCATCCCTGGTGATAGATAGTCATATAAACCCTCAGCTACTAGCTCCATAGTACTTCCCCTCTGGGGTCTAGAGAGTTCATCCCTGGTGATAGATAGTCATATAAACCCTCAGCTACTAGCTCCATAGTACTTCCCCTCTGGGGTCTAGAGAGTTCATCCCTGGTGATAGATAGTCCTATAAACCCTCAGCTACTAGCTCCATAGTACTTCCCCTCTGGGGTCTAGAGAGTTCATCCCTGGTGATAGATAGTCCTATAAACCCTCAGCTACTAGCTCCATAGTACTTCCCCTCTGGGGTCTAGAGAGTTCATCCCTGGTGATAGATAGTCCTATAAACCCTCAGCTACTAGCTCCATAGTACTTCCCCTCTGGGGTCTAGAGAGTTCATCCCTGGTGATAGATAGTCATATAAACCCTCAGCTACTAGCTCCATAGTACTTCCCCTCTGGGGTCTAGAGAGTTCATCCCTGGTGATAGATAGTCCTATAAACCCTCAGCTACTAGCTCCATAGTACTTCCCCTCTGGGGTCTAGAGAGTTCATCCCTGGTGATAGATAGTCCTATAAACCCTCAGCTACTAGCTCCATAGTACTTCCCCTCTGGGGTCTAGAGAGTTCATCCCTGGTGATAGATAGTCCTATAAACCCTCAGCTACTAGCTCCATAGTACTTCCCCTCTGGGGTCTAGAGAGTTCATCCCTGGTGATAGATAGTCCTATAAACCCTCAGCTACTAGCTCCATAGTACTTCCCCTCTGGGGTCTAGAGAGTTCATCCCTGGTGATAGATAGTCCTATAAACCCTCAGCTACTAGCTCCATAGTACTTCCCCTCTGGGGTCTAGAGAGTTCATCCCTGGTGATAGATAGTCCTATAAACCCTCAGCTACTAGCTCCATAGTACTTCCCCTCTGGGGTCTAGAGAGTTCATCCCTGGTGATAGATAGTCCTATAAACCCTCAGCTACTAGCTCCATAGTACTTCCCCTCTGGGGTCTAGAGAGTTCATCCCTGGTGATAGATAGTCCTATAAACCCTCAGCTACTAGCTCCATAGTACTTCCCCTCTGGGGTCTAGAGAGTTCATCCCTGGTGATAGATAGTCCTATAAACCCTCAGCTACTAGCTCCATAGTACTTCCCCTCTGGGGTCTAGAGAGTTCATCCCTGGTGATAGATAGTCCTATAAACCCTCAGCTACTAGCTCCATAGTACTTCCCCTCTGGGGTCTAGAGAGTTCATCCCTGGTGATAGATAGTCCTATAAACCCTCAGCTACTAGCTCCATAGTACTTCCCCTCTGGGGTCTAGAGAGTTCATCCCTGGTGATAGATAGTCCTATAAACCCTCAGCTACTAGCTCCATAGTACTTCCCCTCTGGGGTCTAGAGAGTTCATCCCTGGTGATAGATAGTCCTATAAACCCTCAGCTACTAGCTCCATAGTACTTCCCCTCTGGGGTCTAGAGAGTTCATCCCTGGTGATAGATAGTCCTATAAACCCTCAGCTACTAGCTCCATAGTACTTCCCCTCTGGGGTCTAGAGAGTTCATCCCTGGTGATAGATAGTCCTATAAACCCTCAGCTACTAGCTCCATAGTACTTCCCCTCTGGGGTCTAGAGAGTTCATCCCTGGTGATAGATAGTCCTATAAACCCTCAGCTACTAGCTCCATAGTACTTCCCCTCTGGGGTCTAGAGAGTTCATCCCTGGTGATAGATAGTCCTATAAACCCTCAGCTACTAGCTCCATAGTACTTCCCCTCTGGGGTCTAGAGAGTTCATCCCTGGTGATAGATAGTCCTATAAACCCTCAGCTACTAGCTCCATAGTACTTCCCCTCTGGGGTCTAGAGAGTTCATCCCTGGTGATAGATAGTCCTATAAACCCTCAGCTACTAGCTCCATAGTACTTCCCCTCTGGGGTCTAGAGAGTTCATCCCTGGTGATAGATAGTCCTATAAACCCTCAGCTACTAGCTCCATAGTACTTCCCCTCTGGGGTCTAGAGAGTTCATCCCTGGTGATAGATAGTCCTATAAACCCTCAGCTACTAGCTCCATAGTACTTCCCCTCTGGGGTCTAGAGAGTTCATCCCTGGTGATAGATAGTCCTATAAACCCTCAGCTACTAGCTCCATAGTACTTCCCCTCTGGGGTCTAGAGAGTTCATCCCTGGTGATAGATAGTCCTATAAACCCTCAGCTACTAGCTCCATAGTACTTCCCCTCTGGGGTCTAGAGAGTTCATCCCTGGTGATAGATAGTCCTATAAACCCTCAGCTACTAGCTCCATAGTACTTCCCCTCTGGGGTCTAGAGAGTTCATCCCTGGTGATAGATAGTCCTATAAACCCTCAGCTACTAGCTCCATAGTACTTCCCCTCTGGGGTCTAGAGAGTTCATCCCTGGTGATAGATAGTCCTATAAACCCTCAGCTACTAGCTCCATAGTACTTCCCCTCTGGGGTCTAGAGAGTTCATCCCTGGTGATAGATAGTCCTATAAACCCTCAGCTACTAGCTCCATAGTACTTCCCCTCTGGGGTCTAGAGAGTTCATCCCTGGTGATAGATAGTCCTATAAACCCTCAGCTACTAGCTCCATAGTACTTCCCCTCTGGGGTCTAGAGAGTTCATCCCTGGTGATAGATAGTCCTATAAACCCTCAGCTACTAGCTCCATAGTACTTCCCCTCTGGGGTCTAGAGAGTTCATCCCTGGTGATAGATAGTCCTATAAACCCTCAGCTACTAGCTCCATAGTACTTCCCCTCTGGGGTCTAGAGAGTTCATCCCTGGTGATAGATAGTCCTATAAACCCTCAGCTACTAGCTCCATAGTACTTCCCCTCTGGGGTCTAGAGAGTTCATCCCTGGTGATAGATAGTCCTATAAACCCTCAGCTACTAGCTCCATAGTACTTCCCCTCTGGGGTCTAGAGAGTTCATCCCTGGTGATAGATAGTCCTATAAACCCTCAGCTACTAGCTCCATAGTACTTCCCCTCTGGGGTCTAGAGAGTTCATCCCTGGTGATAGATAGTCCTATAAACCCTCAGCTACTAGCTCCATAGTACTTCCCCTCTGGGGTCTAGAGAGTTCATCCCTGGTGATAGATAGTCCTATAAACCCTCAGCTACTAGCTCCATAGTACTTCCCCTCTGGGGTCTAGAGAGTTCATCCCTGGTGATAGATAGTCCTATAAACCCTCAGCTACTAGCTCCATAGTACTTCCCCTCTGGGGTCTAGAGAGTTCATCCCTGGTGATAGATAGTCCTATAAACCCTCAGCTACTAGCTCCATAGTACTTCCCCTCTGGGGTCTAGAGAGTTCATCCCTGGTGATAGATAGTCCTATAAACCCTCAGCTACTAGCTCCATAGTACTTCCCCTCTGGGGTCTAGAGAGTTCATCCCTGGTGATAGATAGTCCTATAAACCCTCAGCTACTAGCTCCATAGTACTTCCCCTCTGGGGTCTAGAGAGTTCATCCCTGGTGATAGATAGTCCTATAAACCCTCAGCTACTAGCTCCATAGTACTTCCCCTCTGGGGTCTAGAGAGTTCATCCCTGGTGATAGATAGTCCTATAAACCCTCAGCTACTAGCTCCATAGTACTTCCCCTCTGGGGTCTAGAGAGTTCATCCCTGGTGATAGATAGTCATATAAACCCTCAGCTACTAGCTCCATAGTACTTCCCCTCTGGGGTCTAGAGAGTTCATCCCTGGTGATAGATAGTCCTATAAACCCTCAGCTACTAGCTCCATAGTACTTCCCCTCTGGGGTCTAGAGAGTTCATCCCTGGTGATAGATAGTCATATAAACCCTCAGCTACTAGCTCCATAGTACTTCCCCTCTGGGGTCTAGAGAGTTCATCCCTGGTGATAGATAGTCCTATAAACCCTCAGCTACTAGCTCCATAGTACTTCCCCTCTGGGGTCTAGAGAGTTCATCCCTGGTGATAGATAGTCCTATAAACCCTCAGCTACTAGCTCCATAGTACTTCCCCTCTGGGGTCTAGAGAGTTCATCCCTGGTGATAGATAGTCCTATAAACCCTCAGCTACTAGCTCCATAGTACTTCCCCTCTGGGGTCTAGAGAGTTCATCCCTGGTGATAGATAGTCCTATAAACCCTCAGCTACTAGCTCCATAGTACTTCCCCTCTGGGGTCTAGAGAGTTCATCCCTGGTGATAGATAGTCCTATAAACCCTCAGCTACTAGCTCCATAGTACTTCCCCTCTGGGGTCTAGAGAGTTCATCCCTGGTGATAGATAGTCATATAAACCCTCAGCTACTAGCTCCAGAGTACTTCCCCTCTGGGGTCTAGAGAGTTCATCCCTGGTGATAGATAGTCCTATAAACCCTCAGCTACTAGCTCCATAGTACTTCCCCTCTGGGGTCTAGAGAGTTCATCCCTGGTGATAGATAGTCCTATAAACCCTCAGCTACTAGCTCCATAGTACTTCCCCTCTGGGGTCTAGAGAGTTCATCCCTGGTGATAGATAGTCATATAAACCCTCAGCTACTAGCTCCATAGTACTTCCCCTCTGGGGTCTAGAGAGTTCATCCCTGGTGATAGATAGTCCTATAAACCCTCAGCTACTAGCTCCATAGTACTTCCCCTCTGGGGTCTAGAGAGTTCATCCCTGGTGATAGATAGTCATATAAACCCTCAGCTACTAGCTCCAGAGTACTTCCCCTCTGGGGTCTAGAGAGTTCATCCCTGGTGATAGATAGTCCTATAAACCCTCAGCTACTAGCTCCATAGTACTTCCCCTCTGGGGTCTAGAGAGTTCATCCCTGGTGATAGATAGTCATATAAACCCTCAGCTACTAGCTCCAGAGTACTTCCCCTCTGGGGTCTAGAGAGTTCATCCCTGGTGATAGATAGTCCTATAAACCCTCAGCTACTAGCTCCATAGTACTTCCCCTCTGGGGTCTAGAGAGTTCATCCCTGGTGATAGATAGTCATATAAACCCTCAGCTACTAGCTCCATAGTACTTCCCCTCTGGGGTCTAGAGAGTTCATCCCTGGTGATAGATAGTCCTATAAACCCTCAGCTACTAGCTCCATAGTACTTCCCCTCTGGGGTCTAGAGAGTTCATCCCTGGTGATAGATAGTCCTATAAACCCTCAGCTACTAGCTCCATAGTACTTCCCCTCTGGGGTCTAGAGAGTTCATCCCTGGTGATAGATAGTCCTATAAACCCTCAGCTACTAGCTCCATAGTACTTCCCCTCTGGGCTCTAGAGAGTTCATCCCTGGTGATAGATAGTCATATAAACCCTCAGCTACTAGCTCCATAGTACTTCCCCTCTGGGGTCTAGAGAGTTCATCCCTGGTGATAGATAGTCCTATAAACCCTCAGCTACTAGCTCCAGAGTACTTCCCCTCTGGGGTCTAGAGAGTTCATCCCTGGTGATAGATAGTCATATAAACCCTCAGCTACTAGCTCCATAGTACTTCCCCTCTGGGGTCTAGAGAGTTCATCCCTGGTGATAGATAGTCCTATAAACCCTCAGCTACTAGCTCCATAGTACTTCCCCTCTGGGGTCTAGAGAGTTCATCCCTGGTGATAGATAGTCCTATAAACCCTCAGCTACTAGCTCCATAGTACTTCCCCTCTGGGGTCTAGAGAGTTCATCCCTGGTGATAGATAGTCCTATAAACCCTCAGCTACTAGCTCCATAGTACTTCCCCTCTCGGGTCTAGAGAGTTCATCCCTGGTGATAGATAGTCCTATAAACCCTCAGCTACTAGCTCCATAGTACTTCCCCTCTGGGGTCTAGAGAGTTCATCCCTGGTGATAGATAGTCATATAAACCCTCAGCTACTAGCTCCATAGTACTTCCCCTCTCGGGTCTAGAGAGTTCATCCCTGGTGATAGATAGTCCTATAAACCCTCAGCTACTAGCTCCATAGTACTTCCCCTCTGGGGTCTAGAGAGTTCATCCCTGGTGATAGATAGTCCTATAAACCCTCAGCTACTAGCTCCATAGTACTTCCCCTCTCGGGTCTAGAGAGTTCATCCCTGGTGATAGATAGTCATATAAACCCTCAGCTACTAGCTCCATAGTACTTCCCCTCTCGGGTCTAGAGAGTTCATCCCTGGTGATAGATAGTCCTATAAACCCTCAGCTACTAGCTCCATAGTACTTCCCCTCTGGGGTCTAGAGAGTTCATCCCTGGTGATAGATAGTCCTATAAACCCTCAGCTACTAGCTCCATAGTACTTCCCCTCTCGGGTCTAGAGAGTTCATCCCTGGTGATAGATAGTCCTATAAACCCTCAGCTACTAGCTCCATAGTACTTCCCCTCTCGGGTCTAGAGAGTTCATCCCTGGTGATAGATAGTCCTATAAACCCTCAGCTACTAGCTCCATAGTACTTCCCCTCTGGGGTCTAGAGAGTTCATCCCTGGTGATAGATAGTCATATAAACCCTCAGCTACTAGCTCCATAGTACTTCCCCTCTGGGGTCTAGAGAGTTCATCCCTGGTGATAGATAGTCCTATAAACCCTCAGCTACTAGCTCCATAGTACTTCCCCTCTGGGGTCTAGAGAGTTCATCCCTGGTGATAGATAGTCCTATAAACCCTCAGCTACTAGCTCCATAGTACTTCCCCTCTGGGGTCTAGAGAGTTCATCCCTGGTGATAGATAGTCATATAAACCCTCAGATACTAGCTCCAGAGTACTTCCCCTCTGGGGTCTAGAGAGTTCATCCCTGGTGATAGATAGTCATATAAACCCTCAGCTACTAGCTCCAGAGTACTTCCCCTCTGGGGTCTAGAGAGTTCATCCCTGGTGATAGATAGTCATATAAACCCTCAGCTACTAGCTCCATAGTACTTCCCCTCTGGGGTCTAGAGAGTTCATCCCTGGTGATAGATAGTCATATAAACCCTCAGCTACTAGCTCCATAGTACTTCCCCTCTGGGGTCTAGAGAGTTCATCCCTGGTGATAGATAGTCATATAAACCCTCAGCTACTAGCTCCAGAGTACTTCCCCTCTGGGGTCTAGAGAGTTCATCCCTGGTGATAGATAGTCATATAAACCCTCAGCTACTAGCTCCATAGTACTTCCCCTCTGGGCTCTAGAGAGTTCATCCCTGGTGATAGATAGTCATATAAACCCTCAGCTACTAGCTCCATAGTACTTCCCCTCTGGGGTCTAGAGAGTTCATCCCTGGTGATAGATAGTCCTATAAACCCTCAGCTACTAGCTCCAGAGTACTTCCCCTCTGGGGTCTAGAGAGTTCATCCCTGGTGATAGATAGTCATATAAACCCTCAGCTACTAGCTCCATAGTACTTCCCCTCTGGGGTCTAGAGAGTTCATCCCTGGTGATAGATAGTCCTATAAACCCTCAGCTACTAGCTCCATAGTACTTCCCCTCTGGGGTCTAGAGAGTTCATCCCTGGTGATAGATAGTCCTATAAACCCTCAGCTACTAGCTCCATAGTACTTCCCCTCTGGGGTCTAGAGAGTTCATCCCTGGTGATAGATAGTCCTATAAACCCTCAGCTACTAGCTCCATAGTACTTCCCCTCTCGGGTCTAGAGAGTTCATCCCTGGTGATAGATAGTCCTATAAACCCTCAGCTACTAGCTCCATAGTACTTCCCCTCTGGGGTCTAGAGAGTTCATCCCTGGTGATAGATAGTCATATAAACCCTCAGCTACTAGCTCCATAGTACTTCCCCTCTCGGGTCTAGAGAGTTCATCCCTGGTGATAGATAGTCCTATAAACCCTCAGCTACTAGCTCCATAGTACTTCCCCTCTGGGGTCTAGAGAGTTCATCCCTGGTGATAGATAGTCCTATAAACCCTCAGCTACTAGCTCCATAGTACTTCCCCTCTCGGGTCTAGAGAGTTCATCCCTGGTGATAGATAGTCCTATAAACCCTCAGCTACTAGCTCCATAGTACTTCCCCTCTCGGGTCTAGAGAGTTCATCCCTGGTGATAGATAGTCCTATAAACCCTCAGCTACTAGCTCCATAGTACTTCCCCTCTGGGGTCTAGAGAGTTCATCCCTGGTGATAGATAGTCATATAAACCCTCAGCTACTAGCTCCATAGTACTTCCCCTCTGGGGTCTAGAGAGTTCATCCCTGGTGATAGATAGTCATATAAACCCTCAGCTACTAGCTCCATAGTACTTCCCCTCTGGGGTCTAGAGAGTTCATCCCTGGTGATAGATAGTCCTATAAACCCTCAGCTACTAGCTCCATAGTACTTCCCCTCTGGGGTCTAGAGAGTTCATCCCTGGTGATAGATAGTCCTATAAACCCTCAGCTACTAGCTCCATAGTACTTCCCCTCTGGGGTCTAGAGAGTTCATCCCTGGTGATAGATAGTCATATAAACCCTCAGATACTAGCTCCAGAGTACTTCCCCTCTGGGGTCTAGAGAGTTCATCCCTGGTGATAGATAGTCATATAAACCCTCAGCTACTAGCTCCAGAGTACTTCCCCTCTGGGGTCTAGAGAGTTCATCCCTGGTGATAGATAGTCATATAAACCCTCAGCTACTAGCTCCATAGTACTTCCCCTCTGGGGTGTAGAGAGTTCATCCCTGGTGATAGATAGTCATATAAACCCTCAGCTACTAGCTCCATAGTACTTCCCCTCTGGGGTCTAGAGAGTTCATCCCTGGTGATAGATAGTCATATAAACCCTCAGCTACTAGCTCCAGAGTACTTCCCCTCTGGGGTCTAGAGAGTTCATCCCTGGTGATAGATAGTCATATAAACCCTCAGCTACTAGCTCCATAGTACTTCCCCTCTGGGGTCTAGAGAGTTCATCCCTGGTGATAGATAGTCATATAAACCCTCAGCTACTAGCTCCATAGTACTTCCCCTCTGGGGTCTAGAGAGTTCATCCCTGGTGATAGATAGTCATATAAACCCTCAGCTACTAGCTCCATAGTACTTCCCCTCTGGGGTCTAGAGAGTTCATCCCTGGTGATAGATAGTCATATAAACCCTCAGCTACTAGCTCCATAGTACTTCCCCTCTGGGGTCTAGAGAGTTCATCCCTGGTGATAGATAGTCCTATAAACCCTCAGCTACTAGCTCCATAGTACTTCCCCTCTCGGGTCTAGAGAGTTCATCCCTGGTGATAGATAGTCCTATAAACCCTCAGCTACTAGCTCCATAGTACTTCCCCTCTGGGGTCTAGAGAGTTCATCCCTGGTGATAGATAGTCCTATAAACCCTCAGCTACTAGCTCCATAGTACTTCCCCTCTGGGGTCTAGAGAGTTCATCCCTGGTGATAGATAGTCCTATAAACCCTCAGCTACTAGCTCCATAGTACTTCCCCTCTGGGGTCTAGAGAGTTCATCCCTGGTGATAGATAGTCCTATAAACCCTCAGCTACTAGCTCCATAGTACTTCCCCTCTGGGGTCTAGAGAGTTCATCCCTGGTGATAGATAGTCCTATAAACCCTCAGCTACTAGCTCCATAGTACTTCCCCTCTGGGGTCTAGAGAGTTCATCCCTGGTGATAGATAGTCATATAAACCCTCAGCTACTAGCTCCAGAGTACTTCCCCTCTGGGGTCTAGAGAGTTCATCCCTGGTGATAGATAGTCATATAAACCCTCAGCTACTAGCTCCATAGTACTTCCCCTCTGGGGTCTAGAGAGTTCATCCCTGGTGATAGATAGTCATATAAACCCTCAGCTACTAGCTCCATAGTACTTCCCCTCTGGGGTCTAGAGAGTTCATCCCTGGTGATAGATAGTCATATAAACCCTCAGCTACTAGCTCCATAGTACTTCCCCTCTGGGCTCTAGAGAGTTCATCCCTGGTGATAGATAGTCATATAAACCCTCAGCTACTAGCTCCATAGTACTTCCCCTCTGGGGTCTAGAGAGTTCATCCCTGGTGATAGATAGTCCTATAAACCCTCAGCTACTAGCTCCAGAGTACTTCCCCTCTGGGGTCTAGAGAGTTCATCCCTGGTGATAGATAGTCCTATAAACCCTCAGCTACTAGCTCCATAGTACTTCCCCTCTGGGGTCTAGAGAGTTCATCCCTGGTGATAGATAGTCCTATAAACCCTCAGATACTAGCTCCATAGTACTTCCCCTCTGGGGTCTAGAGAGTTCATTACTGGTGATAGATAGTCCTGTAAACCCTCAGCTACTAGCTCTATAGTACTGCTCCTCTGGGGTCTAGAGTGCTCAGGGTCACGGTTTATTCTTCCCCAGAAAAACCATGCTTTGTTTTCCTTTCACACCTAGACTGAGTCCCAAAAGGTACCCTTTCCTCAATCAATTAGGCCCTGTGTAGTGCACTACTTTTGACCAGAGCCCTATGGTATTGTGGTGCACTATATAGGGAATAGGGTGCCTTTTGGGAAGCAGACCTAAAATTACTGTACCATCTCACCTTCCTGGAGATCCTGGAGCAGTGGAACGGCACTATTCACATTCTACTCCCTGCGCTTCTCCAATCCCCCTCCAGGGGATTGCCTTAGTCCTTACTGTCACTCTAATTTAACAACCGGAACCAAAGCTCCTGTATGCTAACTAGCTTTGTAAACAGATTACTATGCCATCGCCCTATTCTCGGAACACAGAATTAAATATCACATGTGCTAGCTAGCTATGGTAACTGTCTCTATCAGCATCACCAACCTACTGTAGTCCAGTAGATTAACTACTTTTTTCACTTTGGCATAGAAGCTTGGATATTGGCACACTTATAGAGTGCATTCGTAAGGTATTCAGACCCCTTCCCTTTTTCACATGTTGTTACGATACAGCCTTATTCTAAAAAGGATTACATGAAAATGTTTCTTCATTATGTGAGGAAACATGTTTCCTCACCTACACACAATACCCCATAATGACAAAGTGAAAACAGGTTTTTAGAAATCTTTGCAAGTTTCTTAAAAATGAAAAAACAAAATACCTTATTTACATAATTATTCAGAACATTTGCTATGAGACTCAAAATTGAGCTCAGGTGCATCTCATCATACTTGAGATGTTTCTACAAC
Organism: Oncorhynchus kisutch; assembly: GCF_002021735.2. Taxonomy (NCBI): domain Eukaryota; kingdom Metazoa; phylum Chordata; class Actinopteri; order Salmoniformes; family Salmonidae; genus Oncorhynchus; species Oncorhynchus kisutch. Next base: position 94,829,496 of record NC_034188.2, on the reverse strand, counting down.
TTCATTGGAGTCCACCTGTGGTAAGTTCAATTGATTGGACATGGTTTGGAAAGGCACACACCTGTCTATTGTCGTGACTTGACTAATCTGATGACTGTTATTGATTTAATCCACTAACTATGATTAATAGTTACCCGATTAAATGAATCATGTAACAATGAACTCATTAGGAATTTGGGGCACCACAGAAGTGGTTGTTTAAAGAGTTACCATCTCCCGAATTAAACTCTATAAGGTCTTTACCTATAACATCCATAAAACAGTCAACATATTAATCACAACCTCTTATCATATCATCATTCTGAACAGTCGTAACCTTATGCATCTGCAAAATCCCAGCCTTACTCATGATTCGGTACTACACAAATTGGTTTATTTATTTATTTACTAAATCAAACCAAATCAAAGTTTATTTGCCATGTGCGCAGAATACAACAGGTGTAGACCAGCAGTGCAAAAAAGCTAACTAAATGAGAAACAGAATAACATACACACTTAGTACACGAGAAGAAGGTCCCTAGCGGACTGCCAATTTGACGCCTTGTCATATTGTTCGAACCATTTCAAAGTTCCAACCATTTCAAACGTGTAATTCCAGCCTTACATTTCCTGGTCTCTGAGATTCAGTGTTTAAACCACTTGGAACGTGGGCTGTACCTCCCCGTCGGTCCTGGTCTAATGTTAATCTCTGTGGGCTTTATGTATTCTGGCCGAAGGGGATGGTTCCACCAGTCTGACACTCTCTCTGACCTCCCTCGGGGCATGGCTACTTACTGTGCAAAAGGATGTATGATTGCAAGATCTCTCTTATGACTCCTATATCCATTCATATCTTAACACAAATATGTTTGTGTTTTTCATATTATATGCACAATGTATTGGATAGAAACTTGACACATAAAGGGGATATACTTTCCAAGTTACAGTATTTCGTCCATATACATTTTAATGACATCACAAAATGAAAACCAGTATGACATTAGTTTTTTATAGTTCACCACAGACCATTCCCCACATTCTTATGTTAGAATTGTTGTTCCAGTATCCACTTTTGACCGTGTTAGAGTTTTGGCAGGAGAAGACTGTTAACAAAGACCTTCTTCTGGTGGATTTTACTGGAGGGGGAGAAAGAGCCCCCTTCTCTTGTAATTCACAACAGGGTGTGAACTGTCAAACGGCCCAGTTCCCTCCTCACCTCTTCTATGGATGAGAGAAGGTCTGGTTATTGTCAACCATTGCCAAGATGATCTGACCCATTGTGATCCACACAGGACAGTCATAACACTACATAATGTTTCACAGTTGACCGTGAATATCGGAGCAAAAGCCAAGATATGGAGCTGAAGGAATTGTCCGTAGAGCTCCTAGACAGGATTGTGTCGAGGCACAGATCTGTGGAAGGGAAGTAAAAAATGACTTCAGCATTGAAGGTCCCAAGAACACAGTGGCCTCCATCATTCTAAAATGGAAGAAGTTTGGAACCACCAAGACTCTTCCTAGAGCTGGCCGACCCGGCCAAACTGAGCAATCGGGCTGAAGGGCCTTGGTCAGGGAGGTGACCAAGAACTGGATGGTCACTCTTACAGAGCTCCAGAGTTCCTCTGTGGAGATGGGAGAAACTTCCAGAAGAACAACCTTCTCTTCAGCACTCCACCAATCAGGCCTTAATGGTAGAGTGGCCAGCCGGAAGCCACTCCTCAGTAAAAGGCACATGACAGCCCCCTTGGAGCTTGCCAAAAGGCACCTTAAGGACTCTCAGACCATGAGAAACAACATTCCCTGTTCTGATGAAACCAAGATTGAACTCTTTTTTATTGAATGCCAAGCGTCACGTCTGGAGGACGGTGGTGGCAGCATCATTCTGTGGGGATGTTTTTCAGCTGCAGGTATTGGGAGACTAGTCAGGATCGAGGGAAAGATGAACAGAGCAAAGTACAGAGTGATCCACAGCACTCAGAACCTCAGAACGGTGTGAAGGCTCACATTCTAACAGGACACCGACCTTATGTACACAGCTAAGACAACGCAGGAATGGCTTCAGGATAAGTCTCTGAATGTCCTTGAGTGGCCCAGCCAGAGCCCAGAACATCTCTGAAGAGACCGGAAAATGGCTGTGCAGCAGCGCTCCCCATCCAACTTGACAGAGCTTGAGAGGATCTGCAGAGAAGAGTGGGAGAAACTCCCCAAATACAAGTGTGCCAAATTGTAGCATCGTACCCAATAAGACTAGGCTGTAATCGCTGCAAAAGGTCCTTCAATAAAGAACTGAGTAAAGGGTCTGAATACTTTTTTTAAAACGTTTTTTGCTCTGTCATTATGAGGTATTTTGTGGATGAGTTTATTTTACCCCACCTATGAGGGGGTAAAAAAACAATTTTATCAATTTTAAAATAAGGCTGTAATGTAACAAAATGTGGAAAAGTCAAGGTGTCGTTTTCCCCCTGAAGATTTTACTAAGTCATAGTTCATAAGGAAATCAGTTAATTGAAATAAATGAATTAGGCCCTAATCTATGGATTTCACATGACTGTAAATATGGATATGTTTATCACTGACAATGTTCCAGGTGTGTGGATCATAAAACCAGCTACCTCTCTACTGAGATAACTACTGTGTCCAGGTCCATCTACCTCTACTGAGATAACTACTGTGTCTAGGTCCATCTTCCTCTACTGAGATAACTACTGTGTCTAGGTCCATCTACCTCTCTATTAAGATAACTACTGTGTCCAGTTCCATCTACCTCTACTGAGATAACCACTGTGCCCAGGTCCATCTACCTCTCTACTGAGATAACTACTGTGTCAAGATCAATCAATCAATCAATCAATCAATCAAATGTATTTATAAAGCTTAAATCAGCTGATGTCACAAAGTGCTGTACAGAAACCCAGCCTAAAATCCCAAACAGCAAGTAATGCAGGTGTAGAAGCACGGTGGCTAGGAAAAACTCCCTAGAAAGGCCAGAACCTAGGAAGAAACCTAGAGAGGAACCAGGCTATGAGGGGTGGCCAGACCTCTTCTGGCTGTGCCGGGTGTAGATTATAACAGAACATCGGTAAGATGTTTAAATGAACAGCAGGGTCAAGTAATAATAATCACAGTGGTTGTCGAGGGTGCAGCAAGTCAAATCAAATCAAATCAAATCAAATTGTATTTGTCACATACACATGGTTAGCAGATGTTAATGCGAGTGTAGCGAAATGCTTGTGCTTCTAGTTCCGACAATGCAGTAATAACCAACAAGTAATCTAACTAACAATCCCAAAACTACTGTCTTATACACAGTGTAAGGGGATAAAGAATATGTACATAAGGATATATGAATGAGTGATGGTACAGAGCAGCATAGGCAAGATACAGTAGATGGTATCGAGTACAGTATATACATATGAGATGAGTATGTAAACAAAGTGGCATAGTTAAAGTAGCTAGTGATACATGTATTACATAAGGATACAGTCGATGATATAGAGTACAGTATATACGTATGCATATGAGATGAATAATGTAGGGTAAGTAACATTATATAAGGTAGCATTGTTTAAAGTGGCTAGTGATATATTTACATCATTTCCCATCAATTCCCATTATTAAAGTGGCTGGAGTTGAGTCAATGTCATTGTCAGTGTGTTGGCAGCAGCCACTCAATGTTAGTGGTGGCTGTTTAATAGTCTGATGGCCTTGAGATAGAAGATGTTTTTCAGTCTCTCGGTCCCAGCTTTGATGCACCTGTACTGACCTCGCCTTCTGGATGATAGCGGGGTGAACAGGCAGTGGCTCGGGTGGTTGATGTCCTTGATGATCTTTATGGCCTTCCTGTAACATCGGGTGGTGTAGGTGTCCTGGAGGGCAGGTAGTTTGCCCCCGGTGATGCGTTGTGCAGACCTCACTACCCTCTGGAGAGCCTTACGGTTGAGGGCGGAGCAGTTGCCGTACCAGGCGGTGATACAGCCCGCCAGGATGCTCTCGATTGTGCATCTGTAAAAGTTTGTGAGTGCTTTTGGTGACAAGCCGAATTTCTTCAGCCTCCTGAGGTTGAAGAGGCGCTGCTGCGCCTTCTTCACGATACTGTCTGTGTGAGTGGACCAATTCAGTTTGTCTGTGATGTGTATGCCGAGGAACTTAAAACTTGCTACCCTCTCCACTACTGTTCCATCGATGTGGATAGGGGGGTGTTCCCTCTGCTGTTTCCTGAAGTCCACAATCATCTCCTTAGTTTTGTTGACGTTGAGTGTGAGGTTATTTTCCTGACACCACACTCCGAGGGCCCTCACCTCCTCCCTGTAGGCCGTCTCGTCGTTGTTGGTAATCAAGCCTACCACTGTTGTGTCGTCCGCAAACTTGATGATTGAGTTGGAGGCGTGCGTGGCCACGCAGTCGTGGGTGAACAGGGAGTACAGGAGAGGGCTCAGAACGCACCCTTGTGGGGCCCCAGTGTTGAGGATCAGCGGGGAGGAGATGTTGTTGCCTACCCTCACCACCTGGGGGCGGCCCGTCAGGAAGTCCATTACCTAGTTGCACAGGGAGGTGTCGAGACCCAGGGTCTCGAGCTTAATGACGAGCTTGGAGGGTACTATGGTGTTGAATGCCGAGCTGTAGTCAATGAACAGCATTCTCACATAGGTATTCCTCTTGTCCAGATGGGTTAGGGCAGTGTGCAGTGTGGTTGAGATTGCATCGTCTGTGGACCTATTTGGGCGGTAAGCAAATTGGAGTGGGTCTAGGGTGTCAGGTAGGGTGGAGGTGATATGGTCCTTGACTAGTCTCTCAAAGCACTTCATGATGACGGGAGTGAGTGCTACGGAGCGGTAGTCGTTTAGCTCAGTTACCTTAGGTTTCTTGGGAACAGGAACAATGGTGGCCCTCTTGAAGCATGTGGGAACAGCAGACTGGTATAGGGATTGATTGAATATGTCCGTATACACACCTGCCAGCTGGTCTGCGCATGCTCTGAGGGCGCGGCTGGGGATGCCGTCTGGGCCGGCAGCCTTGCGAGGGTTAACACGTTTAAATGTCTTACTCACCTCGGCTGCAGTGAAGGAGAGACCGCATGTTTTCGTTGCAGGCCGTGTCAGTGGCACTGTATTGTCCTCAAAGCGGGCAAAAAAGTTATTTAGTCTGCCTGGGAGCAAGACATCCTGGTCCGTGACTGGGCTGGATTTCTTCCTGTAGTCCGTGATTGACTGTAGACCCTGCCACATGCCTCTTGTGTCTGAGCCGTTGAATTGAGATTCTACTTTGTCTCTGTACTGATGCTTAGCTTGTTTGATAGCCTTGCGGAGGGAATAGCTGCACTGTTTGTATTCGGTCATGTTACCAGACACCTTGCCCTGATTAAAAGCAGTGGTTCGCGCTTCCACTTTCACGCGAATGCTGCCATCAATCCACGGTTTCTGGTTAGGGAATGTTTTAATCGTTGCTATGGGAACGACATCTTCAACGCACGTTCTAATGAACTCGCACACCGAATCAGCGTATTCGTCAATATTGTTATCTGACGCAATACGAAACATATCCCAGTCCACGTGATGGAAGCAGTCTTGGAGTGTGGAGTCAGCTTGGTCGGACCAGCGTTGGACAGACCTCAGCGTGGGAGCCTCTTGTTTTAGTTTCTGTCTGTAGGCAGGGATCAACAAAATGGAGTCGTGGTGAGCTTTTCCGAAAGGGGGGTGGGGCAGGGCCTTATATGCGTCGCGGAAGTTAGAGTAACAATGATCCAAGGTCTTTCCACCCCTGGTTGCGCAATCGATATGCTGATCAAATTTAGGGAGTCTTGTTTTCAGATTAGCCTTGTTAAAATCCCCAGCTACAATGAATGCAGCCTCCGGATAAATGGTTTCCAGTTTGCAAAGAGTTAAATAAAGTTTGTTCAGAGCCATCGATGTGTCTGCTTGGGGGGGGGGGGGGTATATACGGCTGTGATTATAATCGAAGAGAATTCTCTTGGTAGATAATGCGGTCTACATTTGATTGTGAGGAATTCTAAATCAGGTGAACAGAAGGATTTGAGTTCCTGTATGTTTCTTTCATCACACCATGTCACGTTAGCCATAAAGCATACGCCCCCGCCCCTCTTCTTACCAGGAAGATGTTTGTTTCTGTCGGCGCGATGCGTGGAGAAACCCGTTGGCTGCACCGCCTCGGATAGCGTCTCTCCAGTGAGCCATGTTTCCGTGAAGCAAAGAACGTTACAGTCTCTGATGTCCCTCTGGAATGCTACCCTTGCTCGGATTTCATCAACCTTGTTGTCAAGAGACTGGACATTGGCAAGAAGAATGCTAGGGAGTGGTGCACGGTGTGCCCGTCTCCGGAGTCTGACCAGAAGACCGCCTCGTTTCCCTCTTTTTCGGAGTCGTTTTTTTGGGTCGCTGCATGGGTCGCTGCATGGGATCCACTCCGTTGTCCTGTTTGTAAGGCAGAACACAGGCAGAACACAGGATCTCAGGAGTAAATGTCAGTTCGCGTTCGCTGTCAGTTCGCTTTCGCTGTTCGCTTTTCATGGCCGATCATTCAGAGTATCTCTACCGTACCTGCTGTCTCTAGAGAGTTAAAAGCAGCAGATCTGGGACAGGTGGCACATCCGGTGAACAGGTCAGGGTTCCATAGCCGCAGGCAGAACAGTTGAAACTGGAGCAGCAACACGACCAAGGCTCAGGCCCTCCGAGATAGAGAGAGAGCGAGAGAAAGAAAGAAAGAGAGAGAGAGAGAGAGAGAGAGAGAGAGAGAGAGAGAGAGAAAGAGAGAAAGAGAGAAAGAGAGAAAGAGATAATTAGAGAGAGCATACTTAAATTCACATAGGACACAGCAGGAAACAAGAGAAAAACTCCAGATATAACAGACTGACCCAAGCCCACTGACAACTACCTCTACTGAGATATCTACTGTGTTTAGGTCCATCTCCCTCTACTGAGATATCTACTGTGTTTAGGTCCATCTCTACTGAGATAACTACTATGTCTTGGTGCATCTCTACTGAGATAACTACTGTGTCTAGTAATGGCTAGAAGACCGGTGACGTAGACCGCCGAATAAGGAGAGGCATCGACTTTGGCCGAAGTCGTGACAGTACAGCTGCCCACTCCCCCGGCCAATCCTGGCAATAGGACCTCAGAAACCTACCCATATCCTAGTTAACTCTCTCCACCTCAACGTTACTCTCGGGGTGAAAACCTGAGGTAAGACTGACCGAGACCCCCAGACGTTCCATGAACGCCCTCCAGACCCTCGAAGTGAACTGGGAACCCCGATCAGACACTATATCCTCAGGGACCCCGTAGTGCCGGAAGACGTTAGTAAACAGGGCCTCCGCAGTCAGTAGGGCCGTAGGAAGACCGGGTAAAGGGAGGAGACAACAGGACTTAGAAAGACAATCCACAATGACCAGGATCGTGGTGTTTCCCTGTGAAGGAGGAAGATTGGTCAGGAAATCTACCGACAGGTGTGACCACGGCCGTTGTGGAACGGGTAAGGGTTGTAACTTCCCTCTGGGCAGGTGTCTAGGAACCTTGCACTGGGCGCACACCGATCAGGAGGAGACATAAACCCTCACGTCCTTAGCTAAAGTGGGCCACCAGTACTTCCCACTAAGACAGCACACCGTCCGATCAATCCCAGGGTGACCAGAGGAACATATGGGCCCAATAGATCAGCCGGGTCGCGGACAGCAAACGGAACGTACAGACGCCCAGCTGGACACTGGAGGGGAGCGGGCTCAAAATTGAGGCTATGATCGAGAAGTGTGAGCCCCTCTCTGTCTGCATTAACAAGGACACACAATCTTCCCATCAATGTATGATTTTTTTGTGTGCAAATGAACTCAAGTTTAGTGACAATGTCAAATGTGATATAGCGAAGCACCTGAGTGAGCTGGGTGCGCAATTACGCAGGTACTTTCCCGGAAACGGACGACACAAACAACTGGATTCGTTATCCCTTTCATGCCCTGCCTCCATTCCACTTCTCGATATCTGAACAAGAGAGCCTCGTCGAAATTGCAACAAGCGGTTCTGTGAAAATTGAATTTAATCAGAAGCCACTGCCAGATTTCTGGATTGGGCTGCGCTCAGAGTATTCTGCCTTGGCAAATCGCGCTGTTAAGACACTGATGCCCTTTGTAACCATGTACCTATGTGAGAGTGGATTCTCAGTCCTCACTAGCATGAAAACTAAATCCAGGCACAGACTGTGAGTGGAAAATGATTTAAGACTGAGACTCTCTCCAATACAACCCAACATTGCAGAGTTATGTGCATCCTTTCAAGAAAAGCCTTCTCATTAACCTGTGGTGAGTTTTTCACCATTTTGATGAACAAATAAGTTTTTATATGTAAAATGGCTAAATAAAGAACTAAATTATTGATTATTATTCAATTATTATTTGTGCCCTGGTCCTATAGGAGCACTTGGTCACTTCCCACGAGCCGGGTGGTGACAAAAACTCACCCTCAATCTAATGTTTAATAGTATAGTATATAGTATAGTGTGTGTTTTGCAGGCTTACAATGATGGCAAAAAACAACATTTGAGAGTGCACTGACCCTGGTGCTAGAGGGGGTACAGCTGACCCTGGTGCTAGAGGAGGTACAGCTGACCCTGGTGCTAGAGGGGGTACAGCTGGAGGTTGAATGTTGGAAGGACTATAAAACATTTGGGAACCACTGTACTATGGCATAGATTAACTGCATTATAATATGGTATTAACTACATTATAATATGGTATTAACTACATTATAATATGGTATTAACTACATTATAATATGGTATTAACTACATTCTAATATGGTATTAACTACATTATAATATGGTATTAACTACATTATAATATGGTATTAACTACATTTTAACATGGTATTAACTACATTAGATTCCAAGAACACAGGATGAGATGTTACTATCCTTTGTGCAAGCACTTCCAAGAGTTAATGAACAGTGAGCCTGGTGAAATTTAGGCAGCGCATCGTCAGTAGTGTACCTTTGGTTCCTAGGGTGTTTCGGCCTTTCACACTATACACCCTCCCCAAAGGCGGCCAGCGACAGGGTGATCAATCCTACGCTTGCGTCCCATTCCCAATTAGTCATAGGAGTTGCCTTGTTGATGATAGACAACATCCCATGGGACTATGCATGGCAGGGGCGTCCTCCTCCCTGAGTCAAGCATTGTTGACCGCATACCTCCTGGCCCTCTCACTTCGGGGCCCAGCTGGGGTCTTTCCTCTTCATCCAGAGCCACTGACTGCTGCCTTCTGCCGCCTCCGATACAGCTTTGATTGCCGAACGCTGGCTCTGGCCCTTAATTCCAAGGTCTCTAAGCAGTCTGGTTGTAGATGTTGCCACAAAACCTCTGCAGCCCACCTCCACTGGTCGGACTTCTGTGTTCCAGCCATGATGCCGTGCTTCGGCAGCTGGATCGGCATAGGGATGCTTTCGCTCATTAGCCTCATCTACTGAGCTCAATGATGAAGACCTTCTTGAGCGAACGGGACCAGAGCACCATGTCAGGTCTTAGGGTGGTGGTTGCGATCTCCGGAGGAAACACAAGTTGCCGGCCAATGTCAGTTAGCATTTTCCAGTCGCGGGACAAGCGCAGCTGGTCTCGCTCTAATGGTGTCGAGCCGCTCTTCGGTGGTTTAGCCCCTTCGCGGACAAAGTTTGTCCGTAAGGGGTGTGATGCTGCTGGGGGTGGTAGGGAGTTGGTGGCAGCTCGCTTGTCCTCCAGGGCGGACGCAAGGTTTTTAAGGACTTGGTTGTGACGCCAAGTGTAGCGTCCTTGGGTGAGGCTTGTTTTACACCCTGTGAGAATGTGCCTGAGGTTGGCTGGCATGGAACAGAGGGCACAGTCCGGATCTTCACCATATCATTGGTGAAGATTAACTGGAGTTGGAAGGACATCATATGTTGCTTTGATGGAAAAGCCTCGCTTCCATGGCCCACAGATCCTTCCAGCTGATCTTCCTCTTCTCCACACTGTCCCATCGAGTCCACTTTGGAAAGAGAGACTGCCTTGGCCCACCTTGCAGCCTCCTCCTGATGGCGTACTTCCTACTACCATCTTCCGCCACTCTGGTGCAGTGGCCTTACTCCAAGCAGCACGGCTAGTTAGCCCAAGGCCTCCTCTCCCTTGCTGAACATGACCCACAATGTCAGCATGTCTGAGGGCTGCTGTTGCCTCCTGGACTGCTTTTCCTGGCCTCCATTTGCGCCCAGTTGCCAAGGTTGCTCACCACTGGGTCTCGAGATTCATTCAGTGTCATCTGGAGCCTGGTTTTTGAACACTTGAATTCCTCTGTTAGACTGGTGAAGGGCAGCTTGAGGTGACCATCTCCATAGAGGCATTAACTACATTATAATATGGTGTTATCTACATAATAATATGGTGTTAACTACATTATAATATTGTGTTAACTACGTTATAATATGCTATTAACTACGTTATAATATGCTATTAACTACATTATATTATGGTGTATGTCTTAAAGCAGATTTCACAGTCTTCCTGCTCAATCAGATTTCATTCCAACAATTACTGTCAAACAGATGGGTACTAAATTCCCTCTTCCAAATAGCTCCATGAAAACACATTTTCTGGCCAGATTGCAGTATATCTCTCTGCCTATTAGGTTTTGTATACAGTAGGTTGAATTGGATTTGTTTCTCTCCCTAAAATCATGTTTTCTGAATGCCAGCCTTCTCCAGCTTCTACACATTGTTTACGCAGTTCTACCCTAAGTGTGAGCGTCGTACGCACCATTTGACCATGAGGGAACAGTGGGCGGCTGGTAACAGAGTGCATCTCATCTGTGGAGACTGATTTATGTCAGGGGGTTCAGTATTCGCTTAAAGGCCGCTCCTATGTGATGCATCCCAAATTGCACCATATTCCCTATATAGTGCACTACCCCATAGGCCTCTGATCAACAGTAGTGCACTGTAAAGGGAGACAATTGGGACACCTGGTATCTCATCACAGTAAATCCTCAGGAGAAAATGTTCCCCAGGCTGAGGATGGGGCCCCTAAAACAACCAGAGTGGAAGAGAGTGGCTGCACGACACACATATCGCTGATCCACGATAACCATATCACCGATCCATGATAACCATATCACTGATCCACGATAACCATATCACTGATCCATGATAACCATACCACGGATACATGATAACCATAGCACCGATCCATGATAACCATATCACTGACCATGATAACCATATCACCGATCCACGATAACCATATCACAGCTCCACGATAACCATATCACCGATCCACAATAACCATATCACTGATCCGTGATAACCATATCATTGATCCATGATAACCATATCACTGATCCATGATAACCATATCACTGATCCATGATAACCATATCACTGATCCATGGTAACCATATCACTGATCCACAATAACCATATCACTGATCCACAATAACCATATCACTGATCCACAATAACCATATCACTGATCCACAATAACCATATCACTGATCCACAATAACCATATCACTGATCCATGATAACCATATCACTGATCCATGATAACCATATCACTGATACATGATAACCATATCACCAATACATGATAACCATATCACTGATCCACGATAACTATATTGCCAATCCACAATAACCATATCACTGATCCACGATAACCATATCACTGATCCACGATAACCATATCATATCACGGATCCACGATAACCACATCACTGATCCACGAGAACCATATCACCGATCCATGATAACCACATCACTGATCCATGGTAACCATATCACTGATCCATGGTAGCCATATCATATCACTGATCCACGATAAACATATCACTGATCCATGATAACCATATCACTGATCCATGATAACCATATCACTGATCCATGATAACCATATCACTGATCCGTGATAACCATATCACTGATCCATGATAACCATATCACTGATCCATGATAACCATATCACTGATCCGTGATAACCATATCACTGATCCATGATAACCATATCATATCATTCAAGCTTTTAATCGCAAAATGACAACTCAAAGTCATTTGGATTCAGAAATAAAACATGAAAACAAGCTGAGGATCGTAGTACCTCTTTTCACTTCCAATGAAATACAATGTTATTTTTCCCATGCTCCAAATAGAGCAGGTGTAGGTAGACCTTACAGTGAAATGATAGATACAAGCTCTTATTAACCAACAATGTAGTTTTAAGAAAAAAAACACTACAAATAATTAAAGAGCAGGAGTAGAAAACAATAGCGAGGCTGTATACAGGGGGAACCGGTACAGGGTCTATGTGCGGGGGCACCGGTTAGTCGAGGTAACTGAGGTAATACATACATGTAAATGGAGGGCGAGGGAGAGCTTTGCACGCGTCTCTGTGTGTGGAGTAAAGGTGGTCTAGAGTTTTTTTCATCTGGTTGCACATTTAACATGCTGATAGAAATGAGGTAAAACTGATTTAAGTTTCCAGACATTAAAGTCCTCGGCCACTAGGTGCACCGTGTCCTGTTTGCTTATGGCCGTTTTCAGCTCATTGAGTGTGGTCTTAGTGCCAGTATCGGTCTGCGTTGGTATGTAGACAGCTACGAAAAATACAGATGAAAACTCTCTAGGTAGATAGTGTGGTCTACAGCTTATCATGAGATACTCTACTTATCATTAAATACTCTACTCTCGAGACTTACTTAGATATCGTGCACCAGCTGTTGTTTACAAATATACATAGACCTCCACCCCGTGTCTTACCAGAGGCTGCTGTTCTATCCTGCTGATACAGTGTATAGACCTCCACCCCGTGTCTTACCAGAGGCTGCTGTTCTATCCTGCTGATACAGTGTATAGACCTCCACCCCGTGTCTTACCAGAGGCTGCTGTTCTATCCTGCCGATACAGTATATAACAGCCAGCTGTATGTTATTCATGTCGCCGTTCAGCCACGACTCGGTGAAACACAAGATATTACAGTTTTTAATGTCCCATTGGTGGGATATACATGATTTTAGCTTGTTCAATTTATTTTCCAGCGATTGCACGTTGGCCAGTAGTACGGAGGGCACTTTAGCCACTTGTCGGCACATCCTCACAGTGCATCCTCACAGTGCATCCTCACAGTGCACCCTCACAGTGCACTCTCACAGTGCACCCTCACAGTGCACCCTCACAGTGCACCCTCACAGTGCATCCTCACAGTGCACCCTCACAGTGCACGCTCACAGTGCATGCTCACAGTGCATCCTCACAGTGTATTGTCACAGTGTATCCTCATAGTGCATCCTCACAGTGCATCCTCACAGTGCACCCCAATCTCTTTCTCCAGTGAATGACGGTGATGAGGCCCTGTTCGAGTGTCCGTTTCATTAAAAATAAATTCTTTGTCCAGTTCAAGGTGAGAAATCGATGTTTCTAACGGGATTCGTCTGGTGAAGGAGAGGAGGACCAAAATGCAGCGTGGTTCAAATTCATGTTTGTTTTTAATAAAACAACTACACATGAATAAACTACAAAAACAATAAATGTGAAAACCCAAAACCAGTCCCGTGTGGTACAAACACTGACACAGGAGACAATCACCCACAAAACCCAACACCAAACAGGCTACCTAAATATGGTTCCCAATCAGAGACAATGACTAACACCTGCCTCTGATTGAGAACCATAACAGGCCAAACACAGAAACAGACAAACTAGACACACAACATAGAAAGCCCACTCAAATCACACCCTGACCAAACAAAACATAGAAACATACAAAGCAAACTATGGTCAGGGCGTGACAATGTTCTGATTTACAGAAGCTCTTTTCGGTTATAAGAGATTGTAGCAGCAACATTATGTACAAAATAAGTTACAACATTTAAAAAATATGTATAAAGAAAATAGCACAATTAGTTAATTAAGAGCCCATGAAACGGCATCCAGCCTCTCCAGCCTCTCCAGCGACATCTTACGCCACTGTATTTCCATAGTGAAGGTTACTGACACCTCTGTTCACTGTCATTCCATGGTGAAAGTTACTGACACCTCTCTTCACAGTATTTCTATAGTGAAGGTTCCTGACACCTCTGTTCACTGTCATTCCATAGTGAAGGTTACTGACATCTCTCTTCACTGTCATTCCATAGTGAAGGTTACTGACACCTCTCTTCACTGTATTTCCATAGTGAAGGTTACTGACACCTTCTTTCACTGTCATTCCATAGTGAAGGTTACTGACACCTCTCTTCACTGTATTTCCATAGTGAAGGTTACTGACACCTTCTTTCACTGTCATTCCATAGTGAAGGTTACTGACACCTCCTTTCACTGTCATTCCATAGTGAAAGTTACTGACACCTCTGTTCACTGTCATTCCATAGTGAAGGTTACTGACACCTCCTTTCACTGTCATTCCATGGTGAAGGTTACTGACACCTCCTTTCACTGTCATTCCATAGTGAAGGTTACTGACACCTCTTTTCACTGTATTCCCATAGTGAAGGTTACTGACACCTCTCTTCACTGTATTTTCATAGTGAAGGTTACTGACACCTCCTTTCACTGTCATTCCATAGTGAAGGTTACTGACACCTCTGTTCACTTTCATTCCATAGTGAAGGTTACTGACACCTCTGTTCACTGTATTTCCATAGTGAAGGTTACTGACACCTCTGTTCACTGTCATTCCATAGTGAAGGTTACTGACACCTCTGTTCACTGTATTTCCATAGTGAAGGTTACTGACACCTCTCTTCACTGTCATTCCATAGTGAAGGTTACTGACACCTCTGTTCACTGTATTTCCATAGTGAAGGTTACTGACACCTCTCTTCACTGTCATTCCATAGTGAAGGTTACTGACACCTCTGTTCACTGTATTTCCATAGTGAAGATTACTGACACCTCTGTTCACTGTCATTCCATGGTGAAAGTTACTGACACCTCTCTTCACAGTATTTCTATAGTGAAGGTTCCTGTCACCTCTGTTCACTGTCATTCCATAGTGAAGGTTACTGACACCTCTCTTCACTGTATTTCCATAGTGAAGGTTGCTGACACCTTCTTTCACTGTCATTCCATAGTGAAGGTTGCTGACACCTCCTTTCACTGTCATTCCATAGTGAAAGTTACTGACACCTCTGTTCACTGTCATTCCATAGTGAAGGTTACTGACACCTCCTTTCACTGTCATTCCATGGTGAAGGTTACTGACACCTCCTTTCACTGTATTTCTATAGTGAAGGTTACTGACACCCCTGTTCACTGTATTTCCATAGTGAAGGTTACTGACACCTCTATTCACTGTATTTCCATAGTGAAGGTTACTGACAACTTTTTTCACTCTCATTCCATAGTGAAGGTTACTTACACCTCTCTTCACTGTATTTCCATAGTGAAGGTTACTGACACCTCTCTTCACTGAATTTCCATAGTGAAGATTACTGACACCTCTTTTCACTGTCATTCCATAGTGAAGGTTACTGATACCTCTCTTCACTGTCATTCCATAGTGAAGGTTACTGACACCTCCTTTCACTGTCATTCCATAGTGAAGGTTACTGACACCTCTCTTCACTGTCATTCCATAGTGAAGGTTACTGACACCTCTCTTCACTGTATTTCCACAGTGAAGGTTGCTGACACCTTCTTTCACTGTCATTCCATAGTGAAGGTTGCTGACACCTCCTTTCACTGTCATTCCATAGTGAAAGTTACTGACACCTCTGTTCACTGTCATTCCATAGTGAAGGTTACTAACACCTCCTTTCACTGTCATTCCATGGTGAAGGTTACTGACACCTCCTTTCACTGTATTTCTATAGTGAAGGTTACTGACACCCCTGTTCACTGTATTTCCATAGTGAAGGTTACTGACACCTCTATTCACTGTATTTCCATAGTGAAGGTTACTGACAACTTTTTTCACTCTCATTCCATAGTGAAGGTTACTTACACCTCTCTTCACTGTATTTCCATAGTGAAGGTTACTGACACCTCTCTTCACTGAATTTCCATAGTGAAGATTACTGACACCTCTTTTCACTGTCATTCCATAGTGAAGGTTACTGATACCTCTCTTCACTGTCATTCCATAGTGAAGGTTACTGACACCTCCTTTCACTGTCATTCCATAGTGAAGGTTACTGACACCTCTCTTCACTGTCATTCCATTGTGAAGGTTACTGACACCTCTATTCACTGTATTTCCATAGTGAAGGTTACTGACACCTTTTTTCACTGTCATTCCATAGTGAAGGTTACTTACACCTCTCTTCACTGTATTTCCATAGTGAAGGTTACTGACACCTCTCTTCACTGTCATTCCATAGTGAAGGTTACTGATACCTCTCTTCACTGTCATTCCATAGTGAAGGTCACTGACACCTCTTTTCACTGTATTTCCATAGTGAAGGTTACTGACTGCAGAACACGTTGGAAGATTTACTATTTCCCTTATCTGCGTTGGCTCTGTGGATATATGGTTGGGAAAATGCACCAGCAGCATGCAGTGTCTTCCACCCAAACATGTTTGTCTTGTATATTTCAAAAGAATGATGAAAAAAAACAGTTCCAGTGTGTGTGTGTGTGTGTGTGTGTGTGTGTGTGTGTGTGTGTGTGTGTGTGTGTGTGTGTGTGTGTGTGTGTGTGTGTGTGTGTGTGTGTGTGTGTGTGTGTGTGTGTGTGTGTGTGTGTGTGTGTGTGTGTATGTGTATGTGTATGTGTGTGTGAGTGTGAGTGTGAGTGTGAGTGTGAGTGTGAGTGTGAGTGTGAGTGTGTGTGTGAGTGTGTGTGTGTGTGTGTGTGTGTGTGTGTGTGTGTGTGTGTGTGTGTGTGTGTGTGTGTGTGTGTGTGTGTGTGTGTGTGTGTGTGTGTGTGTGTGTGTGTGTGTGTGTGTGTGTGTGTGTGTGTGTGTTTGTGTGTGGAAGTCACACTGAGAGCATTGTCATCTGTTTGATATGCAGCCTGAGTTGGCAGCAGCAGCTCCTGTTGAATCTACTTTATTGGTGTCCTTTGCCTAAGCACACAGCTCTGCTCAGCTCTGCATTACTCCACACAGCTCTGCTCTACTCTATACAGCTCTGCTCAGCTTGGCTCTACTCTGCTCAGCTCTGCTTTACTGTATACAGCTCTGCTCAGCTTTGCTCTACTACAAACAGCTCTGCTCTACTCCACACAGCTCTGCTCTACTCCACACAGCTCTGCTCTACTCCACACAGCTCTGCTCTACTCCACACAGCTCTGCTCTACTCCACACAGCTCTGCTCTGCTCTATACAGCTCTGCTCTGCTCTATACAGCTCTGCTCTACTCCACACAGCTCTGCTCTACTCCACACAGCTCTGCTCTGCTCTACTCCACACAGCTCTGCTCTACTACAAACAGCTCTGCTCTACTCCACACAGCTCTGCTCTATACAGCTCTGCTCTACTCCACACAGCTCTGCTCTACTCCACACAGCTCTGCTCTACTACAAACAGCTCTGCTCTGCTCTATACAGCTCTGCTCTACTCCACACAGCTCTGCTCTGCTCTATACAGCTCTGCTCTATACAGCTCTGCTCTACTCCACACAGCTCTGCTCTGCTCTATACAGCTCTGCTCTACGCCACACAGCTCTGCTCTGCTCTATACAGCTCTGCTCTACTCCACACAGCTCTGCTCTACTACAAACAGCTCTGCTCTACTCCACACAGCTCTGCTCTACTACAAACAGCTCTGCTCTACTACACAGTTTACAGTCTCACTCTGCATGGGCTCCTTACTGTTTTCTCTCCTGTTCAGTCCACACTGGCCCACTGATGATGGCTGGCTTCTTCTGGAGTGACCATGTTGCATAGATAAAGCACAGCATCTTTTTGTCCCATTCAGTGTGGGAGAGCATCGCCTCTTGTTAATCTAAGTTGGGTGGTTGTACTTCCTTTGTGCATTAAGACTGAATATGTATGACAGTTCTCCTCTGACAGAATGTTTGATTCTTGATATGAATTAGTTAGCATTAATATTAGAGATACCTTAGTTACAGCCAGATACAGCACCTAGGCCTAAAGCTTGAAACTGGCTGCTCATTAGCGTACAGTGGGCTACGCTGCATGTTTTTGCAGACTGACATCCGTTTAACAAAGCAGACATGTTGAGATGAAGGTAGCGTGTCTTTGACTGTTGCTGTCTAATCAACATGTGACTGGATGCATGTCAGACTCATGTGGTTCAAGGTGTTTTGGGCTCTGGAGAGGCTGACTGTGTCTGCTCTTCTCCTCTCTGCTCCTCTCTGCTCTGCTCCTCTCTGCTCCTCTCTGCTCTGCTCCTCTCTGCTCCTCTCTGCTCTGCTCCTCTCTGCTCCTCTCTGCTCTGCTCCTCTTTGCTCCTCTCTGCTCTGCTCCTCTCTGCTCCTCTCTGCTCTGCTCCTCTCTGCTCTGCTCCTCTTTGCTCCTCTCTGCTCTGCTCCTCTCGGCTCCTCTCTGCTCTGCTCCTCTCTGCTCTGCTCCTCTCTGCTCTGCTCCTCTCTGCTCTGCTCCTCTCTGCTCCTCTCTGCTCTGCTCCTCTTTGCTCCTCTCTGCTCTGCTCCTCTCTGCTCCTCTCTGCTCTGCTCCTCTTTGCTCCTCTCTGCTCTGCTCCTCTCTGCTCCTCTCTGCTCTTCTCCTCTCTGCTCCTCTCTGCTCTGCTCCTCTCTGCTCCTCTCTGCTCCTCTCTGCTCTTCTCCTCTCTGCTCCTCTCTGCTCCTCTCTGCTCTGCTCCTCTCTGCTCCTCTCTGCTCTGCTCCTCTCTGCTCCTCTCTGCTCTGCTCCTCTTTGCTCCTCTCTGCTCTGCTCCTCTCTGCTCCTCTCTGCTCTGCTCCTCTCTGCTCTGCTCCTCTCTGCTCCTCTCTGCTCCTCTCTGCTCTTCTCCTCTCTGCTCCTCTCTGCTCCTCTCTGCTCTGCTCCTCTCTGCTCCTCTCTGCTCTGCTCCTCTTTGCTCCTCTCTGCTCTGCTCCTCTCTGCTCCTCTCGGCTCCTTTCTGCTCCTCTCTGTTCTTTTCCTCTCTGCTCTGCTCTGCTCCTCTCTGCTCTGTGGCCACGCATTGTTGTGTTCTCTCTCTCTCTCTCTTGCTCTAGGCGTGACCTTGCCTCTCTCTGCTTAACCTAATCAATTATGGTTAAAAACAGAAGCCAGGAGTGAGAGAGAGAGAGAGAGAGAGAGAGAGAGAGAGAGAGAGAGAGGGAAGGAGACCTTGTCAGAGACCCCAGGAGCCGGTGAATAATTCCCATTGAGCCCCAGAAAGAATATATTCCATGGTAAGGAGGAGGAGGGGATAGAGTGAGCGGGGAGGGAGAATGTAAAGGTAGTTTGTCGAGCATTAGAGAGGGAGGTGGAACAATAGGAGGAAGGTGAGAAGAAAAGGAGAAGAGAAGAAGTCAGGATAGGTTGCATGGCTCTGAAAGAAAGAGACATGGATCGGAATTTTAATATAGCATGGTTTGTTGAAAACTGTTTGTTGAAAACGTCTTTACAGGCGTTATCTGTATCCTTGGTTTGGAAAAAAATCCTATTGATGAAGCTAGGCCAGGTTATAGTTGGGCCAGATGGTTATAGTTGGGCCAGATGATTATAGTTCGGTCAGATGGTTATAGTTGGGCCAGATGGTTAGTATTGGGTCAGATGGTTATAGTTGGGCCAGATAGTTATAGTTGGGCCAGATGGTTATAGTTGGGCCAGATTGTTATAGTTGGGCCAGATGGTTATAGTTGTATCAGATGTAAATAGTTGGGCCAGATAGTTATAGTTGTGTCAGATGGTTATAGTTGGGCCAGATGTTAGAGTTGTGTCAGATGGTTATAGTTGGGCCAGATAATTATAGTTGGGCCAGATGATTATAGTTGGGTCAGATGGTTATAGTTGGGCCAGATGGTTATAGTTGTGTCAGATGGTTATAGTTGGGTCAGATGGTTATAGTTTGGTCAGATGGTTATAGTTGGGTCAGCTGGATCTGGTTGGGTCAGATGGTTATAGTTGGGTCAGATGGTTATAGTTGGGTCAGATGGTTATAGTTGGGCCAGATGGTTAGTATTGGGTCAGATGGTTATAGTTGGGCCAGATGGTTATAGTTGGGCCAGATGGTTATAGTTTGGTCAGATGGTTACAGTTGGGTCAGATGGTTATAGTTGGGCCAGATGGTTATAGTTGGGCCAGATGGTTATAGTTTGGTCAGAGATTTATAGTTTGGTCAGAGATTTGTCGTAGATGTCTTTCTATCTCAAACCGTTATGAATCACTGCCTAAAACCGCAAGCCTCTGACAGCAAAACACATCTAGATCTATATTCAACACATCCAAATCTATATTCAACACATCTAGATCTATATTCAACACATCTAGATCTATATTCAACAGGTCTATATCTATATTCAACAAATCTAGATCTATATTCAACACATCTAGATCTATATTCAACACATCCAAATCTATATTCAACACATCCATATCTATATTCAACACATCTAGATCTATATTCAATTTCAAAAGAAATCAGCCAAGACCTCAAAAATGGTAGACCACAAGTCTGGTTCATCCTTGGGAGCAATTTCCAAATGCCCGAAGGTACCACGTTCATCTGTCGTCATACCGCTCAGGAAGGATGGGAGCAATTTCCAAATGTTTGTTTTTGTTTAACCTTTATTTAACCAGGCAAGTCAGTTAAGAACACATTCTTATTTTCAATGACGGCCTGGGAACAGTGGGTTAACTGCCTGTTCAGGGGCAGAACGACAGATTTGTACCTTGTCAGCTCGGGGGTTTGAACTCACAACCTTCCGGTTACTAGACCAACACTCTAACCACTAGGCTACCCTGCCACCCCAAATGCTAGAAGGTACCACGTTCATCTGTACAAACAATAGTATGCAAGTATAAACACCATGGGACCATGCAGCTGTCATACCGCTCAGGAAGGAGACGTGTTATATCCATAGTAAAACTAGTTATATTTTGACATAACCTGAAAGGCCGCTCAGCAAGGAAAGGCCACTGCTTCAAAACCGCCATAAAAAAGTCAGACTACGTTCATACAACTGCACGTGGGGACAAAGATCGTACTTTTTGGAGAAATGTTCTCTGGTCTGATGACTCAAAAATAGAACTGTTTGGACATAATGACCATTGTTGTTTTTAGTTGAAAAACGGGGAGGCTTGCAAACCGAAGAACACCATCCCAACCGTGAAGCACGGGGGAGGCAGCATCATGTTGTGGGGGTGCTTTGAAACACACTCGTCATAACTGTCCCTTAAGTGTCCACGGACCATTCCCACATTCTCAAAAGTGAAAATATTGTTTAGTTCTCCCATTTTGGGGAATTAGGAGTTTGGCCAAGTGAAGTCCTTTGTTCTCTCTCTCCCTCAATACTGCATATCCAAAGGAGGAGAGGGTCTCTTCCAGGAATTTACGACCTGTTGTTAAGTCATAAAACTGTGGAGAGAGGGAGAGAGCGAGAGGGAGAGAGAGAGAGGGAGGGAGGGGGGGGGGGGCTATGATCCTCCCCCCAGGACACGTCATGACAGTTCCCACTGCAATGTATGGTGCAGTGATATCTTGCAACAAAGAATCCTACCACAGCGTAGTATGGCAGTGCAAACTCAGTGTCCTCCAAGGAAAATAAATCTGTGCATGCAACTCTTCTTCTGGGTGTCCTGGATTCGGGCAGCTCGCCATCCTTGTTGGAACTGAATCCATACTCCAAACCCCCTGTGCTGTTTTACCCATTAATATAGTACTATATTAATCCTTGTTGGAACTGAATCCACACTCCAAACCCCCTGTGCTGTTATACCCATTAATATAGTACTACATCCATCCTTGTTGGAACTGAATCCATACTCCAAACCCCCTGTGCTGTTTTACCCATTAATATAGTACTACATCCATCCTTGTTGGTACTGAATCCATACTCCAAACCCCTGTGCTGCTTTACCCATTAATATAGTACTACATCCCTCCTTGTTGGTACTGAATCCATACTCCAAACCCCTGTGCTGCTTTACCCATTAATATAGTACTACA
This sequence comes from Oncorhynchus kisutch, assembly GCF_002021735.2. NCBI lineage: Eukaryota > Metazoa > Chordata > Actinopteri > Salmoniformes > Salmonidae > Oncorhynchus > Oncorhynchus kisutch. Next base: position 94,807,496 of record NC_034188.2, on the reverse strand, counting down.
TCCCTCCTTGTTGGTACTGAATCCATACTCCAAACCCTCTGTGCTGTTTTACAAACAGGATCCAACAATATATATACATCATGAGTACCTTTCATATAACCATTAATATAGTGCTTCGCTTTAATCTCTTACAGGAATTAGAAGATACAACTTAGTCAAAATTCTTTACACTTTAACTACAGCACCAGAATCACATGGACTGAACAATAGACCAGCCTGGGCAATGCAGAGGACTTTACACAACTACAGCACCAGAATCACGTGGACTGAACAATAGACCAGCCTGGGCAATGCAGAGGACTTTACACAACTACAGCACCAGAATCACGTGGACTGAACAATAGACCAGCCTGGGCAATGCAGAGGACTTTACACAACTACAGCACCAGAATCACATGGACTGAACAATAGACCAGCCTGGGCAATGCAGAGGACTTTACACAACTACAGCACCAGAATCACGTGGACTGAACAATAGACCAGCCTGGGCAATGCAGAGGACTTTACACAACTACAGCACCAGAATCACATGGACTGAACAATAGACCAGCCTGGGCAATGCAGAGGACTTTACACAACTACAGCACCAGAATCACATGGACTGAACAATAGACCAGCCTGGGCAATGCAGAGGACTTTACACAACTACAGCACCAGAATCACATGGACTGAACAATAGACCAGCCTGGGCAATGCAGAGGACTTTACACAACTACAGCACCAGAATCACATGGACTGAACAATAGACTAGCCCGGGCAAATGAAAAGTACTAGTGCTTACACGTAATTTCTTATCAAGTAATCTAAAACATAACAGTGTACCAAATATAAAAAACATAACAGTGTACCAAATGGATTATGATACAAGTTAAACACATTTTATAAAAGTATGAAAACTAAAATAGTTTGCGAATCATGATTAGCATGATCACTAACATTTGCTATTTCAATTGATCCATAACTGAGCTAGCCTAAATGTGAATGGCTTGTGCAAATGCTTTGTTCAGTATGAACACTCACAAAATTCTAGCAATAGCTTAGCTAGCCTAATCGCTAGCAGCTCGTTCTTCATACGAAAACTCACCAAATCCTGTTGTAAATCTTTCCCTCAACCCCTTCACATAATGTTTGTGTAGATAATTTAATATCCAGATCTCTCTTTTTAGTTTAGTCTTATGCAACTTTTCCACGATTTGAATCATGTTTATTCCATTGAATGACGGTTGCTCTTCACGCTCCGTTCTTTCTCAGCATATTAGCAATATAGTTTAATATGATTGGTTACTGGAATCTCACTAGTAACGATAAAGTAGTATAATATGATTGGTTACTGGAATCTCTCTAGTGACGATATTCAACATTAGTTGACGTGCGTTACACAATGCATTTAGTTTTAGAAATATTTACGACTAACTTATTCCTTGCCTCCCATTCTGAAACTAACTGCAGCTCTTTGTTGAGTGTTGCAGTCATTTCAGTCGCTGTAGTAGCTGACGTGTATAGTGTTGAGTCATCCAATTTCTCTCAGCTCATTAGTCATTTGTGTAAGCTATGCATTTTGCTAGAGTTTTTGCATCACAACACTGGGGCCTCCAATGTTTTAAATGTATCACTTGGGTCCTGTTTCAGTAGAAATGACAGCAGACCTTCCACTGGTCGGCCATCCAGCCCTGGAGTTTGGTATACCTCCACTGGTATGACATCCAGCCCTGGAGTTTGGTATACCTCCACTGGTATGCCATCCAGCCCTGGAGTTTGGTATACCTCCACTGGTATGCCATCCAGCCCTGGAGTTTGGTATACCTCCACTGGTCGGCCATCCAGCCCTGGAGTTTGGTATACCTCCACTGGTCGGCCATCCAGCCCTGGAGTTTGGTATACCTCCACTGGTATGCCATCCAGCCCTGGAGTTTGGTATACCTCCACTGGTATGCTATCCAGCCCTGGAGTTTGGTATACCTCCACTGGTCGGCCATCCAGCCCTGGAGTTTGGTATACCTCCACTGGTATGCCATCCAGCCCTGGAGTTTGGTATACCTCCACTGGTATGCCATCCAGCCCTGGAGTTTGGTATACCTCCACTGGTCGGCCATCCAGCCCTGGAGTTTGGTATACCTCCACTGGTCGGCCATCCAGCCCTGGAGTTTGGTATACCTCCACTGGTATGCCATCCAGCCCTGGAGTTTGGTATACCTCCACTGGTATGCCATCCAGCCCTGGAGTTTGGTATACCTCCACTGGTCGGCCATCCAGCCCTGGAGTTTGGTATACCTCCACTGGTATGCCATCCAGCCCTGGAGTTTGGTATACCTCCACTGGTCGGCCATCCAGCCCTGGAGTTTGGTATACCTCCACTGGTCGGCCATCCAGCCCTGGAGTTTGGTATACCTCCACTGGTCGGCCATCCAGCCCTGGAGTTTGGTATACCTCCACTGGTCGGCCATCCAGCCCTGGAGTTTGGTATATCTCCACTGGTCGGCCATCCAGCCCTGGAGTTTGGTATACTTCCACTGGTCGGCCATCCAGCCCTGGAGTTTGGTATACTTCCACTGGTCGGCCATCCAGCCCTGGAGTTTTCCCAGCCTTAAAGGCTTTAATTGCATCAAGAAGTTTCTCCTCTGTAATTTACCTTCACATGAGTCTTTCTGTACGGATGTTAATTTTACATTATTAATAGGAAAAACATCTATACAATTAACTTTGGTTAGTGGAGATGGAAACGAAAACATATACTTCAAGTACTTTGCTTTCAAAATATTGTTTGGTGAATCATTGGCGACTCAGACATTAGTAACACGTTTCAGTAAATTCGTTTTGGTATCTTTTCTATGTTGAAGATAAAAAAAACGATTTGTTGTTTTTTACCCCATATTCCATCCAGTTCGCTTTATTTGTTGTAATAAATTACACTGGATCTTTCTTGAATAAGTTCCACCATTTATTTTTGTTTTTCCTCTAACTTATTCTGTGCCTCTATGCTACAGTATTTATTGTTATCTAACTGTCCTGTTAGTCCTTCAATTTCCTTTGTTAATATGGACTCTATTGACTGAAATGTCTTTAGTTTTATAGATGAGTACTGAATTGCATGGCCTCTAAAGGCACATTTAAAAGTGTCCCATACAATAAGGGGATCTGCTGTACCGATGTTATGTTGGAAAAAAGTCCGTTATAAATTATTCTGTCCAGGTTAAACAAGTTGTCATCCAACAGGCTTTGTCCAATATCCTCGCCCATGTGGATAGTCTGTAAGAGTAATATATATATGCCAATTATGTGATGGTCCGACCGCATTCTGTCCCCTATCAACACTTTTTAAATGTTCTGATGTCAAAGACAAAGACAAAAAAGTAGTCAAGACGACTAGCTTGATTGAGCTCCTCCATGTATATCTCACTAGGTCAGGATATTGCCATACAACACTCCTTCCGTGGCCTCCAACTGCTCTTAAACGCTAGTAAAACCAAATGCATGCTTTTCAACCGGTCGCTGCCTGCACCCGCATGCCCGACTAGCATCACCACCCTGGATGGTTCCGACCTAGAATATGTGGACGTCTATAAGTACCTAGGTGTCTGGCTAGACTGCAAACTCTCCTTCCAGACTCATATCAAACATCTCCAATCGAAAATCAAATCAAGAGTCGGCTTTCTATTCCGCAACAAAGCCTCTTTCACTCACGCCGCCAAGCTTACCCTAGTAAAACTGACTATCCTACCGATCCTCGACTTCGGCGATGTCATCTACAAAATGGCTTCCAACACTCTACTCAGCAAACTGGATGCAGTCTATCAAAGTGCCATCCGTTTCGTCACTAAAGCACCTTATACCACCCACCACTGCGACTTGTATGCTCTAGTCGGCTGGCCCTCGCTACATATTCGTCGCCAGACCCACTGGCTCCAGGTCATCTACAAGTCCATGCTAGGTAAAGCTCCGCCTTATCTCAGCTCACTGATCACGATGGCAACACCCATCCGTAGCACGCGCTCCAGCAGGTGTATCTCACTGATCATCCCTAAAGCCAACACCTAATTTGGCCGCCTTTCGTTCCAGTACTCTGCTGCCTGTGACTGGAACGAATTGCAAAAATCGCTGAAGTTGGAGACTTTTATCTCCCTCACCAACTTCAAACATCAGCTATCTGAGCGGCTAACCGATCGCTGCAGCTGTACATAGTCTATTGGTAAATAGCCCACCCTTTCTCACCTACCTCATCCCCATACTGTTTTTATTTATTTACTTTTCTGCTCTTTTGCACACCAATATCTCTACCTGTACATGACCATCTGATCATTCATCACTCCAGTGTTAATCTGCAAAATTGTAATTATTTGCCTACCTCCTCATGCCTTTTGCACACATTGTATATAGACTCCCCCTTTGGTTTCTACTGTGTTATTGACTTGTTAATTGTTTACTCCATGTGTAACTCTTTGTTGTCTGCTCACACTGCTATGCTTTATCTTGGCCAGGTCGCAGTTGCAAATGAGAACTTGTTCTCAACTAGCCTACCTGGTTAAATAAAGGTGTTCTCAACTAGCCTACCTGGTTAAATAAAGGTGTTCTCAACTAGTCTACCTGGTTAAATAAAGGTGAAATAAAAAAATAAAAAATGTATATCCATGTATATCTCACTAGGTCAGGATATTAAACCTCCTCCATGTATATCTCACTAGGTCAGGATATTAAACCTCCTCCATGTATATCTCACTAGGTCAGGATATTAAACCTCCATGTATATCTCACTAGGTCAGGATATTAAACCTCCTCCATGTATATCTCACTAGGTCAGGATATTAAACCTCCTCCATGTATATCTCACTAGGTCAGGATATTAAACCTCCATGTATATCTCACTAGGTCAGGATATTAAACCTCCTCCATGTATATCTCACTAGGTCAGGATATTAAACCTCCTCCATGTATATCTCACTAGGTCAGGATATTAAACCTCCATGTATATCTCACTAGGTCAGGATATTAAACCTCCTCCATGTATATCTCACTAGGTCAGGATATTAAACCTCCTCCATGTATATCTCACTAGGTCAGGATATTAAACCTCCTCCATGTATATCTCACTAGGTCAGGATATTAAACCTCCTCCATGTATATCTCACTAGGTCAGGATATTAAACCTCCTCCATGTATATCTCACTAGGTCAGGATATTAAACCTCCATGTATATCTCACTAGGTCAGGATATTAAACCTCCATGTATATCTCACAAGGTCAGGATATTAAACCTCCTCCATGTATATCTCACTAGGTCAGGATATTAAACCTCCATGTATATCTCACTAGGTCAGGATATTAAACCTCCTTCATGTATATCTCACTAGGTCAGGATATTAAACCTCCATGTATATCTCACTAGGTCAGGATATTAAACCTCCTTCATGTATATCTCACTAGGTCAGGGTATTAAACCTCCATGTATATCTCACTAGGTCAGGATATTAAACCTCCTCCATGTATATCTCACTAGGTTAGGGTATTGAACCTCCTCCATGTATATCTCACTAGGTCAGGATATTAAACCTCCTTCATGTATATCTCACTAGGTCAGGATATTAAACCTCCTCCATGTATATCTCACTAGGTTAGGGTATTGAATCTCCTCCATGTATATCTCACTAGGTCAGGATATTAAACCTCCTCCATGTATATCTCACTAGGTCAGGATATTAAACCTCCATGTATATCTCACTAGGTCAGGATATTAAACCTCCATGTATATCTCACTAGGTCAGGATATTAAACCTCCATGTATATCTCACTAGGTCAGGATATTAAACCTCCTCCATGTATATCTCACTAGGTCAGGATATTAAACCTCCTCCATGTATATCTCACTAGGTCAGGATATTAAACCTCCTCCATGTATATCTCACTAGGTCAGGATATTAAACCTCCTCCATGTATATCTCACTAGGTCAGGATATTAAACCTCCTCCATGTATATCTCACTAGGTCAGGATATTAAACCTCCTCCATGTATATCTCACTAGGTCAGGATATTAAACCTCCTCCATGTATATCTCACTAGGTCAGGATATTAAACCTCCATGTATATCTCACTAGGTCAGGATATTAAACCTCCTCCATGTATATCTCACTAGGTCAGGATATTAAACCTCCTCCATGTATATCTCACTAGGTCAGGATATTAAACCTCCATGTATATCTCACTAGGTCAGGATATTAAACCTCCTCCATGTATATCTCACTAGGTCAGGATATTAAACCTCCTCCATGTATATCTCACTAGGTCAGGATATTAAACCTCCATGTATATCTCACTAGGTCAGGATATTAAACCTCCTCCATGTATATCTCACTAGGTCAGGATATTAAACCTCCATGTATATCTCACTAGGTCAGGATATTAAACCTCCTTCATGTATATCTCACTAGGTCAGGGTATTAAACCTCCATGTATATCTCACTAGGTCAGGATATTAAACCTCCTCCATGTATATCTCACTAGGTTAGGGTATTGAACCTCCTCCATGTATATCTCACTAGGTCAGGATATTAAACCTCCTTCATGTATATCTCACTAGGTCAGGATATTAAACCTCCTCCATGTATATCTCACTAGGTTAGGGTATTGAATCTCCTCCATGTATATCTCACTAGGTCAGGATATTAAACCTCCTCCATGTATATCTCACTAGGTCAGGATATTAAACCTCCATGTATATCTCACTAGGTCAGGATATTAAACCTCCATGTATATCTCACTAGGTCAGGATATTAAACCTCCATGTATATCTCACTAGGTCAGGATATTAAACCTCCTCCATGTATATCTCACTAGGTCAGGATATTAAACCTCCTCCATGTATATCTCACTAGGTCAGGATATTAAACCTCCATGTATATCTCACTAGGTCAGGATATTAAACCTCCTCCATGTATATCTCACTAGGTCAGGATATTAAACCTCCTCCATGTATATCTCACTAGGTCAGGATATTAAACCTCCTCCATGTATATCTCACTAGGTCAGGATATTAAACCTCCATGTATATCTCACTAGGTCAGGATATTAAACCTCCTCCATGTATATCTCACTAGGTCAGGATATTAAACCTCCTCCATGTATATCTCACTAGGTCAGGATATTAAACCTCCTCCATGTATATCTCACTAGGTCAGGGTATTAAACCTCCTCCATGTATATCTCACTAGGTCAGGATATTAAACCTCCTCCATGTATATCTCACTAGGTCAGGATATTAAACCTCCTCCATGTATATCTCACTAGGTCAGGATATTAAACCTCCTCCATGTATATCTCACTAGGTCAGGATATTAAACCTCCTCCATGTATATCTCACTAGGTCAGGATATTAAACCTCCATGTATATCTCACTAGGTCAGGATATTAAACCTCCTCCATGTATATCTCACTAGGTCAGGATATTAAACCTCCTCCATGTATATCTCACTAGGTCAGGATATTAAACCTCCTCCATGTATATCTCACTAGGTCAGGATATTAAACCTCCTCCATGTATATCTCACTAGGTCAGGATATTAAACCTCCATGTATATCTCACTAGGTCAGGATATTAAACCTCCATGTATATCTCACAAGGTCAGGATATTAAACCTCCTCCATGTATATCTCACTAGGTCAGGATATTAAACCTCCATGTATATCTCACTAGGTCAGGATATTAAACCTCCATGTATATCTCACTAGGTCAGGATATTAAACCTCCTTCATGTATATCTCACTAGGTCAGGATATTAAACCTCCATGTATATCTCACTAGGTCAGGATATTAAACCTCCTCCATGTATATCTCACTAGGTCAGGATATTAAACCTCCTCCATGTATATCTCACTAGGTCAGGATATTAAACCTCCATGTATATCTCACTAGGTCAGGATATTAAACCTCCATGTATATCTCACTAGGTCAGGATATTAAACCTCCTCCATGTATATCTCACTAGGTTAGGGTATTGAACCTCCTCCATGTATATCTCACTAGGTCAGGATATTAAACCTCCTCCATGTATATCTCACTAGGTCAGGATATTAAACCTCCTCCATGTATATCTCACTAGGTTAGGGTATTAAACCTCCATGTATATCTCACTAGGTCAGGATATTAAACCTCCATGTATATCTCACTAGGTCAGGATATTAAACCTCCATGTATATCTCACAAGGTCAGGATATTAAACCTCCTCCATGTATATCTCACTAGGTCAGGGTATTAAACCTCCTCCATGTATATCTCACTAGGTCAGGATATTAAACCTCCTCCATGTATATCTCACTAGGTCAGGATATTAAACCTCCATGTATATCTCACTAGGTCAGGATATTAAACCTCCATGTATATCTCACTAGGTCAGGATATTAAACCTCCTTCATGTATATCTCACTAGGTCAGGATATTAAACCTCCATGTATATCTCACTAGGTCAGGATATTAAACCTCCTTCATGTATATCTCACTAGGTCAGGGTATTAAACCTCCATGTATATCTCACTAGGTCAGGATATTAAACCTCCTCCATGTATATCTCACTAGGTTAGGGTATTGAACCTCCTCCATGTATATCTCACTAGGTCAGGATATTAAACCTCCTTCATGTATATCTCACTAGGTCAGGATATTAAACCTCCTCCATGTATATCTCACTAGGTTAGGGTATTGAATCTCCTCCATGTATATCTCACTAGGTCAGGATATTAAACCTCCTCCATGTATATCTCACTAGGTCAGGATATTAAACCTCCATGTATATCTCACTAGGTCAGGATATTAAACCTCCATGTATATCTCACTAGGTCAGGATATTAAACCTCCTCCATGTATATCTCACTAGGTCAGGATATTAAACCTCCATGTATATCTCACTAGGTCAGGATATTAAACCTCCTCCATGTATATCTCACTAGGTCAGGATATTAAACCTCCTCCATGTATATCTCACTAGGTCAGGATATTAAACCTCCTCCATGTATATCTCACTAGGTCAGGATATTAAACCTCCTCCATGTATATCTCACTAGGTCAGGATATTAAACCTCCTCCATGTATATCTCACTAGGTCAGGATATTAAACCTCCTCCATGTATATCTCACTAGGTCAGGATATTAAACCTCCTCCATGTATATCTCACTAGGTCAGGATATTAAACCTCCATGTATATCTCACTAGGTCAGGATATTAAACCTCCTCCATGTATATCTCACTAGGTCAGGATGTTAAACCTCCTCCATGTATATCTCACTAGGTCAGGATATTAAACCTCCATGTATATCTCACTAGGTCAGGATATTAAACCTCCTCCATGTATATCTCACTAGGTCAGGATATTAAACCTCCTCCATGTATATCTCACTAGGTCAGGATATTAAACCTCCTCCATGTATATCTCACTAGGTCAGGATATTAAACCTCCTCCATGTATATCTCACTAGGTCAGGATATTAAACCTCCTCCATGTATATCTCACTAGGTCAGGATATTAAACCTCCTCCATGTATATCTCACTAGGTCAGGATATTAAACCTCCATGTATATCTCACTAGGTCAGGATATTAAACCTCCATGTATATCTCACTAGGTCAGGATATTAAACCTCCATGTATATCTCACTAGGTCAGGATATTAAACCTCCATGTATATCTCACTAGGTCAGGATATTAAACCTCCTTCATGTATATCTCACTAGGTCAGGATATTAAACCTCCTCCATGTATATCTCACTAGGTCAGGATATTAAACCTCCTCCATGTATATCTCACTAGGTCAGGATATTAAACCTCCATGTATATCTCACTAGGTCAGGATATTAAACCTCCATGTATATCTCACTAGGTCAGGATATTAAACCTCCATGTATATCTCACTAGGTCAGGATATTAAACCTCCTCCATGTATATCTCACTAGGTTAGGGTATTGAACCTCCTCCATGTATATCTCACTAGGTCAGGATATTAAACCTCCTTCATGTATATCTCACTAGGTCAGGATATTAAACCTCCTCCATGTATATCTCACTAGGTTAGGGTATTGAACCTCCTCCATGTATATCTCACTAGGTCAGGATATTAAACCTCCTCCATGTATATCTCACTAGGTCAGGATATTAAACCTCCATGTATATCTCACTAGGTCAGGATATTAAACCTCCATGTATATCTCACTAGGTCAGGATATTAAACCTCCTCCATGTATATCTCACTAGGTCAGGATATTAAACCTCCATGTATATCTCACTAGGTCAGGATATTAAACCTCCTCCATGTATATCTCACTAGGTCAGGATATTAAACCTCCTTCATGTATATCTCACTAGGTCAGGATATTAAACCTCCTCCATGTATATCTCACTAGGTCAGGATATTAAACCTCCATGTATATCTCACTAGGTCAGGATATTAAACCTCCATGTATATCTCACTAGGTCAGGATATTAAACCTCCATGTATATCTCACTAGGTCAGGATATTTAAGCCTTCATATATCCACTAATTCTAATATATCCATGACATTCGTGACTTCTTTAAGAGTGATAAGGGTGATTGTTTGCAGTGTGATTTCCTTTACGGTCCATAGAGGTATTTAAAACGGTATTGTAATCTCCCACCATAATAGAGTCCAGTGTTGCTTGAAGGGTTGATACATTAAATTATTATTATATATTTTCAAAGAAACCTGGATCACACACACACACACACACACACACACACACACACACACACACACACACACACACACACACACACACACACACACACACACACACTCTCTCTCCATCCTTCCCCCACAAACAAGCACAAGCTCTTATGTTCAACAGTTGTTCCATCCCTTAGCCCAACTCAACAGAAGACTTGATGTGTAATATACAGGTGTAGCTGTTTGCGATGGTATATAAAATTGAGCAAGACTGGGGAGATTTGATCAACCATTGTCAAGTCCTAGGTGATGGAGATCAGATACACCCCATTCCCCTGAAACACCCACACGCTGGTCTCCCCGTTGTGACCATTTTCCCAACCATCTCTGTGCAGTCAGACATTTGATTATCTTGTGCCACCAGGGTCCCAATAATTTGCTCCCTCTCTGATTGTCAGTGTGACACCTGCACATACCCACATACTGTGCTGTCTATGTACTCTGTTTGCTGTGTTTTCATCCCTGCCATGTTGATTCCTACCTCATTTCAGGCTTTTCAGTACCTTTGAGTTTCAGTTCCTTCCTTGAAGAAGTAATATTTCAATAATGATCCTTTCTTCTAATGCCGTCTTTTATGTATTTATAAATACTATGAATACAAAGTTGAATGCTAATTATTGAACATGATGTTATCATTATGCCTGACTGCAGGGCTCATACCTGATACGTTCATGCTGCAAAAAACACTTGTTCATTTACGTTCATTTACCGGATTACTGCCCTATTTCTGTTCTTTGGATGATAAACAAGGGGTACCAGTATCGGGTCGATGGGTACCAGTACCGGGTCGATGGGTACCAGTACCGGGTCGATGGGTACCAGTACCGGGTCGATGGGTACCAGTACAGAGTTGATGGGTACCAGTACCGGGTCGATGGGTACCAGTAGGTACCAGTACCGAGTCGATGGGTACCAGTACCGGGTCGATGGGTACCAGTACCGGGTCGATGGGTACCAGTACTGACTCGATGGGTACCAGTACCGGGTCGATAGGTACCAGTACCAGGTCGATGGGTACCAGTACCGAGTCGATAGGTAGCAGTACAGACTTGATGGGTACCAGTACCGGGTCGATGGGTACCAGTACCGAGTCGATAGGTAGCAGTACCGAGTCGATGGGTACCAGTACCGAGTCGATAGGTAGCAGTACCGAGTCGATGGGTACCAGTACCGAGTCGATAGGTAGCAGTACCGAGTCGATGGGTACCAGTACCGGGTCGATAAGTACCAGTACCGAGTCGATGGGTACCAGTACAGAGTTGATGGGTATCAGTACTGGGTCGATGGGTACCAGTACCGAGTCGATGGGTACCAGTACCAGGTCGATGGGTACCAGTACCGGGCCGATGGGTACCTGTACAGAGTAGATGGGTACCAGTACAGAGTAGATGGGTACCAGTACCGGGTCGATGGGTACCAGTACCGAGTCGATGGGTACCAGTAGGTACCAGTACCGAGTCGATGGGTACCAGTACTGAGTCGATAGGTACCAGTACCGAGTTGATGGGTACCAGTAGGTACCAGTACCGAGTCGATGGGTACCAGTACCGGGTCGATGGTACCAGTACCGAGTCGATGGGTACCAGTACCGAGTCGATAGGTACCAGTACCAGGTCGATAGGTACCAGTACCGAGTCGATGGGGCCCAGTACCGAGTCGATAAGTACCAGTACCGAGTCGATAGGTACCAGTACCGGGTCGATGGGTACCAGTACCAGGTCAATAGGTACCAGTACCGATTCGATGGGGCCCAGTACCGAGTCGATGGGTACCAGTACCAGGTCGATAGGTACCAGTACCGAGTCGATGGGTACCAGTACCGCGATTGGTACCAGTACCCGGTCGATAGGTACCAATACCAGGTCGATAGGTACCAGTACCGAGTCGATGGGTACCAGTACCAGGTCGATAGGTAGCAATACCGAGTCGATGGGTACCAGTACCGAGTCGATGGGGCCCAGTACCGGGTTGATGGGTACCAATACTGATTCGATGGGTACCAAAACTGAGTTGATGGGAACCAGTACTAGGTCGATAGGTACCAGTACCGAGTCGATAAGTACCAGTACCGAGTCGATGGGTACCAGTGCCGAGTCGATGGGTACCAATACCAGGTCGATAGGTAGCAGTACCGAGTCGATGGGTACCAGTACCGAGTCGATGGGTACCAGTACAAGGTCGATAGGTATCAGTACCGAGTCAATGGGTATCAGTACCGAGTCGATGGGGCCCAGTACCGGGTCGATGGGTACCAATACTGAGTCGATGGGGCCCAGTACCGGGTTGATGGGTACCAGTACCGAGTCGATGGGGCCCAGTACCGAGTCGATGGGTACCAGTACCGAGCCGATGGGTACCAGTACCAGGTCGATAGGTACCAGTAGGTACCAGTACATGGTCGATGGGTACCAGTAGGTACCAGTACAGGGTCGATGGGTACCAGTACCAGGTCGATGGGTACCAGTACCGAGTCGATGGGTACCAGTACTGAGTCGATGGGTACAAGGTAGTTGAGGTAGATACAGTGCCTTGCGAAAGTATTCGGCCCCCTTGAACTTTGCGATCTTTTGCCACATTTCAGGCTTCAAACATAAACATACAAACATACAAGCACAAGCTCTTATGTTCAACAGTTGTTCCATCCCTTAGCCCAACTCAACAGAAGACTTGATGTGTAATATACAGGTGTAGCTGTTTGCGAAGGTATATAAAATTGAGCAAGACTGGGGAGATTTGATCAACCATTGTCAAGTCCTAGGTGATGGAGATCAGATACACCCCATTCCCCTGAAACACCCACACGCTGGTCTCCCCGTTGTGACCATTTTCCCAACCATCTCTGTGCAGTCAGACATTTGATTATCTTGTGCTACCAGGAGTCAATGGGTATCAGTACCGAGTCGATGGGGCCCAGTACCGAGTCGATGGGTACCAGTACCGAGCCGATGGGTACCAGTACCAGGTCGATAGGTACCAGTAGGTACCAGTACATGGTCGATGGGTACCAGTAGGTACCAGTACAGGGTCGATGGGTACCAGTACCAGGTCGATGGGTACCAGTACCGAGTCGATGGGTACCAGTACTGAGTCGATGGGTACCAGTAGGTACCAGTACCGAGTCGATGGGTACCAGTACCAGGTCGATGGGTACCAGTACTGAGTCGATGGGTACAAGGTAGTTGAGGTAGATACAGTGCCTTGCGAAAGTATTCGGCCCCCTTGAACTTTGCGATCTTTTGCCACATTTCAGGCTTCAAACATAAACATACAAACATACAAGCACAAGCTCTTATGTTCAACAGTTGTTCCATCCCTTAGCCCAACTCAACAGAAGACTTGATGTGTAATATACAGGTGTAGCTGTTTGCGAAGGTATATAAAATTGAACAAGACTGGGGAGATTTGATCAACCATTGTCAAGTCCTAGGTGATGGAGATCAGATACACCCCATTCCCCTGAAACACCCACACGCTGGTCTCCCCGTTGTGACCATTTTCCCAACCATCTCTGTGCAGTCAGACATTTGATTATCTTGTGCCACCAGGAGTCAATGGGTATCAGTACCGAGTCGATGGGGCCCAGTACCGGGTCGATGGGTACCAATACTGAGTCGATGGGGCCCAGTACCGGGTTGATGGGTACCAGTACCGAGTCGATGGGGCCCAGTACCGAGTCGATGGGTACCAGTACCGAGCCGATGGGTACCAGTACCGAGCCGATGGGTACCAGTACCAGGTCGATAGGTACCAGTAGGTACCAGTACAGGGTCGATGGGTACCAGTAGGTACCAGTACAGGGTCGATGGGTACCAGTACCAGGTCGATGGGTACCAGTACCGAGTCGATGGGTACCAGTACTGAGTCGATGGGTACCAGTAGGTACCAGTACCGAGTCGATGGGTACCAGTACCAGGTCGATGGGTACCAGTACTGAGTCGATGGGTACAAGGTAGTTGAGGTAGATACAGTGCCTTGCGAAAGTATTCGGCCCCCTTGAACTTTGCGATCTTTTGCCACATTTCAGGCTTCAAACATAAAGATATAAAACTGTATTTTTTTGTGAAGAATCAACAACAAGTGGGACACAATCATGAAGTGGAACGACATTTATTGGATATTTCAAACTTTTTTAACAAATCAAAAACTGAAAAATTGGGCGTGCAAAATTATTCAGCCCCTTTACTTTCAGTGCAGCAAACTCTCTCCAGAAGTTCAATGAGGATCTCTGAATGATCCAATGTTGACCTAAATGACTAATGATGATAAATACAATCCACCTGTGTGTAATCAAGTCTCCGTATAAATGCACCTGCACTGTGATAGTCTCAGAGGTCTGTTAAAAGCGCAGAGAGCATCATGAAGAACAAGGAACACACCAGGCAGGTCCGAGATACTGTTGTGAAGAAGTTTAAAGCCGGATTTGGATACAAAAAGATTTCCCAAGCTTTAAACATCCCAAGGAGCACTGTGCAAGCAATAATATTGAAATGGAAGGAGTATCAGACCACTGCAAATCTACCAAGACCTGGCCGTCCCTCTAAACTTTCAGCTCATATAAGGAGAAGACTGATCAGAGATGCAGCCAAGAGGCCCATGATCACTCTGGATGAACTGCAGAGATCTACAGCTGAGGTGGGAGACTCTGTCCATAGGACAACAATCAGGCCTTTATGAAAGAGTGGCAAGAAGAAAGCCATTTCTTAAAGATATCCATAAAAAGTGTTGTTTAAAGTTTGCCACAAGCCACCTGGGAGACATACCAAACATGTGGAAGAAGGTGCTCTGGTCAGATGAAACCAAAATTGAACTTTTTGGCAACAATGCAAAACGTTATGTTTGGCGTAAAAGCAACACAGCTCATCACCCTGAACACACCATCCCCACTGTCGAACATGGTGGTGGCAGCATTATGGTTTGGGCCTGCTTTTCTTCAGCAGGGACAGGGAAGATGGTTAAAATTGATGGGAAGATGGATGGAGCCAAATACAGGACCATTCTGGAAGAAAACCTGATGGAGTCTGCAAAAGACCTGAGACTGGGACGGAGATTTGTCTTCCAACAAGACAATGATCCAAAACATAAAGCAAAATCTACAATGGAATGGTTAAAAAATAAACATATCCAAGCAGATATCCTGCTTTATCTGGACACGATTCGTCAGGACCTCCAACAGCCGAAGCTAAGTAGTAACATTAACATGATGCCTTCTAATTGCAGCCGCTGTACTCGCCTTACGGCGAGGATAGCTGTGCTGCAAGCCCAGCTTCAGACGCAATCGTTAGGCAAGGGTAATTTCAGTGTAGGAAAGGATGAAACAGCGTCTGTGGCACCAGTAAGTACAGATAGTAGTGTAAATCCCCTGGCACAGTCCCCGCAGCCGGACAACTTTCTCACGGTTTCTGGAAGGAAATGCTGTAGGAACGCTCAACCGGTGTCGCTCATTCAGCCGACAGAAACTTTCAACCGGTTTTTCCCATTAAGCAGCGGGTCGGAGTCAGAGGCCGATTCTTCTCTGGTCTCTACTCCTCCCGTTACGGGGTCTGAGACGCCGAAGCTTCCCACCATTAGCTCTGACAACAGTCATTGGCGACTCCATTACCCGCAGTATTAGACTTAAAGCGAATCATCCAGCGATCATACACTGTTTACCCGGGGGCAGGGCTACCGACGTTAAGGCTAATCTGAAGATGGTGCTGGCTAAAGCTAAAACTGGCGAGTGTAGAGAGTATAGAGATATTGTTATCCACGTCGGCACCAACGATGTTAGGATGAAACAGTCAGAAATCACCAAGCACAACATAGCTTCTGCGTGCATATCAGCTAGAAAGATGTGTCGGCATCGAGTAATTGTCTCTGGCCCCCTCCCAGTTAGGGGGAGTGATGAGCTCTACAGCAGAGTCTCACAACTCAATCGCTGGTTGAAAACTGTTTTCTGCCCCTCCCAAAAGTTAGAATTTGTAGATAATTGGCCCTCTTTCTGGGACTCACCCACAAACAGGACCAAGCCTGACCTGCTGAGGAGTGACGGACTCCATCCTAGCTGGAGGGGTGCTCTCATCTTATCTACCAACATAGACAGGGCTCTAACTCCTCTAGCTCCACAATGAAATAGGGTGCAGGCCAGGCAGCAGGCTGTTAGCCAGCCTGCCAGCATAGTGGAGTCTGCCATTAGCACAGTCAGTGTAGTCAGCTCAGCTATCACCATTGAGACCGTGTCTGTGCCTCGACCTAGGTTGGGCAAAACTAAACATGGCGGTGTTCGCCTTAGCAATCTCACTAGGATAAAGACCACCTCCATTCCTGTCATTACTGAAAGAGATCATGATACCTCACATCTCAAAATAGGGCTACTTAATGTTAGATCCCTTACTTCAAAGGCAATTATAGTCAATGAACTAATCACTGATCATAATCTTGATGTGATTGGCCTGACTGAAACATGGCTTAAGCCTGATGAATTTACTGTTTTAAATGAGGCCTCACCTCCTGGCTACACTAGTGACCATATCCCCCGTGCATCCCGCAAAGGTGGAGGTGTTGCTAACATTTACGATAGCAAATTTCAATTTACAAAACATTTTTTTGTCATTTTTGTCTTTTGAGCTTCTAGTCATGAAATCTATGCAGCCTACTCAATCACTTTTTATAGCTACTGTTTACAGGCCTCCTGGGCCATATACAGCGTTTCTCACTGAGTTCCCTGAATTCCTATCGGACCTTGTAGTCATAGCAGATAATATTCTAATCTTTGGTGACTTTAATATTCACATGGAAAAGTCCACAGACCCACTCCAAAAGGCTTTCGGAGCCATCATCGACTCAGTGGGTTTTGTCCAACATGTCTCTGGACCCACTCACTGTCACAGTCATACGCTGGACCTAGTTTTGTCCCATGGAATAAATGTGGTGGATCTTAATGTTTTTCCTCATAATCCTGGACTATCGGACCACCATTTTATTACGTTTGCAATTGCAACAAATAATCTGCTTAGACCCCAACCAAGGAACATCAAAAGTCGTGCTATAAATTCAGAGACAACACAAAGATTCCTTGATGCCCTTCCAGACTCCCTCTGCCTACCCAAGGACGCCAGAGGACAAAAATCCGTTAACCACCTAACTGAGGATCTCAATTTAACCTTGCGCAATACCCTAGATGCAGTTGCACCCCTAAAAACTAAAAAAATGTCTCATAAGAAACTAGCTCCCTGGTACACAGAAAATACCCGAGCTCTGAAGCAAGCTTCCAGAAAATTGGAACGGAAATGGCGCCACACCAAACTGGAAGTCTTCCGACTAGCTTGGAAGGACGGTACCGTGCAGTACCGTAGAGCCCTTACTGCTGCTCGATCATCCTATTTTTCTAACTTAATTGAGGAAAATAAGAACAATCCGAAATTCCTTTTTAATACTGTCGCAAAGCTAACTAAAAAGCAGCATTCCCCAAGAGAGGATGACTTTCACTTTAGCAGTGATAAATTCATGAACTTCTTTGAGGAAAAGATTATGATTATTAGAAAGCAAATTACGGACTCCTCTTTAAACCTGCGTATTCCTCCAAACCTCAGTTGTCCTGAGTCTGCACAACTCTTCCAGGACCTAGGATCAAGAGAGACGCTCAAGTGTTTTAGTACTATATCTCTTGACACAATGATGAAAATAATCATGGCCTCTAAACCTTCAAGCTGCATACTGGACCCTATTCCAACTAAACTACTGAAAGAGCTGCTTCCTGTGCTTGGCCCTCCTATGTTGAACATAATAAACGGCTCTCTATCCACTGGATGTGTACCAAACTCACTAAAAGTGGCAGTAATAAAGCCTCTCTTGAAAAAGCCAAACCTTGACCCAGAAAATATAAAAAACTATCGGCCTATATCGAATCTTCCATTCCTCTCCAACATTTTAGAGAAGGCTGTTGCGCAGCAACTCACTGCCTTCCTGAAGACAAACAATGTATACGAAATGCTTCAGTCTGGTTTTAGACCCCATCATAGCACTGAGACGGCACTTGTGAAGGTGGTAAATGACATTTTAATGGCATCGGACCGAGGCTCTGCATCTGTCCTCGTGCTCCTAGACCTTAGTGCTGCTTTTGATACCATCGATCACCACATTCTTTTGGAGAGATTGGAAACCCAAATTGGTCTACACGGACATGTTCTGGCCTGGTTTAGATCTTATCTGTCGGAAAGATATCAGTTTGTCTCTGTGAATGGTTTGTCCTCTGACAAATCAACTGTAAATTTCGGTGTTCCTCAAGGTTCCGTTTTAGGACCACTATTGTTTTCACTATATATTTTACCTCTTGGGGATGTTATTCGAAAACATAATGTAAACTTTCACTGCTATGCGGATGACACACAGCTGTACATTTCAATGAAACATGGTGAAGCCCCAAAATTGCCCTCGCTAGAAGCATGTGTTTCAGACATAAGGAAGTGGATGGCTGCAAACTTTCTACTATTAAACTCGGACAAAACAGAGATGCTTGTTCTAGGTCCCAAGAAACAAAGAGATCTTCTGTTGAATCTGACAATTAATCTTAATGGTTGTACAGTCGTCTCAAATAAAACTGTGAAGGACCTCGGCGTTACTCTGGACCCTGATCTCTCTTTTGAAGAACATATCAAGACCATTTCAAGGACAGCTTTTTTCCATCTACGTAACATTGCAAAAATCAGAAACTTTCTGTCCAAAAATGATGCAGAAAAATTAATCCATGCTTTTGTCACTTCTAGGTTAGACTACTGCAATGCTCTATTTTCCGGCTACCCGGATAAAGCACTAAATAAACTTCAGTTAGTGCTAAATACGGCTGCTAGAATCCTGACTAGAACCAAAAAAAAATTTGATCATATTACTCCAGTGCTAGCCTCTCTACACTGGCTTCCTGTCAAAGCAAGGGCTGATTTCAAGGTTTTACTGCTAACCTACAAAGCATTACATGGGCTTGCTCCTACCTATCTCTCTGATTTGGTCCTGCCGTACATACCTACACGTACGCTACGGTCACAAGACGCAGGCCTCCTAATTGTCCCTAGAATTTCTAAGCAAACAGCTGGAGGCAGGGCTTTCTCCTATAGAGCTCCATTTTTATGGAACGGTCTGCCTACCCATGTCAGAGACGCAAACTCGGTCTCAACCTTTAAGTCTTTACTGAAGACTCATCTCTTCAGTGGGTCATATGATTGAGTGTAGTCTGGCCGAGGAGTGGGCAGGTGAACGGAAAGGCTCTGGAGCAACGAACCGCCCTTGCTGTCTCTGCCTGGCCGGTTCCCCTCTTTCCACTGGGATTCTCTGCCTCTAACCCTATTACAGGGGCTGAGTCACTGGCTTGCTGGGGCTCTCTCATGCCGTCCCTGGAGGGGGTGCGTCACCTGAGTGGGTTGATTCACTGTTGTGGTCATCCTGTCTGGGTTGGCGCCCCCCCCTTGGGTTGTGCCGTGGCGGAGATCTTTGTGGGCTATACTCAGCCTTGTCTCAGGATGGTAAGTTGGTGGTTGAAGATATCCCTCTAGTGGTGTGGGGGCTGTGCTTTGGCAAAGTGGGTGGGGTTATATCCGTCCTGTTTGGCCCTGTCCGGGGGTGTCCTCGGATGGGGCCACAGTGTCTCCTGACCCCTCCTGTCTCAGCCTCCAGTATTTATGCTGCAGTAGTTTATGTGTCAGGGGGCTGGGGTCAGTTTGTTATATCTGGAGTACTTCTCCTGTCCTATTCGGTGTCCTGTGTGAATCTAAGTGTGCGTTCTCTAATTCTCTCCTTCTCTCTTTCTTTCTCTCTCTCGGAGGACCTGAGCCCTAGGACCATGCCCCAGGACTACCTGACATGATGACTCCTTGCTGTCCCCAGTCCACCTGGCCATGCTGCTGTTCCAGTTTCAACTGACCTGAGCCCTAGGACCATGCCCCAGGACTACCTGACATGATGACTCCTTGCTGTCCCCAGTCCACCTGGCCATGCTGCTGCTCCAGTTTCAACTTCCACCTGACTGTGCTGCTGCTCCAGTTTCAACTGTTCTGCCTTATTATTATTCGACCATGCTGGTCATTTATGAACATTTGAACATCTTGGCCATGTTCTGTTATAATCTCCACCCGGCACAGCCAGAAGAGGACTGGCCACCCCACATAGCCTGGTTCCTCTCTAGGTTTCTTCCTAGGTATTGGCCTTTCTAGGGAGTTTTTCCTAGCCACCGTGCTTCTACACCTGCATTGCTTGCTGTTTGGGGTTTTAGGCTGGGTTTCTGTACAGCACTTTGAGATATCAGCTGATGTACGAAGGGCTATATAAATACATTTGATTTGATTTGATTTGTTAGAATGGCCAAGTCAAAGTCCAGACCTGAATCCAATCGAGAATCTATGGAAAGAACTGAAAACTGCTGTTCACAAATGCTCTCCATCCAACCTCACTGAGCTCGAGCTGTTTTGCAAGGAGGAATGGGGAAAAAATTCAGTCTCTCGATGTGCAAAACTGATAGAGACATACCCCAAGCGACTTACAGCTGTAATCGCAGCAAAAGGTGGCGCTACAAAATATTAATTAAGGGGGCTGAATAATTTTGCACACCCAATTTTTCAGTTTTTGATTTGTTAAAAAAGTTTTAAATATCCAATAAATGTCGTTCCACTTCATGATTGTGTCCCACTTGTTGTTGATTCTTCACAAAAAAATACAGTTTTATATCTTTATGTTTGAAGCCTGAAATGTGGCAAAAGGTCGCAAAGTTCAAGGGGGCCGAATACTTTCGCAAGGCACTGTATGTACATATAGGTGGGGATAAAGTGACTAGGCAGCAGGCCAGATAATAACAACTGTAGCAGCAACATGATGAGTCAATAGAGTTAGTGCATAAAGGGTTAATGCAGGTAGTTAACCTGGACTAACTATTTATCAGTCTTATGGCTTGGGGGGTAGAAGCTGTTCAGGGTCCTGTTGGTTCCAGACTTGATGCATCAGTACTGCTTTCTGTGTGGTAGCAGAGAGAACAGTCTTGGGTGGCTGGAATCATAGACCATTTTTAGGGCCTTCCTCTGACACCGCCTGGTATAGAGGTCCTGGGTAGCAGGGAGCTCGGCCCCAGTGACGTACTGGGCCGTACGCACTACCCTCTGTAGCACCTTATGTTCGTATGCCAAGTAGTTTCCATTGCAAAACGGTGATGCAGCCAGTCAAGATGCTCTCAAAGGTGCAGCTGTAGAACGTTTTGAGGATTAGAGGGTGCCAAATCTTTTCAGCCTCCTGAGGGGGAAGAGGTGTTATCAAGACTTCTTCACGAGGTTGTTGGTGTGTCGGGTCCATGATAATTCCTAAGTGATGTGGACACTGAGGAACTTGAAGCTGCCGACCCACTCCACTACAGCCCCATCGATCTAGATCGGGGAATATTCGGCCCTCCATTTCCTGTAGTCCACGATAAACTGACGTTAATGGAGAGGTTGTTTTCTTGGCAACCACACTGCCAGGCCACTGACTTCCTCCCTAATAGGCTGCCTTATCATCATCGGTGATCAGGCCAACCAATGTTGTGTCGTCAGCAAATGTAATGATGGTGTTGGAGTCGTGCATGGCCATGCAGTCGTAGGTGAACAGGGAGTACAGGAGGGGACTGAGCACGCATCCCTGAGGGGCCCCTGTGTTGAGGGTCAGCATGGCAGGGGCAGCCCGTCAGGAAGTCCAGGATACAGGATACAGATGCTGAGAGGTGTTCAGTCCCAGGTTCCTGAGCTTAGTGATGAGCTTGGAGGGCACTATGGTGTTGAATGCTCTGTTATAGCCAATGAACAGCGTTCTTCACATAGGTGTTGCTCTGGTCCAGGTGGGAGAGGGCGGTGTGGAGCAATATAGTTGGCGTCATCTGTTGGGGCGGTATGAGAACTGGTGTGGGTCCAGAGTGTCATAATGGTGCTGATGTGAGCCATGACCAGACAGTCAAAGCATTTCATTGCTACAGATGTGAGTGCTATGGGGCGATATAAATTTAGGCAGGTTACCTTGGCGTTCATGGTCCCGCTGCTCAATCCTTTAGCTCAGTGCGGATCTATCTATCTAATCTATGGCTACTGTTTGGGACACATATATACATCAGGTTGTAAATAAGATTATTTTTTTTAACTGGTTAAATAAAAAATAAACAAATACGGTCCATGTGGGAACGACGTTGTCGATGCACTTATTAATGAAGCCGGTGACTCACGTAGTAAAGTCTTCAATGCTATAGGATCAATTCCGGAACATATTCCAGTCTGTGCTAGCGAAACAGTCCTGTAGCTTAGCATCCGCTTCGTTGGACCACTTCTGAAAAGAGCGAATCACTGGTACTTCCTGTTTGAGTTTTTTGTTGTAAGCAGAAATTTAGGATAGAGTTAAGGTCAGATTGGCTAGGGAAAGTTATGTATGCATTTCTGTGTGTTGAGTAAAGGTGATCTAGAATTTAGTCGCCTCTAGTTGCACAGTTGACAAGCTGGTAAAAATGTGGTAAAACAGATTGAAGTTTCCCTGCATTAAAGTCCCCGGCCACTAGGAGCGCCACCTCTGGATGTGCATTTTCTTCTTTGCTCATGGCCCTATACAGCTGGTTATTTGCGGTCTTAGTGCCAGCATCGGTTGTGGTGGTAAATAGACTGCTACAAAAAATAGAGATGAAAACTCTATAAATAATATGGTCTGCAGTTTATCATGGGATATTTTAACTCAGGCGTGCAAAACCTCCAGACACACACAAACACACAATTAAAGGTGTTTGATCACTGTATTAAAAGACAGAGATGTCAAAATAAAGTTCCATCGTTTTACAGGATCATGGACCACGCATTTAATCACTGTCCCAAATCACTGACAGCAGAGTCAGAGAGTTGAGTTTTAGGTAGTTGGGATTAGCCGAGCTGGCTCATTCAGTGTTCACACATAGGGAACTTCAAATGAATGCAGATTGATTATTCATCTTTCTTTGCCTAGCCTAACGAGTCCATGCATGTAATCTCATCAACAGACTTCACTCTGGAGTCTGGGAGAGAAGTCAGCAACCACAACTAATAATGACGGATGACAAAATCACAGTCTCTAACGGCAACCATCAGCACTACGAAACCCACTATGTTCATCTGTGACGCTTCAACAGTAAAACAGCCCAAATACAAAACGGGGCCAAGTTAAAAGTAGGGCACTACATAGGGAATAGGGCACAGCTTTGTAGGGCAGAGCTTTGTGAAGGCTGAGTATTTGTTAAAGGAAATACACAGCATACAGGTGGATTTGATCAGCCAAGATTTGTATCATCCACAGACATCTCTGCTGATGAAGTCTAACTAGTACAGTAGCATCTGTACAGGAAACAAAAGTCGGTCTGGACACTTCACACACAACATCTATTAGGTCAATGACGTGTATTCTACCAGACAACTGATGGAGTAGGAAGGACACGACTCATCTATTAGGTCAATGACGTGTATTCTACCAGACAACTGATGGCATGGGAAGGACACGACTCATCTATTAGGTCAATGACGTGTATTCTACCAGACAACTGATGGAGTATGAAGGACACGACTCATCTTAACAGGTCAATGACGTGTATTCTACCAGACAACCGATGGCATGGGAAGGACACGACTCATCTATTAGGTCAATGACGTGTATTCTACCAGACAACTGATGGCATGGGAAGGACACGACTAATCTATTAGGTCAATGACGTGTATTCTACCAGACAACTGATGGCATGGGAAGGACACGACTCATCTATTAGGTCAATGACGTGTATTCTACCAGACAACTGATGGTGTGGGAAGGACACAACTCATCTATTAGGTCAATGACGTGTATTCTACCAGACAACTGATGGCATGGGAAGGACACGACTCATCTATTAGGTCAATGACGTGTATTCTACCAGACAACTGATGGAGTAGGAAGGACACGACTCATCTTAACAGGTCAATGATGTGTATTCTACCAGACAACTGATGGCATGGGAAGGACACGACTCATCTTAACAGGTCAATGACGTGTATTCTACCAGACAACTGATGGAGTGGGAAGGACACGACTCATCTTAACAGGTCAATGACTTTACTGTCTGAATTGTAATAACAGTTC
This sequence comes from Oncorhynchus kisutch, assembly GCF_002021735.2. Lineage (NCBI taxonomy): Eukaryota > Metazoa > Chordata > Actinopteri > Salmoniformes > Salmonidae > Oncorhynchus > Oncorhynchus kisutch. The sequence goes on along the minus strand of NC_034188.2, from coordinate 94,782,676 downwards.
CAAGAATATTTCCAATAAATTGGCTCATTTGCATATACTATTTTCTGTTTTAGGAAAATATCTGAATATTTTACTAGAGCTGGATCTCTCTCTCTCTCTGTGAACATTGTGGGGACCTATCCTGGATATCTCTCTCTCTCTCTGTGAACGTTGTCTGGACCTATCCTGGATCTCTCTCTCTCTCTGTGAACATTGTGGGGACCTATCCTGGATCTCTCTCTCTCTCTCTGTGAACGTTGTCTGGACCTATCCTGGATCTCTCTCTCTCTCTGTGAACATTGTGGGGACCTATCCTGGATCTCTCTCTCTCTCTCTGTGAACGTTGTCTGGACCTATCCTGGATCTCTCTCTCTCTCTCTGTGAACGTTGTCTGGACCTATCCTGGATATCTCTCTCTCTCTCTGTGAACATTGTGGGGACCTATCCTGGATCTCTCTCTCTCTCTCTCTCTGTGAACGTTGTCTGGACCTATCCTGGATCTCTCTCTCTCTCTCTGTGAACGTTGTCTGGACCTATCCTGGATATCTCTCTCTCTGTGAACGTTGTGGGGACCTATCCTGGATCTCTCTCTCTCTCTCTGTGAACGTTGTCTGGACCTATCCTGGATCTCTCTCTCTCTCTCTGTGAACGTTGTCTGGACCTATCCTGGATATCTCTCTCTCTGTGAACATTGTGTGGACCTATCCTGGATCTCTCTCTCTCTCTCTCTGTGAACGTTGTCTGGACCTATCCTGGATATCTCTCTCTCTGTGAACGTTGTGGGGACCTATCCTGGATCTCTCTCTCTCTCTCTGTGAACGTTGTCTGGACCTATCCTGGATCTCTCTCTCTCTCTCTGTGAATGTTGTCTGGACCTATCCTGGATATCTCTCTCTCTGTGAACATTGTGTGGACCTATCCTGGATCTCTCTCTCTCTCTGTGAACATTGTGGGGACCTATCCTGGATCTCTCTCTCACTCTCTGTGAACATTGTGGGGGCCTATCCTGGATGCTGGGTATATCTCTCTCTGTGAACGTTGTGGGGACCTATCCTGGATCTCTCTCTCTCTCTGTGAACGTTGTGTTGACCCATTCTGGATCTCTCTCTCTGTGAACGTTGTGTTGACCCATTCTGGATCTCTCTCTCTCTCTGTGAACGTTGTGTTGACCCATTCTGGATCTCTCTCTCTGTGAACGTTGTGTTGACCCATTCTGGATCTCTCTCTCTCTCTGTGAACGTTGTGTTGACCCATTCTGGATCTCTCTCTCTCTCTGTGAACGTTGTGTGGACCCATTCTGGATCTCTCTCTCTGTGAACGTTGTGTGGACCCATTCTGGATCTCTCTCTCTCTCTGTGAACGTTGTGTTGACCCATTCTGGATCTCTCTCTCTCTCTGTGAACGTTGTCTGGACCCATTCTGGATCTCTCTCTCTCTCTGTGAACGTTGTGTTGACCCATTCTGGATCTCTCTCTCTCTCTGTGAACATTGTGTTGACCCATTCTGGATCTCTCTCTCTGTGAACGTTGTGTGGACCCATTCTGGATCTCTCTCTCTCTCTGTGAACATTGTGGGGACCTATCCTGGATCTCTCTCTCTCTCTGTGTGAACATTGTGTTGACCTATCCTGGATGTTGGGTATATCTCTCTCTGTGAACGTTGTGGGGACCTATCCTGGATCTCTCTCTCTCTCTGTGAACGTTGTGTTGACCCATTCTGGATCTCTCTCTCTGTGAACGTTGTGTTGACCCATTCTGGATCTCTCTCTCTGTGAACGTTGTGTTGACCCATTCTGGATCTCTCTCTCTGTGAACGTTGTGTTGACCCATTCTGGATCTCTCTCTCTCTCTGTGAATGTTGTGTGGACCCATTCTTGATCTCTCTCTCTGTGAACGTTGTGTGGACCCATTCTGGATCTCTCTCTCTGTGAACGTTGTGTGGACCCATTCTGGATCTCTCTCTCTCTCTGTGAACGTTGTGTTGACCCATTCTGGATGCTGGGTATCTCTCTCTCTGTGAACGTTGTGTTGACCTATCCTGGATGCTGGGTATCTCTCTCTCTGTGAACGTTGTCTGGACCTATCCTGGATGCTGGGTATCTCTCTCTCTGTGAACGTTGTGTGGACCCATTCTGGATGCTGGGTATCTCTCTCTCTGTGAACGTTGTGTTGACCTATCCTGGATGCTGGGTATCTCTCTCTCTGTGAACGTTGTCTGGACCTATCCTGGATGCTGGGTAACTCTCTCTCTGTGAATGTTGTGTGGACCCATTCTGGATGCTGGGTATCTCTCTCTCTGTGAACATTGTGTTGACCTATCCTGGATGCTGGGTATCTCTCTCTCTCTGTGAACATTGTGTTGACCCATTCTGGATCTCTCTCTCTCTCTCTCTCTGTGAACGTTGTGTGGACCCATTCTGGATGCTGGGTATCTCTCTCTCTGTGAACGTTGTCTGGACCTATCCTGGATATCTCTCTCTCTGTGAACGTTGTGGGGACCTATCCTGGATCTCTCTCTCTCTCTCTGTGAACGTTGTCTGGACCTATCCTGGATCTCTCTCTCTCTCTCTGTGAACGTTGTCTGGACCTATTCTTGATCTCTCTCTCTGTGAACGTTGTGTGGACCCATTCTGGATCTCTCTCTCTGTGAACGTTGTGTGGACCCAGTCTGGATCTCTCTCTCTCTCTGTGAACGTTGTGTTGACCCATTCTGGATGCTGGGTATCTCTCTCTCTGTGAACGTTGTGTTGACCTATCCTGGATGCTGGGTATCTCTCTCTCTGTGAACGTTGTCTGGACCTATCCTGGATGCTGGGTATCTCTCTCTCTGTGAACATTGTGTGGACCCATTCTGGATGCTGGGTATCTCTCTCTCTGTGAACGTTGTGTTGACCTATCCTGGATGCTGGGTATCTCTCTCTCTGTGAACGTTGTCTGGACCTATCCTGGATGCTGGGTATCTCTCTCTCTGTGAATGTTGTGTGGACCCATTCTGGATGCTGGGTATCTCTCTCTCTGTGAACATTGTGTTGACCTATCCTGGATGCTGAGTATCTCTCTCTCTCTGTGAACATTGTGTTGACCCATCATGGATCTCTCTCTCTCTCTCTGTGAACGTTGTGTGGACCCATTCTGGATGCTGGGTATCTCTCTCTCTGTGAACGTTGTCTGGACCTATCCTGGATATCTCTCTCTCTCTCTGTGAACGTTGTGTGGACCCATTCTGGATGCTGGGTATCTCTCTCTCTGTGAACGTTGTGTTGACCTATCCTGGATATCTCTCTCTCTCTCTGTGAACGTTGTGTTGACCTATCCTGGATGCTGGGTATCTCTCTCTCTGTGAACGTTGTGTGGACCCATTCTGGATGCTGGGGGTCTCTCTCTGTGAAAGTTGTGTGGACCTTTCCAGGATGCACGTTATCTCTCTCTGTGAATGTTGTGGGGACCTATCCTGGATATCTCTCTCTGTGAACGTTGTGTGGATCCATCCTGGATATCTCTCTCTCTGTGAACGTTGTCTGGACCTATCCTGGATATCTCTCTCTCTGTGAACGTTGTCTGGACCTATCCTGGATCTCTCTCTCTCTCTCTGTGAACGTTGTCTGGACCTATCCTGGATATCTCTCTCTCTCTGTGAACGTTGTCTGGACCTATCCTGGATCTCTCTCTCTCTGTGAACGTTGTGGGGACCTATCCTGGATATCTCTCTCTCTCTCTGTGAATGTTGTCTGGACCTATCCTGGATATCTCTCTCTGTGAACATTGTGTGGATCCATCCTGGGTGCTGGGTGTACATGCAGTACTTAGTGGAGCATAGATGTAACAGCCCACGCCAATTTGTTTGTTTCCAAGACATCAATCAATGTCTCCTCCTAATTGCTTATTCATTAATGCATCTTGATGATTAGACTGGAGGGACGGGGGCCATGTTTGATCCCAAACTACTTTTGACCAGATCTAATTGAATAAGAGCCTAAAGTAATGCGCTATATAGAATAAGGTGACATTTGGTGATTTTCTATACACACTGTCTCAACAGTACAAGGCTCAGGGCTGTATCAGGGCTGTATCAGGACTGTATCAGGACTGTATCAGGGCTATATCAGGGCTGTATCAGGGCTGTATCAAGGCTGTATCAGGACTGTATCAGGGCTGTATCAGGGCTGTTTCAGGGCTGTATCAGGGCTGTAATCAGGGCTGTATCCGTCAGCAGTACAGGGTCAGGGCTGTATCAGGGCTGTATCAGGGCTTTATCAGGGCTTTATCAGGGCTGTATCAGTCAGCAGTACAGGGTCAGGGCTGTATCATCTATCATGGTGTGGTGTGGTATACATCTATTATGGTGTGGTATACATCTACCATGGTGTGGTATACATCTATCATGGTGTGGTGTACATCTATCCTGGTGTTGTATACATCTATCATGGTGTGGTGTACATCTATCATGGTGTGGTAAACATCTATCATTTTTTTATTTTTTTATTTTTATTTCACCTTTATTTAACCAGGTAGGCTAGTTGAGAACAAGTTCTCATTTGCAACTGCGACCTGGCCAAGATAAAGCATAGCAGTGTGAGCAGACAACAAAGAGTTACACATGGAGTAAACAATTAACAAGTCAATAACACAGTAGAAAACAAAGGGGGAGTCTATATACAATGTGTGCAAAAGGCATGAGGAGGTAGGCAAATAATAAAAATTTTGCAGATTAACACTGGAGTGATGAATGATCAGATGGTCATGTACAGGTAGAGATATTGGTGTGCAAAAGAGCAGAAAAGTAAATAAATAAAAACAGTATGGGGATGAGGTAGGTGAAAAAGGGTGGGCTATTTACCAATAGACTATGTACAGCTGCAGCGATCGGTTAGCTGCTCAGATAGCTGATGTTTGAAGTTGGTGAGGGAGATAAAAGTCTCCAACTTCAGCGATTTTTGCAATTCGTTCCAGTCACAGGCAGCAGAGTACTGGAACGAAAGGCGGCCAAATGAGGTGTTGGCTTTAGGGATGATCAGTGAGATACACATGCTGGAGCGCGTGCTACGGATGGGTGTTGCCATCGTGACCAGTGAGCTGAGATAAGGCGGAGCTTTACCTAGCATGGACTTGTAGATGACCTGGAGCCAGTGGGTCTGGCGACGAATATGTAGCGAGGGCCAGCCGAGTAGAGCATACAAGTCGCAGTGGTGGGTGGTATAAGGTGCTTTAGTGACAAAACGGATGGCACTGGTGTGATATACATCTATCATGGTGTTGTATACATCTATCATGGTGTGGTATACATCTATCATGGTGTGGTATACATCTATCATGGTGTGGTGTACATCTATCATGGTGTGGTGTACATCTATCATGGTGTGGTGTTCATATATCATGGTGTGGTGTACATCTATCATGGTGTGGTGTACATCTATCATGGTGTGGTGTACATATATCATGGTGTGGTGTACATCTATTATGGTGTGGTGTGGTGTACATCTATCATGGTGTGGTGTGGTGTACATCTATCATCGTGTGGTATACATCTATCATGGTGTGGTATACATCTATTATGGTGTGGTATACATCTATCATGGTGTGGTATACATCTATCATGGTGTGGTATACATTTATCATGGTGTGATATACATCTATCATTGTGTGGTATACATCTATCATGGTGTGGTATACATCTATCATGGTGTGGTATACATCTATCATGGTGTGGTATACATCTATCATGGTGTGGTATACATCTATCATGGTGTGGTGTACATCTATCATGGTGTGGTATACATCTATTATGGTGTGGTGTGGTGTACATCTATCATGGTGTTATATACATCTATCATGGTGCTGTATACATCTATCATGGTGTGGTATACATCTATCATGGTGTGGTATACATCTATCATGGTGTGGTGTACATCTATCATGTTGTGGTGTACATCTATCATGGTATGGTATACATCTATCATGGTGTGGTATGGTGTACATCTATCATGGTGTGGTATACATCTATTATGGTGTGGTGTAGATCTATCATGGTGTGGTGTACATCTATCATGGTGTTGTATACATCTATCATGGTGTGGTATACATCTATTATGGTGTGGTGTAGATCTATCATGGTGTGGTGTACATTAATCATAGTGTGGTGTACATCTATCATGGTGTGGTGTGTTGTACATCTATCATGGTGTGGTAAACATCTATCATGGTGTGATATACATCTATCATGGTGTGATATACATCTATAATGGTGTGGTATACATCTATTATGGTGTGGTATACATCTATCATGGTGTGATAAACATCTATCGTGGTGTGATATACATCTATCATGGTGTGGTATACATCTATCATGGTGTGGTATACATATATCATGGTGTGGTAAACATCTATCATGGTGTGATATACATCTATCATGGTGTTGTATACATCTATCATGGTGTGGTATACATCTATCATGGTGTGGTATACATCTATCATGGTGTGGTGTACATCTATTATGGTGTGGTGCGGTGTACATATATTATGGTGTGGTATACATCTATCATTGTGTGGAATACATTTATCATGGTGTGGTGTGGTATACATCTATTATGGTGTGGTATACATCTATTATGGTGTGGTGTGGTGTGGTGTACATATATTATGGTGTGGTATACATCTATCATGGTGTGGTATACATCTATCATGGTGGGGTATACATCTATCATGGTGTGGTATACATCTATCATGGTGTGGTATACATCTATCATGGTGTGGTATACATTTATCATGGTGTGGTATACATCTATCATGGTGTGGTATACATCTATTATGGTGTGGTATATATCAATCATGGTGTGGTGTACATCTATCATGGTGTGGTATACATCTATCATGGTGTGGTGAGGTGTTCATATATCATGGTGTGGTATACATCTATCATGGTGTGGTGTGGTGTACATCTATCATGGTGTGGTATACATCTATTATGGTGTGGTATACATCTATCATGGTGTGGTGTACATCTATCATGGTGTGGTATACATCTATCATGGTGTGGTGAGGTGTTCATATATCATGGTGTGGTATACATCTATCATGGTGTGGTGTGGTGTACATCTATCATGGTGTGGTATACATCTATTATGGTGTGGTATACATCTATCATGGTGTGGTGTACATCTATCATGGTGTGGTATACATCTATCATGGTGGGGTATACATCTATCATGGTGTGGTATACATCTATCATGGCGTGGTATACATCTATCATGGTGTGGTGTACATCTATCATGGTGTGGTATACATCTATCATGGTGTGGTATACATCTATTATGGTGTGGTATACATCTATCATGGTGTGGTGTGGTGTACATCTATCATGGTGTGGTATACATCTATCATGGTGTGGTATACATCTATCATGGTGTGGTATACACCTATCATGGTGTGGTGTACATCTATCATGGTGTGGTGTACATCTATCATGGTGTGGTATACATCTATTATGGTGTGGTGTGGTATACATCTATCATGGTGTGGTATACATCTATCATGGTGTGGTATACATCTATCATGGCATGGTATACATCTATCATGGTGTGGTGTACATCTATCATGGTGTGGTATACTTCTATCATGGTGTGGTATACATCTATCATGGTGTGGTGAGGTGTTCATATATCATGGTGTGGTATACATCTATCATGGTGTGGTGTGGTGTACATCTATCATGGTGTGGTATACATCTATTATGGTGTGGTATACATCTATCATGGTGTGGTATACATATATTATGGTGTGGTATACATCTATCATGGTGGGGTAAACATCTATCATGGTGTGGTATACATCTATCATGGTGTGGTATACATCTATCATGGTGTGGTATACATCTATCATGGTGTGGTGTGGTGTACATCTATCATGGTATGGTATACATCTATCATGGTGTGGTATACATCTATCATGGTGTGGTATACATCTATCATGGTGTGGTGTACATCTATTATGGTGTGGTGCGGTGTACATATATTATGGTGTGGTATACATCTATCATGATGTGGAATACATTTATCATGGTGTGGTGTGGTATACATCTATTATGGTGTGGTATACATCTATTATGGTGTGGTGTGGTGTACATATATTATGGTGTGGTATACATCTATCATGGTGTGGTATACATCTATCATGGTGTGGTATACATCTACCATGGTGTGGTATACATTTATCATGGTGTGGTATACATCTATTATGGTGTGGTGTACATCTATCATGGTGGGGTGTACATCTATCATGGTGTGGTATACATCTATCAGGGTGTGGTGTGGTGTACATCTATCATGGTGTGGTATACATCTATTATGGTGTGGTGTGGTATACATCTATCATGGTGTGGTATACATATATTATGGTGTGGTATACATCTATCATATTGGGGTATACATCTATCATGGTGTGGTATACATCTATTATGGCATGGTATACATCTATCATGGTGTGGTGTACATCTATCATGGTGTGGTATACTTCTATCATGGTGTGGTATACATCTATCATGGTGTGGTGTGGTATACATCTATCATGGTGTGGTATACATCTATTATGGTGTGGTATACATCTATCATGGTGTGGTGTGGTGTACATCTATCATGGTGTGGTATACATCTATCATGGTGTGGTATACATCTATCATGGTGTGGTGTGGTGTACATCTATCATGGTGTGGTGTACATATATCATGGTGTGGTATAACATCTATTATGGTGTGGTGTACATATATCATGGTGTGGTATACATCTATCATGGTGTGGTATACATCTATCATGGTGTGGTATACATCTATCATTGTAATGGTGTACATCTATTGTGGTGTGGTGTGGTGTACATATATTATGGTGTGGTATACATCTATCATGGTGTGGTATACATTTATCATGGGGTGGTGTAACTCTACCATGGTGTGGTATACATCTATTATGGTGTGGTATACATCTATCATGGTGTGGTGTACATCTATCATGGTGTGGTATACATCTATCATGGTGGGGTATACATCTATCATGGTGTGGTATACATCTATCATGGCGTGGTATACATCTATCATGGTGTGGTGTACATCTATCATGGTGTGGTATACATCTATCATGGTGTGGTATACATCTATTATGGTGTGGTATACATCTATCATGGTGTGGTGTGGTGTACATCTATCATGGTGTGATATACATCTATCATGGTGTGGTATACATATATCATGGTGTGGTATACATCTATCATGGTGTGGTGTACATCTATCATGGTGTGGTGTACATCTATCATGGTGTGGTATACATCTATTATGGTGTGGTGTGGTATACATCTATCATGGTGTGGTGTACATCTATCATGGTGTGGGTGTACATCTATCATGCTGTGGTATACATCTATCATGGTGTGGTATACATCTATCATGGTGTGGTATACATCTATCATGGTGTGGTATACATCTATCATGATGTGGTATACATCTATCATGGTGTGGTATACATTTACCATGGTGTGGTATACATCTACCATGGTGTGGTATACATCTATTATGGTGTGGTGTACATCTATCATGGTGTGGTGCACATCTATCATGGTGTGGTATACATCTATCATGGTGTGGTGTGGTATACATCTATCATGGTGTGGTGTACATCTATCATGGTGTGGTGTGGTGTACATCTATCATGGTGTGGTGAGGTGTTCATATATCATGGTGTGGTATACATCTATCATGGTGTGGTGTGGTGTACATCTATCATGGTGTGGTATACATCTATTATGGTGTGGTGTGGTATACATCTATCATGGTGTGGTATACATATATTATGGTGTGGTATACATCTATCATGGTGGGGTATACATCTATCATGGTGTGGTATACATCTATCATGGCGTGGTATACATCTATCATGGTGTGGTGTACATCTATCATGGTGTGGTATACATCTATCATTGTGTGGTATACATCTATCATGGTGTGGTGTGGTATACATCTATCATGGTGTGGTATAAATCGATATGGTGTTGGTGGTGTACATCTATCATGGTGTGGTATACATCTATCATGGTGTGGTATACATCTATCATGGTGTGGTATACATCTATCATGGTGTGGTATACATCTATCATGGTGTGGTGTGGTGTACATCTATCATGGTGTGGTATACATCTATCATGGTGTGGTATACATCTATCATGGTGTGGTGTGGTGTACATCTATCATGGTGTGGTGTACATCTATCATGGTGTGGTATACATCTATTATGGTGTGGTATACATCTATCATATTGGGGTATACATCTATCATGGTGTGGTATACATCTATCATGGTGTGGTATACATCTATCATGGTGTGGTGTACATCTATCATGGTGTGGTATACATCTATCATGGTGTGGTATACATCTATCATGGTGTGGTGTGGTATACATCTATCATGGTGTGGTATACATCTATCATGGTGTGGTATACATCTATCATGGTGTGTGTGGTGTACATCTATCATGGTGTGGTATACATCTATCATGGTGTGGTATACATCTATCATGGTGTGGTGTGGTGTACATCTATCATGGTGTGGTGTACATCTATCATGGTGTGGTATACATCTATCATGGTGTGGTGTACATCTATCATGGTGTGGTATACATCTATCATGGTGTGGTATACATCTATCATGGTGTGGTATACATCTATCATGTTGTGGTGTACATCTATCATGGTGTGGTGTACATCTATCATGGTGTGGTGTACATCTATCATGGTGTGGTATACATCTATCATGGTGTGGTGTGGTGTACATCTATCATGGTGTGGTATACATCTATCATGGTGTGGTGTACATCTATCATGGTGTGGTGTACATCTATCATGGTGTGGTATACATCTATCATGGTGTGGTATACATCTATCATGGTGTGGTGTACATCTATCATGGTGTGGTTACATCTATCATGGTGTGGTGTACATCTATCATGGTGTGGTGTGTGTACATCTATCATGGTGTGGTATACATCTATCATGGTGTGGTATACATCTATCATGGTGTGGTATACATCTATCATGGTGTGGTATACATCTATCATGGTGTGGTATACATCTATCATGGTGTGGTAACATCTATCATGGTGTGGTATACATCTATCATGGTGTGGTATACATCTATCATGGTGTGGTATACATATCATGGTGTGGTAACATCTATCATGGTGTGATATACATCTATCATGGTGTTGTATACATCTATCATGGTGTGGTATACATCTATCATGGTGTGGTATACATCTATCATGGTGTGGTGTACATCTATTATGGTGTGGTGCGGTGTACATATATTATGGTGTGGTATACATCTATCATTGTGTGCAATACATTTATCATGGTGTGGTGTGGTATACATCTATTATGGTGTGGTATACATCTATTATGGTGTGGTGTGGTGTGGTGTACATATATTATGGTGTGGTATACATCTATCATGGTGTGGTATACATCTATCATGGTGTGGTATACATCTATCATGGTGTGGTATACATCTATCATGGTGTGGTATACATCTATCATGGTGTGGTATACATCTATCATGGTGTGGTATACATCTATCATGGTGTGGTATACATCTATTATGGTGTGGTATATATCAATCATGGTGTGGTGTACATCTATCATGGTGTGGTATACATCTATCATGGTGTGTGGGTGTACATCTATCATGGTGTGGTATACATCTATCATGTGTGGTGTGGTGTACATCTATCATGGTGTGGTATACATCTATCATGGTGTGGTATACATCTATCATGGTGTGTGTACATCTATCATGGTGTGGTATACATCTATCATGGTGTGGTGTGGTGTTCATATCATGGTGTGGTATACATCTATCATGGTGGTGTGGTGTACATCTATCATGGTGTGGTATACATCTATCATGGTGTGGTATACATCTATCATGGTGTGGTGTACATCTATCATGGTGTGGTATACATCTATCATGGTGTGGTATACATCTATCATGGTGTGGTATACATCTATCATGGTGTGGTATACATCTATCATGGTGTGGTATACATCTATCATGGTGTGGTATACATCTATCATGGTGTGGTATACATCTATCATGGTGTGGTATACATCTATCATGGTGTGTGTGGTGTACATCTATCATGGTGTGGTATACATCTATCATGGTGTGGTATACATCTATCATGGTGTGGTATACATCTATCATGGTGTGGTGTACATCTATCATGGTGTGGTGTACATCTATCATGGTGTGGTATACATCTATCATGGTGTGTGTGGTATACATCTATCATGGTGTGGTATACATCTATCATGGTGTGGTATACATCTATCATGGTGTGGTATACATCTATCATGGTGTGGTGTACATCTATCATGGTGTGGTATACATCTATCATGGTGTGGTATACATCTATCATGGTGTGGTGTGGTGTTCATATATCATGGTGTGGTATACATCTATCATGGTGTGGTGTGGTGTACATCTATCATGGTGTGGTATACATCTATTATGGTGTGGTATACATCTATCATGGTGTGGTATACATCTATTATGGTGTGGTATACATCTATCATGGTGTGGTATACATCTATCATGGTGTGGTATACATCTATCATGGTGTGGTATACATCTATCATGGTGTGGTATACATCTATCATGGTGTGGTGTGGTGTACATCTATCATGGTGTGGTATACATCTATCATGGTGTGGTATACATCTATCATGGTGTGGTATACATCTATCATGGTGTGGTGTACATCTATTATGGTGTGGTGCGTGTACATATGTTATGGTGTGGTATACATCTATCATGGTGTGGAATACATTTATCATGGTGTGGTGTGGTATACATCTATTATGGTGTGGTATACATCTATTATGGTGTGGTGTGGTGTGGTGTACATATATTATGGTGTGGTATACATCTATCATGGTGTGGTATACATCTATCATGGTGTGGTATACATCTATCATGGTGTGGTATACATCTATCATGGTGTGGTATACATCTATCATGGTGTGGTGTACATCTATCATGGTGTGGTGTACATCTATCATGGTGTGGTATACATCTATCATGGTGTGGTGTGGTGTACATCTATCATGGTGTGGTATACATCTATCATGGTGTGGTGTGTATACATCTATCATGGTGTGGTATACATCTATTATGGTGTGGTATACATCTATCATGGTGGGGTATACATCTATCATGGTGTGGTATACATCTATCATGGCGTGGTATACATCTATCATGGTGTGGTGTACATCTATCATGGTGTGGTATACATCTATCATGGTGTGGTATACATCTATCATGGTGTGGTGTGGTATACATCTATCATGGTGTGGTATACATCTATCATGGTGTGGTATACATCTATCATGGTGTGGTGTGGTGTACATCTATCATGGTGTGGTATACATCTATCATGGTGTGGTATACATCTATCATGGTGTGGTGTGGTGTACATCTATCATGGTGTGGTGTACATCTATCATGGTGTGGTATACATCTATCATGGTGTGGTGTACATCTATCATGGTGTGGTATACATCTATCATGGTGTGGTATACATCTATCATGGTGTGGTATACATCTATCATGTGTGGTGTACATCTATCATGGTGTGGTGTGGTGTACATATATCATGGTGTGGTATACATCTATCATGGTGTGGTATACATCTATCATGGTGTGGTGTACATCTATCATGGTGTGGTATACATCTATCATGGTGTGGTATACATCTATCATGGTGTGGTGTACATCTATCATGGTGTGGTATACATCTATCATGGTGTGGTATACATCTATCATGGTGTGGTATACATCTATCATGGTGTGGTATACATCTATCATGGTGTGGTATACATCTATCATGGTGTGGTATACATCTATCATGGTGTGGTATACATCTATCATGGTGTGGTATACATCTATCATGGTGTGGTGTGGTGTACATCTATCATGGTGTGGTATACATCTATCATGGTGTGGTATACATCTATCATGGTGTGGTATACATCTATCATGGTGTGGTGTACATCTATCATGGTGTGGTGTACATCTATCATGGTGTGGTATACATCTATCATGGTGTGGTGTGGTATACATCTATCATGGTGTGGTATACATCTATCATGGTGTGGTGTACATCTATCATGGTGTGGTATACATCTATCATGGTGTGGTATACATCTATCATGGTGTGGTATACATCTATCATGGTGTGGTATACATCTATCATGGTGTGGTATACATCTATCATGGTGTGGTATACATCTATCATGGTGTGGTATACATCTATCATGGTGTGGTATACATCTATCATGGTGTGGTGTACATCTATCATGGTGTGGTATACATCTATCATGGTGTGGTATACATCTATCATGGTGTGGTGTGGTATACATCTATCATGGTGTGGTGTACATCTATCATGGTGTGTGGTGTACATCTATCATGGTGTGGTGAGGTGTACATATATCATGGTGTGGTATACATCTATCATGGTGTGGTGTGGTGTACATCTATCATGGTGTGGTATACATCTATCATGGTGTGTGTGGTATACATCTATCATGGTGTGGTATACATCTATCATGGTGTGGTATACATCTATCATGGTGTGGTATACATCTATCATGGTGTGGTATACATCTATCATGGTGTGGTATACATCTATCATGGTGTGGTGTACATCTATCATGGTGTGGTATACATCTATCATGGTGTGGTATACATCTATCATGGTGTGGTGTGGTATACATCTATCATGGTGTGGTATACATCTATCATGGTGTGGTATACATCTATCATGGTGTGGTGTACATCTATCATGGTGTGGTATACATCTATCATGGTGTGGTATACATCTATCATGGTGTGGTATACATCTATCATGGTGTGGTATACATCTATCATGGTGTGGTGTGGTGTACATCTATCATGGTGTGGTATACATCTATCATGGTGTGGTATACATCTATCATGGTGTGGTGTGGTGTACATCTATCATGGTGTGGTGTACATCTATCATGGTGTGGTATACATCTATTATGGTGTGGTATACATCTATCATATTGGGGTATACATCTATCATGGTGTGGTATACATCTATCATGGCGTGGTATACATCTATCATGGTGTGGGTGTACATCTATCATGGTGTGGTATACATCTATCATGGTGTGGTATACATCTATCATGGTGTGGTGTGGTATACATCTATCATGGTGTGGTATACATCTATCATGGTGTGGTATACATCTATCATGGTGTGGTGGTGGATACATCTATCATGGTGTGGTATACATCTATCATGGTGTGGTATACATCTATCATGGTGTGGTGTGGTGTACATCTATCATGGTGTGGTGTACATCTATCATGGTGTGGTATACATCTATTATGGTGTGGTGTACATCTATCATGGTGTGGTATACATCTATCATGGTGTGGTATACATCTATCATGGTGTGGTATACATCTATCATGGTGTGGTGTACATCTATCATGGTGTGGTGTGGTGTACATCTATCATGGTGTGGTATACATCTATTATGGTGTGGTATACATCTATCATGGTGTGGTGTACATCTATCATGGTGTGGTATACATCTATCATGGTGTGGTATACATCTATCATGGTGTGGTGGGTGTACATCTATCATGGTGTGGTATACATCTATCATGGTGTGGTGTGGTGTACATCTATCATGGTGTGGTATACATCTATCATGGTGTGGTATACATCTATCATGGTGTGGTGTACATCTATCATGGTGTGGTATACATCTATCATGGTGTGGTATACATCTATCATGGTGTGGTATACATCTATCATGGTGTGGTATACATCTATCATGGTGTGGTGTACATCTATCATGGTGTGGTATACATCTATCATGGTGTGGTATACATCTATCATGGTGTGGTATACATCTATCATGGTGGGTGTGGTGTACATCTATCATGGTGTGGTATACATCTATCATGGTGTGGTATACATCTATCATGGTGTGGTATACATCTATCATGGTGTGGTGTACATCTATCATGGTGTGGTGTACATCTATCATGGTGTGGTATACATCTATCATGGTGTGGTGTGGTTACATCTATCATGGTGTGGTGTACATCTATCATGGTGTGGTGTATACATCTATCATGGTGTGGTATACATCTATCATGGTGTGGTATACATCTATCATGGTGTGGTATACATCTATCATGGTGTGGTATACATCTATCATGGTGTGGTATACATCTATCATGGTGTGGTATACATCTATCATGGTGTGGTATACATCTATCATGGTGTGGTATACATCTATCATGGTGTGGTGTATACATCTATCATGGTGTGGTATACATCTATCATGGTGTGGTATACATCTATCATGGTGGTGTGGTATACATCTATCATGGTGTGGTATACATCTATCATGGTGTGGTGTGGTGTACATCTATCATGGTGTGGTATACATCTATCATGGTGTGGTATACATCTATCATGGTGTGGTGGTGTACATCTATCATGGTGTGGTATACATCTATCATGGTGTGGTGGTATACATCTATCATGGTGTGGTATACATCTATCATGGTGTGGTATACATCTATCATGGTGTGGTATACATCTATCATGGTGTGGTATACATCTATCATGGTGTGGTATACATCTATCATGGTGTGGTATACATCTATCATGGTGTGGTATACATCTATCATGGTGTGGTATACATCTATCATGGTGTGGTGTGGTATACATCTATCATGGTGTGGTATACATCTATCATGGTGTGGTATACATCTATCATGGTGTGGTGGTTGTACATCTATCATGGTGTGGTATACATCTATCATGGTGTGGTATACATCTATCATGGTGTGGTATACATCTATCATGGTGTGGTATACATCTATCATGGTGTGGTGTGGGTACATCTATCATGGTGTGGTATACATATATCATGGTGTGGTATACATCTATCATGGTGTGGTGTGGTGTACATCTATCATGGTGTGGTGTACATCTATCATGGTGTGGTATACATCTATTATGGTGTGGTATACATCTATCATGGTGGGGTATACATCTATCATGGTGTGGTATACATCTATCATGGCGTGGTATACATCTATCATGGTGTGGTGTACATCTATCATGGTGTGGTATACATCTATCATGGTGTGGTATACATCTATCATGGTGTGGTGTGGTATACATCTATCATGGTGTGGTATACATCTATTATGGTGTGGTATACATCTATCATGGTGTGGTGTGGTGTACATCTATCATGGTGTGGTATACATCTATCATGGTGTGGTATACATCTATCATGGTGTGGTGTGGTGTACATCTATCATGGTGTGGTGTACATCTATCATGGTGTGGTATACATCTATCATGGTGTGGTGTACATCTATCATGGTGTGGTATACATCTATCATGGTGTGGTATACATCTATCATGGTGTGGTATACATCTATCATGGTGTGGTGTACATCTATCATGGTGTGGTGTGGTGTACATATCATTTGGTGTGGTATACATCTATCATGGTGTGGTATACATCTATCATGGTGTGGGGTACATCTATCATGGTGTGGTATACATCTATCATGGTGTGGTATACATCTATCATGGTGTGGTGTGGTGTACATCTATCATGGTGTGGTATACATCTATCATGGTGTGGTGTGGTGTACATCTATCATGGTGTGGTATACATCTATCATGGTGTGGTATACATCTATCATGGTGTGGTGTACATCTATCATGGTGTGGTATACATCTATCATGGTGTGGTATACATCTATCATGGTGTGGTATACATCTATCATGGTGTGGTATACATCTATCATGGTGTGGTGTACATCTATCATGGTGTGGTATACATCTATCATGGTGTGGTATACATCTATCATGGTGTGGTATACATCTATCATGGTGTGGTGTGGTGTACATCTATCATGGTGTGGTATACATCTATCATGGTGTGGTATACATCTATCATGGTGTGGTATACATCTATCATGGTGGTGTACATCTATCATGGTGTGGTATACATCTATCATGGTGTGGTATACATCTATCATGGTGTGGTGTGGTATACATCTATCATGGTGTGGTGTACATCTATCATGGTGTGGTATACATCTATCATGGTGTGGTATACATCTATCATGGTGTGGTATACATCTATCATGGTGTGGTATACATCTATCATGGTGTGGTATACATCTATCATGGTGTGGTATACATCTATCATGGTGTGGTATACATTATCATGGTGTGGTATACATCTATCATGGTGTGGTATACATCTATCATGGTGTGGTGTACATCTATCATGGTGTGGTATACATCTATCATGGTGTGGTATACATCTATCATGGTGTGGTGTGGATACATCTATCATGGTGTGGTATACATCTATCATGGTGTGGTGTGGTGTACATCTATCATGGTGTGGTGTGGTGTACATCTATCATGGTGTGGTATACATCTATCATGGTGTGGTGTGGTGTACATCTATCATGGTGTGGTATACATCTATCATGGTGGTGTGGTATACATCTATCATGGTGTGGTATACATCTATCATGGTGTGGTATACATCTATCATGGTGTGGTATACATCTATCATGGTGTGGTATACATCTATCATGGTGTGGTATACATCTATCATGGTGTGGTGTACATCTATCATGGTGTGGTATACATCTATCATGGTGTGGTATACATCTATCATGGTGTGGTGTGGTGTACATCTATCATGGTGTGGTATACATCTATCATGGTTGGTGTGGTGTACATCTATCATGGTGTGGTATACATCTATCATGGTGTGGTATACATCTATCATGGTGTGGTGTACATCTATCATGGTGTGGTATACATCTATCATGGTGTGGTGTGGTGTACATATATCATGGTGTGGTATACATCTATCATGGTGTGGTGTGGTGTACATCTATCATGGTGTGGTATACATCTATCATGGTGTGGTATACATCTATCATGGTGTGGTGTACATCTATCATGGTGTGGTATACATCTATCATGGTGTGGTATACATCTATCATGGTGTGGTATACATCTATCATGGTGTGGTATACATCTATCATGGTGTGGTATACATCTATCATGGTGTGGTATACATCTATCATGGTGTGGTATACATCTATCATGGTGTGGTATACATCTATCATGGTGTGGTGTGGTGTACATCTATCATGGTGTGGTATACATCTATCATGGTGTGGTATACATCTATCATGGTGTGGTATACATCTATCATGGTGTGGTATACATCTATCATGGTGTGTGTATACATCTATCATGGTGTGGTATACATCTATCATGGTGTGGTGTGTATACATCTATCATGGTGTGGTATACATCTATCATGGTGTGGTATACATCTATCATGGTGTGGTATACATCTATCATGGTGTGGTATACATCTATCATGGTGTGGTATACATCTATCATGGTGTGGTATACATCTATCATGGTGTGGTGTGGTGTACATCTATCATGGTGTGGTATACATCTATCATGGTGGTGTGGGTGTACATCTATCATGGTGTGGTATACATCTATCATGGTGTGGTATACATCTATCATGGTGTGGTATACATCTATCATGGTGTGGTATACATCTATCATGGTGTGGTATACATCTATCATGGTGTGGTATACATCTATCATGGTGTGGTATACATCTATCATGGTGTGGTATACATCTATCATGGTGTGGTATACATCTATCATGGTGTGGTATACATCTATCATGGTGTGGTATACATCTATCATGGTGTGGTATACATCTATCATGGTGTGGTGTACATCTATCATGGTGTGGTGTGTACATCTATCATGGTGTGGTATACATCTATCATGGTGTGGTATACATCTATCATGGTGTGGTGTGGTATACATCTATCATGGTGTGGTATACATCTATTATGGTGTGGTATACATCTATCATGGTGTGGTATACATCTATCATGGTGTGGTATACATCTATCATGGTGTGGTATACATCTATCATGGTGTGGTATACATCTATCATGGTGTGGTATACATCTATCATGGTGTGGTATACATCTATCATGGTGTGGTGTGGTGTACATCTATCATGGTGTGGTATACATCTATTATGGTGTGGTATACATCTATCATGGTGTGGTATACATATCATGGTGTGGTATACATCTATCATGGTGTGGTATACATCTATCATGGTGTGGTATACATCTATCATGGTGTGGTATACATCTATCATGGTGTGGTATACATCTATCATGGTGTGGTGTGGTGTACATCTATCATGGTGTGGTATACATCTATCATGGTGTGGTATACATCTATCATGGTGTGGTATACATCTATCATGGTGTGGTGTACATCTATTATGGTGTGGTGCGGTGTACATATATTATGGTGTGGTATACATCTATCATGGTGTGGAATGGTTATCATGGTGTGGTGTGGTATACATCTATTATGGTGTGGTATACATCTATTATGGTGGGTGTGTGGTGTACATATATTATGGTGTGGTATACATCTATCATGGTGTGGTATACATCTATCATGGTGTGGTATACATCTATCATGGTGTGGTATACATCTATCATGGTGTGGTATACATCTATCATGGTGTGGTGTACATCTATCATGGTGTGGTGTACATCTATCATGGTGTGGTATACATCTATCATGGTGTGGTGTACATCTATCATGGTGTGGTATACATCTATTATGGTGTGGTGTGGTATACATCTATCATGGTGTGGTATACATCTATCATGGTGTGGTATACATCTATCATGGGTGGTATACATCTATCATGGTGTGGTATACATCTATCATGGTGTGGTATACATCTATCATGGTGTGGTGTACATCTATCATGGTGTGGTATACATCTATCATGGTGTGGTATACATCTATCATGGTGTGGTATACATCTATCATGGTGTGGTATACATCTATCATGGTGTGGTATACATCTATCATGGTGTGTGTGGTGTACATCTATCATGGTGTGGTATACATCTATCATGGTGTGGTATACATCTATCATGGTGTGGTGTGGTGTACATCTATCATGGTGTGGTATACATCTATCATGGTGTGGTATACATCTATCATGGTGTGGTATACATCTATCATGGTGTGGTATACATCTATCATGGTGTGGTATACATCTATCATGGTGTGGTATACATCTATCATGGTGTGGTGTACATCTATCATGGTGTGGTGTGGTGTACATCTATCATGGTGTGGTATACATCTATCATGGTGTGGTATACATCTATCATGGGTGGTGTAACATCTATCATGGTGTGGTATACATCTATCATGGTGTGGTATACATCTATCATGGTGTGGTGTACATCTATCATGGTGTGGTATACATCTATCATGGTGTGGTATACATCTATCATGGTGTGGTATACATCTATCATGGTGTGGTATACATCTATCATGGTGTGGTGTACATCTATCATGGTGTGGTATACATCTATCATGGTGTGGTATACATCTATCATGGTGTGGTATACATCTATCATGGTGTGGTGTGGTGTACATCTATCATGGTGTGGTATACATCTATCATGGTGTGGTATACATCTATCATGGTGTGGTATACATCTATCATGGTGTGGTATACATCTATCATGGTGTGGTATACATCTATCATGGTGTGGTATACATCTATCATGGTGTGGTATACATCTATCATGGTGGGGTGTGGTATACATCTATCATGGTGTGGTATACATCTATCATGGTGTGGTGTACATCTATCATGGTGTGGTACATCTATCATGGTGTGGTATACATCTATCATGGTGTGGTATACATCTATCATGGTGTGGTATACATCTATCATGGTGTGGTATACATCTATCATGGTGTGGTATACATCTATCATGGTGTGGTATACATCTATCATGGTGTGGTATACATCTATCATGGTGTGGTGTATACATCTATCATGGTGTGGTGTACATCTATCATGGTGTGGTATACATCTATCATGGTGTGGTGTGGTATACATCTATCATGGTGTGGTGTACATCTATCATGGTGTGGTGTGGTGTACATCTATCATGGTGTGGTGTGGTGTACATATCATGGTGTGGTATACATCTATCATGGTGGTGTGTATACATCTATCATGGTGTGGTATACATCTATCATGGTGTGGTGTGGTATACATCTATCATGGTGTGGTATACATCTATCATGGTGTGGTATACATCTATCATGGTGGGGTGGTATACATCTATCATGGTGTGGTATACATCTATCATGGTGTGGTATACATCTATCATGGTGTGGTGTACATCTATCATGGTGTGGTATACATCTATCATGGTGTGGTATACATCTATCATGGTGTGGTGTGGTATACATCTATCATGGTGTGGTATACATCTATCATGGTGTGGTATACATCTATCATGGTGTGGTGTGGTGTACATCTATCATGGTGTGGTATACATCTATCATGGTGTGGTATACATCTATCATGGTGTGGTATACATCTATCATGGTGTGGTATACATCTATCATGGTGTGGTGTGGTGTACATCTATCATGGTGTGGTATACATCTATCATGGTGTGGTATACATCTATCATGGTGTGGTGTGGTGTACATCTATCATGGTGTGGTATACATCTATCATGGTGTGGTATACATCTATCATGGTGTGGTATACATCTATCATGGTGTGGTATACATCTATCATGGTGTGGTATACATCTATCATGGTGTGGTATACATCTATCATGGTGTGGTGTACATCTATCATGGTGTGGTATACATCTATCATGGTGTGGTATACATCTATCATGGTGTGGTGTGGTATACATCTATCATGGTGTGGTATACATCTATCATGGTGTGGTATACATCTATCATGGTGTGGTGTGGGTACATCTATCATGGTGTGGTATACATCTATCATGGTGTGGTATACATCTATCATGGTGTGGTGTGGTGTACATCTATCATGGTGTGGTGTACATCTATCATGGTGTGGTATACATCTATTATGGTGTGGTGTACATCTATCATGGTGTGGTATACATCTATCATGGTGTGGTATACATCTATCATGGTGTGGTATACATCTATCATGGTGTGGTGTACATCTATTGGTGTGGTGTGGTGTACATCTATCATGGTGTGGTATACATCTATCATGGTGTGGTATACATCTATCATGGTGTGGTGTAACATCTATCATGGTGTGGTATACATCTATCATGGTGTGGTATACATCTATCATGGTGTGGTGTGTGTCATATATCATGGTGTGGTATACATCTATCATGGTGTGGTGTGGTGTACATCTATCATGGTGTGGTATACATCTATCATGGTGTGGTATACATCTATCATGGTGTGGTGTACATCTATCATGGTGTGGTATACATCTATCATGGTGTGGTATACATCTATCATGGTGTGGTATACATCTATCATGGTGTGGTATACATCTATCATGGTGTGGTGTACATCTATCATGGTGTGGTATACATCTATCATGGTGTGGTATACATCTATCATGGTGTGGTATACATCTATCATGGTGTGGTGTGGTACATCTATCATGGTGTGGTATACATCTATCATGGTGTGGTATACATCTATCATGGTGTGGTATACATCTATCATGGTGTGGTATACATCTATCATGGTGTGGTGTACATCTATCATGGTGTGGTATACATCTATCATGGTGTGGTGTGGTATACATCTATCATGGTGTGGTGTATACATCTATCATGGTGTGGTATACATCTATCATGGTGTGGTATACATCTATCATGGTGTGGTATACATCTATCATGGTGTGGTATACATCTATCATGGTGTGGTATACATCTATCATGGTGTGGTATACATCTATCATGGTGTGGTATACATCTATCATGGTGTGGTATACATCTATCATGGTGTGGTATACATCTATCATGGTGTGGTGTACATCTATCATGGTGTGGTGTACATCTATCATGGTGTGGTATACATCTATCATGGTGTGTGTGGTATACATCTATCATGGTGTGGTATACATCTATCATGGTGTGGTGGTGTACATCTATCATGGTGTGGTGTGGTGTACATCTATCATGGTGTGGTATACATCTATCATGGTGTGGTGTGGTGTACATCTATCATGGTGTGGTATACATCTATCATGGTGTGTGTGGTACATCTATCATGGTGTGGTATACATCTATCATGGTGTGGTATACATCTATCATGGTGTGGTATACATCTATCATGGTGTGGTATACATCTATCATGGTGTGGTATACATCTATCATGGTGTGGTGTACATCTATCATGGTGTGGTATACATCTATCATGGTGTGGTATACATCTATCATGGTGTGGTGTGGTATACATCTATCATGGTGTGGTATACATCTATCATGGTGTGGTATACATCTATCATGGTGTGGTGTGGTGTACATCTATCATGGTGTGGTATACATCTATCATGGTGTGGTATACATCTATCATGGTGTGGTATACATCTATCATGGTGTGGTATACATCTATCATGGTGTGGTGTGGTGTACATCTATCATGGTGTGGTATACATCTATCATGGTGTGGTATACATCTATCATGGTGTGGTGTGGTGTACATCTATCATGGTGTGGTATACATCTATCATGGTGTGGTATACATCTATCATGGTGTGGTATACATCTATCATGGTGGGTATACATCTATCATGGTGTGGTATACATCTATCATGGTGTGGTATACATCTATCATGGTGTGGTGTACATCTATCATGGTGTGGTATACATCTATCATGGTGTGGTATACATCTATCATGGTGTGGTGTGGTATACATCTATCATGGTGTGGTATACATCTATCATGGTGTGGTATACATCTATCATGGTGTGGTGTGGTGTACATCTATCATGGTGTGGTATACATCTATCATGGTGTGGTATACATCTATCATGGTGTGGTGTGGTGTACATCTATCATGGTGTGGTGTACATCTATCATGGTGTGGTATACATCTATCATGGTGTGGTGTACATCTATCATGGTGTGGTATACATCTATCATGGTGTGGTATACATCTATCATGGTGTGGTGTACATCTATCATGGTGTGGTATACATCTATCATGGTGTGGTGTGGTGTACATCTATCATGGTGTGGTATACATCTATCATGGTGTGGTATACATCTATCATGGTGTGGTATACATCTATCATGGTGTGGTATACATCTATCATGGTGTGGTATACATCTATCATGGTGTGGTGTACATCTATCATGGTGTGGTATACATCTATCATGGTGTGTGTGTACATCTATCATGGTGTGGTATACATCTATCATGGTGTGGTGTGGTGTACATCTATCATGGTGTGGTATACATCTATCATGGTGTGGTATACATCTATCATGGTGTGGTATACATCTATCATGGTGTGGTATACATCTATCATGGTGTGGTATACATCTATCATGGTGTGGTATACATCTATCATGGTGTGGTATACATCTATCATGGTGTGGTATACATCTATCATGGTGTGGTATACATCTATCATGGTGTGGTATACATCTATCATGGTGTGGTATACATCTATCATGGTGTGGTGTGGTGTACATCTATCATGGTGTGGTATACATCTATCATGGTGTGGTATACATCTATCATGGTGTGGTATACATCTATCATGGTGTGGTATACATCTATCATGGTGTGGTGTACATCTATCATGGTGTGGTATACATCTATCATGGTGTGGTGTGTATACATCTATCATGGTGTGGTGTACATCTATCATGGTGTGGTGTACATCTATCATGGTGTGGTATACATCTATCATGGTGTGGTATACATCTATCATGGTGTGGTATACATCTATCATGGTGTGGTATACATCTATCATGGTGTGGTATACATCTATCATGGTGTGGTATACATCTATCATGGTGTGGTATACATCTATCATGGTGTGGTATACATCTATCATGGTGTGGTATACATCTATCATGGTGTGGTATACATCTATCATGGTGTGGTGTACATCTATCATGGTGTGGTGTACATCTATCATGGTGTGGTATACATCTATCATGGTGTGGTGTGGTATACATCTATCATGGTGTGGTGTACATCTATCATGGTGTGGTATACATCTATCATGGTGTGGTGTGGTGTTCATATATCATGGTGTGGTATACATCTATCATGGTGTGGGTGGTGTACATCTATCATGGTGTGGTATACATCTATCATGGTGTGGTATACATCTATCATGGTGTGGTATACATCTATCATGGTGTGGTATACATCTATCATGGTGTGGTATACATCTATCATGGTGTGGTGTACATCTATCATGGTGTGGTATACATCTATCATGGTGTGGTATACATCTATCATGGTGTGGTGTGGTATACATCTATCATGGTGTGGTATACATCTATCATGGTGTGGTATACATCTATCATGGTGTGGTGTGGTGTACATCTATCATGGTGTGGTATACATCTATCATGGTGTGGTATACATCTATCATGGTGTGGTATACATCTATCATGGTGTGGTATACATCTATCATGGTGTGGTGTGGTGTACATCTATCATGGTGTGGTATACATCTATCATGGTGTGGTATACATCTATCATGGTGTGGTGTGGTGTACATCTATCATGGTGTGGTGTACATCTATCATGGTGTGGTATACATCTATTATGGTGTGGTGTACATCTATCATGGTGTGGTATACATCTATCATGGTGTGGTATACATCTATCATGGTGTGGTATACATCTATCATGGTGTGGTGTACATCTATCATGGTGTGGTGTGGTGTACATCTATCATGGTGTGGTATACATCTATCATGGTGTGGTATACATCTATCATGGTGTGGTGTACATCTATCATGGTGTGGTATACATCTATCATGGTGTGGTATACATCTATCATGGTGTGGTGTGGTGTACATCTATCATGGTGTGGTATACATCTATCATGGTGTGGTATACATCTATCATGGTGTGGTGTACATCTATCATGGTGTGGTGTACATCTATCATGGTGTGGTATACATCTATCATGGTGTGGTGTGGTATACATCTATCATGGTGTGGTGTACATCTATCATGGTGTGGTATACATCTATCATGGTGTGGTATACATCTATCATGGTGTGTGTGGTGTACATCTATCATGGTGTGGTGTACATCTATCATGGTGTGGTATACATCTATCATGGTGTGGTGTGGTATACATCTATCATGGTGTGGTATACATCTATCATGGTGTGGTATACATCTATCATGGTGTGGTATACATCTATCATGGTGTGGTATACATCTATCATGGTGTGGTATACATCTATCATGGTGTGGTATACATCTATCATGGTGTGGTATACATCTATCATGGTGTGGTGTACATCTATCATGGTGTGGTATACATCTATCATGGTGTGGTATACATCTATCATGGTGTGGTGTGGTGTACATCTATCATGGTGTGGTATACATCTATCATGGTGTGGTATACATCTATCATGGTGTGGTATACATCTATCATGGTGTGGTGTACATCTATCATGGTGTGGTGTACATCTATCATGGTGTGGTATACATCTATCATGGTGTGTGTGGTATACATCTATCATGGTGTGGTGTACATCTATCATGGTGTGGTATACATCTATCATGGTGTGGTATACATCTATCATGGTGTGTGGTGTACATCTATCATGGTGTGGTGTACATCTATCATGGTGTGGTATACATCTATCATGGTGTGGTGTGGTATACATCTATCATGGTGTGGTATACATCTATCATGGTGTGGTATACATCTATCATGGTGTGGTATACATCTATCATGGTGTGGTATACATCTATCATGGTGTGGTATACATCTATCATGGTGTGGTATACATCTATCATGGTGTGGTATACATCTATCATGGTGTGGTATACATCTATCATGGTGTGGTATACATCTATCATGGTGTGGTGTGGTGTACATCTATCATGGTGTGGTATACATCTATCATGGTGTGGTGTACATCTATCATGGTGTGGTATACATCTATCATGGTGTGGTATACATCTATCATGGTGTGGTATACATCTATCATGGTGTGGTATACATCTATCATGGTGTGGTGTGGTGTACATCTATCATGGTGTGGTATACATCTATCATGGTGTGGTATACATCTATCATGGTGTGGTATACATCTATCATGGTGTGGTATACATCTATCATGGTGTGGTGTGGTGTACATCTATCATGGTGTGGTATACATCTATCATGGTGTGGTGTGGTGTACATCTATCATGGTGTGGTATACATCTATCATGGTGTGTGGTATACATCTATCATGGTGTGGTATACATCTATTATGGTGTGGTATACATCTATCATGGTGTGGTATACATCTATCATGGTGTGGTATACATCTATCATGGTGTGGTATACATCTATCATGGTGTGGTGTACATCTATCATGGTGTGGTATACTTCTATCATGGTGTGGTATACATCTATCATGGTGTGGTGTGGTATACATCTATCATGGTGTGGTATACATCTATCATGGTGTGGTATACATCTATCATGGTGTGGTGTGGTGTACATCTATCATGGTGTGGTGTACATCTATCATGGTGTGGTATACATCTATTATGGTGTGGTGTGGTATACATCTATCATGGTGTGGTATACATCTATTATGGTGTGGTATACATCTATCATGGTGTGGTATACATCTATCATGGTGTGGTATACATCTATCATGGTGTGGTATACATCTATCATGGTGTGGTATACATCTATCATGGTGTGGTATACATCTATCATGGTGTGGTATACATCTATCATGGTGTGGTGTACATCTATTATGGTGTGGTGCGGTGTACATATATTATGGTGTGGTATACATCTATCATGGTGTGGTATACATCTATCATGGTGTGGTGTGGTATACATCTATTATGGTGTGGTATACATCTATTATGGTGTGGTGTGGTGTGGTGTACATCTATTATGGTGTGGTATACATCTATCATGGTGTGGTATACATCTATCATGGTGTGGTATACATCTATCATGGTGTGGTATACATCTATCATGGTGTGGTATACATCTATCATGGTGTGGTATACATCTATCATGGTGTGGTATACATCTATCATGGTGTGGTATACATCTATCATGGTGTGGTGTACATCTATCATGGTGTGGTATACATCTATCATGGTGTGGTATACATCTATCATGGTGTGGTATACATCTATCATGGTGTGGTGTACATCTATCATGGTGTGGTGTACATCTATCATGGTGTGGTGTACATCTATCATGGTGTGGTATACATCTATCATGGTGTGGTATACATCTATCATGGTGTGGTATACATCTATCATGGTGTGGTATACATCTATCATGGTGTGGTATACATCTATCATGGTGTGGTATACATCTATCATGGTGTGGTATACATCTATCATGGTGTGGTATACATCTATCATGGTGTGGTATACATCTATCATGGTGTGGTGTACATCTATCATGGTGTGGTATACATCTATCATGGTGTGGTATACATCTATCATGGTGTGGTGTGGTATACATCTATCATGGTGTGGTGTACATCTATCATGGTGTGGTATACATCTATCATGGTGTGGTGTGGTGTACATCTATCATGGTGTGGTATACATCTATCATGGTGTGGTGTGGTGTACATCTATCATGGTGTGGTATACATCTATCATGGTGTGGTATACATCTATCATGGTGTGGTATACATCTATCATGGTGTGGTATACATCTATCATGGTGTGGTATACATCTATCATGGTGTGGTGTACATCTATCATGGTGTGGTATACATCTATCATGGTGTGGTATACATCTATCATGGTGTGGTGTGGTATACATCTATCATGGTGTGGTATACATCTATCATGGTGTGGTATACATCTATCATGGTGTGTGTGGTGTACATCTATCATGGTGTGGTATACATCTATCATGGTGTGGTATACATCTATCATGGTGTGGTATACATCTATCATGGTGTGGTATACATCTATCATGGTGTGGTGTGGTGTACATCTATCATGGTGTGGTATACATCTATCATGGTGTGGTATACATCTATCATGGTGTGGTGTGGTGTACATCTATCATGGTGTGGTGTACATCTATCATGGTGTGGTATACATCTATTATGGTGTGGTGTACATCTATCATGGTGTGGTATACATCTATCATGGTGTGGTATACATCTATCATGGTGTGGTGTACATCTATCATGGTGTGGTGTGGTGTACATCTATTATGGTGTGGTATACATCTATCATGGTGTGGTATACATCTATCATGGTGTGGTGTACATCTATCATGGTGTGGTATACATCTATCATGGTGTGGTATACATCTATCATGGTGTGGTGTGGTGTACATCTATCATGGTGTGGTATACATCTATCATGGTGTGGTATACATCTATCATGGTGTGGTATACATCTATCATGGTGTGTGTGGTGTACATCTATCATGGTGTGGTGTACATCTATCATGGTGTGGTATACATCTATCATGGTGTGGTGTGGTATACATCTATCATGGTGTGGTATACATCTATCATGGTGTGGTATACATCTATCATGGTGTGGTATACATCTATCATGGTGTGGTATACATCTATCATGGTGTGGTATACATCTATCATGGTGTGGTATACATCTATCATGGTGTGGTATACATCTATCATGGTGTGGTGTACATCTATCATGGTGTGGTATACATCTATCATGGTGTGGTGTACATCTATCATGGTGTGGTATACATCTATCATGGTGTGGTGTGGTGTACATCTATCATGGTGTGGTATACATCTATTATGGTGTGGTATACATCTATCATGGTGTGGTATACATCTAGTATGGTGTGGTGTACATCTATCATGGTGTGGTGTGGTGTACATCTATCATGGTGTGGTGTACATCTATCATGGTGTGGTATACATCTATCATGGTGTGGTATACATCTATCATGGTGTGGTATACATCTATCATGGTGTGGTATACATCTATCATGGTGTGGTATACATCTATCATGGTGTGGTATACATCTATCATGGTGTGGTATACATCTATCATGGTGTGGTATACATCTATCATGGTGTGGTATACATCTATCATGGTGTGGTATACATCTATCATGGTGTGGTATACATCTATTATGGTGTGGTGTACATCTATCATGGTGTGGTATACATCTATCATGGTGTGGTATACATCTATCATGGTGTGGTATACATCTATCATGGTGTGGTATACATCTATCATGGTGTGGTATACATCTATCATGGTGTGGTATACATCTATCATGGTGTGGTATACATCTATTATGGTGTGGTGTACATCTATCATGGTGTGGTATACATTTATCATGGTGTGGTATACATCTATCATGGTGTGGTATACATCTATTATGGTGTGGTGTACATCTATCATGGTGTGGTGTACATCTATCATGGTGTGGTATACATCTATCATGGTGTGGTGTGGTATACATCTATCATGGTGTGGTGTACATCTATCATGGTGTGGTATACATCTAACATGGTGTGGTGTGGTGTTCATATATCATGGTGTGGTATACATCTATCATGGTGTGGTGTGGTGTACATCTATCATGGTGTGGTATACATCTATTATGGTGTGGTATACATCTATCATGGTGTGGTATACATCTATCATGGTGTGGTATACATCTATCATGGTGTGGTATACATCTATCATGGTGTGGTGTACATCTATCATGGTGTGGTATACATCTATCATGGTGTGGTATACATCTATCATGGTGTGGTGTGGTATACATCTATCATGGTGTGGTATACATCTATTATGGTGTGGTATACATCTATCATGGTGTGGTGTGGTGTACATCTATCATGGTGTGGTATACAT
The DNA here is from genome assembly GCF_002021735.2 of Oncorhynchus kisutch. Classification (NCBI taxonomy): domain Eukaryota; kingdom Metazoa; phylum Chordata; class Actinopteri; order Salmoniformes; family Salmonidae; genus Oncorhynchus; species Oncorhynchus kisutch. The sequence goes on along the minus strand of NC_034188.2, from coordinate 94,750,607 downwards.
CTATCATGGTGTGGTATACATCTATCATGGTGTGGTATACATCTATCATGGTGTGGTATACATCTATCATGGTGTGGTGTGGTGTACATCTATCATGGTGTGGTATACATCTATCATGGTGTGGTATACATCTATCATGGTGTGGTGTGGTGTACATCTATCATGGTGTGGTGTACATCTATCATGGTGTGGTATACATCTATCATGGTGTGGTGTACATCTATCATGGTGTGGTATACATCTATCATGGTGTGGTATACATCTATCATGGTGTGGTGTACATCTATCATGGTGTGGTGTGGTGTACATCTATTATGGTGTGGTATACATCTATCATGGTGTGGTATACATCTATCATGGTGTGGTGTACATCTATCATGGTGTGGTATACATCTATTATGGTGTGGTATACATCTATCATGGTGTGGTGTGGTGTACATCTATCATGGTGTGGTATACATCTATCATGGTGTGGTATACATCTATCATGGTGTGGTATACATCTATCATGGTGTGGTGTACATCTATCATGGTGTGGTGTACATCTATCATGGTGTGGTATACATCTATTATGGTGTGGTGTGGTATACATCTATCATGGTGTGGTGTACATCTATCATGGTGTGGTGTACATCTATCATGGTGTGGTATACATCTATCATGGTGTGTGTGGTGTACATCTATCATGGTGTGGTGTACATCTATCATGGTGTGGTATACATCTATCATGGTGTGGTGTGGTATACATTTATCATGTTGCGGTATACATCTATCATGGTGTGGTATACATCTATCATGGTGTGGTATACATCTATCATGGTGTGGTATACATATATCATGGTGTGGTATACATCTATCATGGTGTGGTATACATCTATCATGGTGTGGTATACATCTATCATGGCGTGGTGTACATCTATCATGGTGTGGTATACATCTATCATGGTGTGGTGTGGTGTTCATATATCATGGTGTGGTATACATCTATCATGGTGTGGTGTGGTGTACATCTATCATGGTGTGGTATACATCTATTATGGTGTGGTATACATCTATCATGGTGTGGTATACATCTAGTATGGTGTGGTGTACATCTATCATGGTGTGGTGTGGTGTACATCTATCATGGTGTGGTATACATCTATTATTGTGTGGTATACATCTATCATGGTGTGGTATACATTTATCATGGTGTGGTATACATCTATCATGGTGTGGTATACATCTATTATGGTGTGGTGTACATCTATCATGGTGTGGTGTACATCTATCATGGTGTGGTATACATCTATCATGGTGTGGTGTGGTGTACATCTATCATGGTGTGGTATACATCTATTATGGTGTGGTGTGGTATACATCTATCATGGTGTGGTATACATCTATTATGGTGTGGTATACATCTATCATGGTGTGGTATACATCTATCATGGTGTGGTATACATCTATCATGGTGTGGTATACATCTATCATGGTGTGGTGTACATCTATCATGGTGTGGTATACATCTATCATGGTGTGGTATACATCTATCATGGTGTGGTGTGGTATACATCTATCATGGTGTGGTATACATCTATCATGGTGTGGTATACATCTATCATGGTGTGTGTGGTGTACATCTATCATGGTGTGGTGTACATCTATCATGGTGTGGTATACATCTATTATGGTGTGGTGTGGTATACATCTATCATGGTGTGGTATACATCTATCATGGTGTGGTATACATCTATCATGGTGTGGTATACATCTATCATGGTGTGGTATACATCTATCATGGTGTGGTATACATCTATCATGGTGTGGTATACATCTATCATGGTGTGGTATACATCTATCATGGTGTGGTATACATTTATCATGGTGTGGTGTACCTCTATCATGGTGTGGTGCGGTGTACATCTATCATGTTGTGGTATACATCTATCATGGTGTGGTATACATCTATCATGGTGTGGTGTGGTATACATCTATTATGGTGTGGTATACATCTATTATGGTGTGGTGTGGTGTGGTGTACATATATTATGGTGTGGTATACATCTATCATGGTGTGGTATACATCTATCATGGTGTGGTATACATCTATCATGGTGTGGTATACATCTATCATGGTGTGGTATACATCTATCATGGTGTGGTATACATCTATCATGGTGTGGTATACATCTATCATGGTGTGGTATACATCTATCATGGTGTGGTATACATCTATCATGGTGTGGTATACATCTATCATGGTGTGGTGTACATCTATCATGGTGTGGTATACATCTATCATGGTGTGGTGTGGTGTTCATATATCATGGTGTGGTATACATCTATCATGGTGTGGTGTGGTGTACATCTATCATGGTGTGGTATACATCTATCATGGTGTGGTATACATCTATCATGGTGTGGTATACATCTATCATGGTGTGGTATACATCTATCATGGTGTGGTATACATCTATCATGGTGTGGTGTGGTGTACATCTATCATGGTGTGGTATACATCTATCATGGTGTGGTATACATCTATCATGGTGTGGTGTACATCTATCATGGTGTGGTATACATCTATCATGGTGTGGTATACATCTATCATGGTGTGGTGTACATCTATCATGGTGTGGTGTGGTGTACATCTATTATGGTGTGGTATACATCTATCATGGTGTGGTATACATCTATCATGGTGTGGTGTACATCTATCATGGTGTGGTATACATCTATCATGGTGTGGTATACATCTATCATGGTGTGGTGTGGTGTACATCTATCATGGTGTGGTATACATCTATCATGGTGTGGTATACATCTATCATGGTGTGGTATACATCTATCATGGTGTGGTGTACATCTATCATGGTGTGGTGTACATCTATCATGGTGTGGTATACATCTATCATGGTGTGGTGTGGTATACATCTATCATGGTGTGGTGTACATCTATCATGGTGTGGTGTACATCTATCATGGTGTGGTATACATCTATCATGGTGTAGTGTGGTGTACATCTATCATGGTGTGGTGTACATCTATCATGGTGTGGTATACATCTATCATGGTGTGGTGTGGTATACATCTATCATGGTGTGGTATACATCTATCATGGTGTGGTATACATCTATCATGGTGTGGTATACATCTATCATGGTGTGGTATACATCTATCATGGTGTGGTATACATCTATCATGGTGTGGTATACATCTATCATGGTGTGGTATACATCTATCATGGTGTGGTGTACATCTATCATGGTGTGGTATACATCTATCATGGTGTGGTGTGTACATCTATCATGGTGTGGTATACATCTATCATGGTGTGGTGTGGTGTACATCTATCATGGTGTGGTATACATCTATCATGGTGTGGTATACATCTATCATGGTGTGGTATACATCTATCATGGTGTGGTGTACATCTATCATGGTGTGGTATACATCTATCATGGTGTGGTATACATCTATCATGGTGTGGTATACATCTATCATGGTGTGGTATACATCTATCATGGTGTGGTATACATCTATCATGGTGTGGTGTACATCTATCATGGTGTGGTGTACATCTATCATGGTGTGGTATACATCTATCATGGTGTGGTGTGGTGTACATCTATCATGGTGTGGTATACATCTATCATGGTGTGGTGTGGTATACATCTATCATGGTGTGGTATACATCTATCATGGTGTGGTATACATCTATCATGGTGGGTATACATCTATCATGGTGTGGTATACATCTATCATGGTGTGGTATACATCTATCATGGTGTGGTGTACATCTATCATGGTGTGGTATACATCTATCATGGTGTGGTATACATCTATCATGGTGTGGTGTGGTATACATCTATCATGGTGTGGTATACATCTATCATGGTGTGGTATACATCTATCATGGTGTGTGTGGTGTACATCTATCATGGTGTGGTGTACATCTATCATGGTGTGGTATACATCTATCATGGTGTGGTGTGGTATACATCTATCATGGTGTGGTATACATCTATCATGGTGTGGTATACATCTATCATGGTGTGGTATACATCTATCATGGTGTGGTATACATCTATCATGGTGTGGTATACATCTATCATGGTGTGGTATACATCTATCATGGTGTGGTATACATCTATCATGGTGTGGTATACATCTATCATGGTGTGGTGTACATCTATCATGGTGTGGTGGGTGTACATCTATCATGGTGTGGTATACATCTATCATGGTGTGGTGTGGTGTGGTGTACATCTATCATGGTGTGGTATACATCTATCATGGTGTGGTATACATCTATCATGGTGTGGTGTACATCTATTATGGTGTGGTGCGGTATACATCTATCATGGTGTGGTATACATCTATCATGGTGTGGTATACATCTATCATGGTGTGGTATACATATATCATGGTGTGGTATACATCTATCATGGTGTGGTATACATCTATCATGGTGTGGTATACATCTATCATGGTGTGGTGTACATCTATCATGGTGTGGTATACATCTATCATGGTGTGGTGAGGTGTTCATATATCATGGTGTGGTATACATCTATCATGGTGTGGTGTGGTGTACATCTATCATGGTGTGGTATACATCTATCATGGTGTGGTATACATCTATCATGGTGTGGTATACATATATTATGGTGTGGTATACATCTATCATGGTGGGGTATACATCTATCATGGTGTGGTATACATCTATCATGGTGTGGTATACATCTATCATGGTGTGGTATACATCTATCATGGTGTGGTGTGGTGTACATCTATCATGGTGTGGTATACATCTATCATGGTGTGGTATACATCTATCATGGTGTGGTATACATCTATCATGGTGTGGTGTACATCTATTATGGTGTGGTGTGGTGTACATCTATCATGGTGTGGTATACATCTATCATGGTGTGGTATACATCTATCATGGTGTGGTGTGGTATACATCTATCATGGTGTGGTATACATCTATTATGGTGTGGTGTGGTGTGGTGTACATCTATCATGGTGTGGTATACATCTATCATGGTGTGGTATACATCTATCATGGTGTGGTATACATCTATCATGGTGTGGTATACATCTATCATGGTGTGGTATACATCTATCATGGTGTGGTATACATCTATCATGGTGTGGTATACATCTATCATGGTGTGGTGTACATCTATCATGGTGTGGTGTACATCTATCATGGTGTGGTGTACATCTATCATGGTGTGGTGTGGTGTACATCTATCATGGTGTGGTATACATCTATCATGGTGTGGTATACATCTATCATGGTGTGGTATACATATATCATGGTGTGGTATACATCTATCATGGTGGGGTATACATCTATCATGGTGTGGTATACATCTATCATGGTGTGGTATACATCTATCATGGTGTGGTGTACATCTATCATGGTGTGGTATACATCTATCATGGTGTGGTGTGGTGTACATCTATCATGGTGTGGTGTACATCTATCATGGTGTGGTATACATCTATTATGGTGTGGTGTGGTATACATCTATCATGGTGTGGTATACATCTATCATGGTGTGGTATACATCTATCATGGTGTGGTATACATCTATCATGGTGTGGTATACATCTATCATGGTGTGGTATACATCTATCATGGTGTGGTGTACATCTATCATGGTGTGGTATACATCTATCATGGTGTGGTATACATCTATCATGGTGTGGTGTGGTATACATCTATCATGGTGTGGTATACATCTATCATGGTGTGGTATACATCTATCATGGTGTGGTGGTGTACATCTATCATGGTGTGGTGTACATCTATCATGGTGTGGTATACATCTATCATGGTGTGGTGTGGTATACATCTATCATGGTGTGGTATACATCTATCATGGTGTGGTATACATCTATCATGGTGTGGTATACATCTATCATGGTGTGGTATACATCTATCATGGTGTGGTACATCTATCATGGTGTGGTATACATCTATCATGGTGTGGTATACATCTATCATGGTGTGGTATACATCTATCATGGTGTGGTATACATCTATCATGGTGTGGTGTACATCTATCATGGTGTGGTGTGGTGTACATCTATCATGGTGTGGTATACATCTATCATGGTGTGGTATACATCTATCATGGTGTGGTGTGGTATACATCTATCATGGTGTGGTATACATCTATCATGGTGTGGTGTGGTGTGGTGTACATATATTATGGTGTGGTATACATCTATCATGGTGTGGTATACATCTATCATGGTGTGGTATACATCTATCATGGTGTGGTATACATCTATCATGGTGTGGTATACATCTATCATGGTGTGGTATACATCTATCATGGTGTGGTATACATCTATCATGGTGTGGTATACATCTATCATGGTGTGGTATACATCTATCATGGTGTGGTATACATCTATCATGGTGTGGTGTACATCTATCATGGTGTGGTATACATCTATCATGGTGTGGTGTGGTGTACATCTATCATGGTGTGGTATACATCTATCATGGTGTGGTGTGTACATCTATCATGGTGTGGTATACATCTATCATGGTGTGGTATACATCTATCATGGTGTGGTATACATCTATCATGGTGTGGTATACATCTATCATGGTGTGGTATACATCTATTATGGTGTGGTATACATCTATCATGGTGTGGTATACATCTAGTATGGTGTGGTGTACATCTATCATGGTGTGGTGTGGTGTACATCTATCATGGTGTGGTATACATCTATCATGGTGTGGTATACATCTATCATGGTGTGGTGTGGTATACATCTATCATGGTGTGGTATACATCTATTATGGTGTGGTGTGGTGTGGTGTACATATATTATGGTGTGGTATACATCTATCATGGTGTGGTATACATCTATCATGGTGTGGTATACATCTATCATGGTGTGGTATACATCTATCATGGTGTGGTGTGGTACATCTATCATGGTGTGGTATACATCTATCATGGTGTGGTATACATCTATCATGGTGTGGTATACATCTATCATGGTGTGGTATACATCTATCATGGTGTGGTGTGGTACATATATCATGGTGTGGTATACATCTATCATGGTGTGGTATACATCTATCATGGTGTGGTGTGGTATACATCTATCATGGTGTGGTATACATCTATCATGGTGTGGTGTGGTGTGGTGTACATCTATATGGTGTGGTATACATCTATCATGGTGTGGTATACATCTATCATGGTGTGGTATACATCTATCATGGTGTGGTATACATCTATCATGGTGTGGTATACATCTATCATGGTGTGGTGTGGTGTACATCTATCATGGTGTGGTATACATCTATCATGGTGTGGTATACATCTATCATGGTGTGGTGTGGTGTACATCTATCATGGTGTGGTGTACATCTATCATGGTGTGGTATACATCTATCATGGTGTGGTATACATCTATCATGGTGGGGTATACATCTATCATGGTGTGGTATACATCTATCATGGTGTGGTATACATCTATCATGGTGTGGTGTACATCTATCATGGTGTGGTATACATCTATCATGGTGTGGTATACATCTATCATGGTGTGTGTATACATCTATCATGGTGTGGTATACATCTATCATGGTGTGGTATACATCTATCATGGTGTGGTATACATCTATCATGGTGTGGTATACATCTATCATGGTGTGGTATACATCTATCATGGTGTGGTATACATCTATCATGGTGTGGTATACATCTATCATGGTGTGGTGTACATCTATCATGGTGTGGTATACATCTATCATGGTGTGGTGTGTGTTCATATATCATGGTGTGGTATACATCTATCATGGTGTGTGTGGTGTACATCTATCATGGTGTGGTATACATCTATCATGGTGTGGTATACATCTATCATGGTGTGGTATACATCTATTATGGTGTGGTATACATCTATCATGGTGGGGTATACATCTATCATGGTGTGGTATACATCTATCATGGTGTGGTATACATCTATCATGGTGTGGTATACATCTATCATGGTGTGGTGTGGTGTACATCTATCATGGTGTGGTATACATCTATCATGGTGTGGTATACATCTATCATGGTGTGGTATACATCTATCATGGTGTGGTGTACATCTATTATGGTGTGGTGCGGTGTACATATATTATGGTGTGGTATACATCTATCATGGTGTGGTATACATTTATCATGGTGTGGTGTGGTATACATCTATTATGGTGTGGTATACATCTATTATGGTGTGGTGTGGTGTGGTGTACATATATTATGGTGTGGTATACATCTATCATGGTGTGGTATACATCTATCATGGTGTGGTATACATCTATCATGGTGTGGTATACATCTATCATGGTGTGGTATACATCTATCATGGTGTGGTGTGGTGTACATCTATCATGGTGTGGTATACATATATCATGGTGTGGTATACATCTATCATGGTGTGGTGTGGTGTACATCTATCATGGTGTGGTGTACATCTATCATGGTGTGGTATACATCTATTATGGTGTGGTATACATCTATCATGGTGGTATACATCTATCATGGTGTGGTATACATCTATCATGGTATGGTATACATCTATCATGGTGTGGTGTACATCTATCATGGTGTGGTATACTTCTATCATGGTGTGGTATACATCTATCATGGTGTGGTGTGGTATACATCTATCATGGTGTGGTATACATCTATTATGGTGTGGTATACATCTATCATGGTGTGGTGTGGAGTACATCTATCATGGTGTGGTATACATCTATCATGGTGTGGTGTGGTGTACATCTATCATGGTGTGGTGTACATATATCATGGTGTGGTATACATCTATTATGGTGTGGTGTACATATATCATGGTGTGGTATACATCTATCATGGTGTGGTATACATCTATCATGGTGTGGTATACATCTATCATGGTGTGGTGTACATCTATCATGGTGTGGTGTGGTGTACATCTATTATGGTGTGGTATACATCTATCATGGTGTGGTATACATCTATCATGGTGTGGTGTACATCTATCATGGTGTGGTATACATCTATCATGGTGTGGTGTACATCTATCATGGTGTGGTGTACATCTATCATGGTGTGGTATACATCTATCATGGTGTGGTGTGGTGTACATATATCATGGTGTGGTATACATCTATCATGGTGTGGTGTGGTGTACATCTATCATGGTGTGGTATACATCTATCATGGTGTGGTATACATCTATCATGGTGTGGTATACATCTATCATGGTGTGGTATACATCTATCATGGTGTGGTGTACATCTATCATGGTGTGGTGTACATCTATCATGGTGTGGTATACATCTATCATGGTGTGTGTGGTATACATCTATCATGGTGTGGTGTACATCTATCATGGTGTGGTGTACATCTATCATGGTGTGGTATACATCTATCATGGTGTGGTATACATCTATCATGGTGTGGTATACATCTATCATGGTGTGGTATACATCTATCATGGTGTGGTATACATCTATCATGGTGTGGTATACATTTATCATGGTGTGGTATACATCTATCATGGTGTGGTATACATCTATTATGGTGTGGTGTACATCTATCATGGTGTGGTATACATCTATCATGGTGTGGTATACATCTATCATGGTGTGGTATACATCTATCATGGTGTGGTGTACATCTATCATGGTGTGGTATACATCTATCATGGTGTGGTATACATCTATCATGGTGTGGTGTGGTATACATCTATCATGGTGTGGTATACATCTATCATGGTGTGGTGTGGTATACATCTATCATGGTGTGGTATACATCTATCATGGTGTGGTATACATCTATCATGGTGTGGTGTGGTGTACATCTATCATGGTGTGGTATACATCTATCATGGTGTGGTATACATCTATCATGGTGTGGTATACATCTATCATGGTGTGGTATACATCTATCATGGTGTGGTGTGGTGTACATCTATCATGGTGTGGTATACATCTATCATGGTGTGGTATACATCTATCATGGTGTGGTGTGGTGTACATCTATCATGGTGTGGTGTACATCTATCATGGTGTGGTATACATCTATCATGGTGTGGTGTACATCTATCATGGTGTGGTATACATCTATCATGGTGTGGTATACATCTATCATGGTGTGGTATACATCTATCATGGTGTGGTATACATCTATCATGGTGTGGTGTGGTGTACATCTATCATGGTGTGGTATACATCTATCATGGTGTGGTATACATCTATCATGGTGTGGTGTACATCTATCATGGTGTGGTGTACATCTATCATGGTGTGGTATACATCTATCATGGTGTGGTATACATCTATCATGGTGTGGTGTGGTATACATCTATCATGGTGTGGTATACATCTATCATGGTGTGGTATACATCTATCATGGTGTGTGTGGTGTACATCTATCATGGTGTGGTGTACATCTATCATGGTGTGGTATACATCTATCATGGTGTGGTGTGGTATACATCTATCATGGTGTGGTATACATCTATCATGGTGTGGTATACATCTATCATGGTGTGGTATACATCTATCATGGTGTGGTATACATCTATCATGGTGTGGTATACATCTATCATGGTGTGGTATACATCTATCATGGTGTGGTATACATCTATCATGGTGTGGTATACATCTATCATGGTGTGGTATACATCTATCATGGTGTGGTGTACATCTATTATGGTGTGGTGCGGTGTACATATATTATGGTGTGGTATACATCTATCATGGTGTGGATACATTTATCATGGTGGTGTGGTATACATCTATTATGGTGTGGTATACATCTATTATGGTGTGGTGTGGTGTGGTGTACATATATTATGGTGTGGTATACATCTATCATGGTGTGGTATACATCTATCATGGTGTGGTATACATCTATCATGGTGTGGTATACATCTATCATGGTGTGGTATACATCTATCATGGTGTGGTATACATCTATCATGGTGTGGTATACATCTATCATGGTGTGGTATACATCTATCATGGTGTGGTATACATCTATCATGGTGTGGTATACATCTATCATGGTGTGGTGTACATCTATCATGGTGTGGTATACATCTATCATGGTGTGGTGTGTACATCTATCATGGTGTGGTATACATCTATCATGGTGTGTGTGGTGTACATCTATCATGGTGTGGTATACATCTATCATGGTGTGGTATACATCTATCATGGTGTGGTATACATCTATCATGGTGTGGTATACATCTATCATGGTGTGGTATACATCTATCATGGTGTGGTGTACATCTATCATGGTGTGGTGGGTGTACATCTATCATGGTGTGGTATACATCTATCATGGTGTGGTATACATCTATCATGGTGTGGTGTGGTATACATCTATCATGGTGTGGTATACATCTATCATGTGTGGTGTGGTGTGGTGTACATATATCATGGTGTGGTATACATCTATCATGGTGTGGTATACATCTATCATGGTGTGGTATACATCTATCATGGTGTGGTATACATCTATCATGGTGTGGTATACATCTATCATGGTGTGGTATACATCTATCATGGTGTGGTATACATCTATCATGGTGTGGTATACATCTATCATGGTGTGGTATACATCTATCATGGTGTGGTATACATCTATCATGGTGTGGTGTACATCTATCATGGTGTGGTATACATCTATCATGGTGTGGTGTGGTGTACATATATCATGGTGTGGTATACATCTATCATGGTGTGGTGTACATCTATCATGGTGTGGTATACATCTATCATGGTGTGGTATACATCTATCATGGTGTGGTATACATCTATCATGGTGTGGTATACATCTATCATGGTGTGGTATACATCTATCATGGTGTGGTATACATCTATCATGGTGTGGTATACATCTATCATGGTGTGGTATACATCTATCATGGTGTGGTGTGGTGTACATCTATCATGGTGTGGTATACATCTATCATGGTGTGGTATACATCTATCATGGTGTGGTATACATCTATCATGGTGTGGTGTACATCTATTATGGTGTGGTGTGGTGTACATATATTATGGTGTGGTATACATCTATCATGGTGTGGTATACATCTATCATGGTGTGGTGTGGTATACATCTATCATGGTGTGGTATACATCTATCATGGTGTGGTGTGGTGTGGTGTACATATCATGGTGTGGTATACATCTATCATGGTGTGGTATACATCTATCATGGTGTGGTATACATCTATCATGGTGTGGTATACATCTATCATGGTGTGGTATACATCTATCATGGTGTGGTGTGGTGTACATCTATCATGGTGTGGTATACATCTATCATGGTGTGGTATACATCTATCATGGTGTGGTGTGGTGTACATCTATCATGGTGTGGTGTACATCTATCATGGTGTGGTATACATCTATCATGGTGTGGTATACATCTATCATGGTGGGGTATACATCTATCATGGTGTGGTATACATCTATCATGGTGTGGTATACATCTATCATGGTGTGGTGTACATCTATCATGGTGTGGTATACATCTATCATGGTGTGGTATACATCTATCATGGTGTGGTGTGGTATACATCTATCATGGTGTGGTATACATCTATCATGGTGTGGTATACATCTATCATGGTGTGGTGTGGATACATCTATCATGGTGTGGTATACATCTATCATGGTGTGGTGTGGTGTACATCTATCATGGTGTGGTATACATCTATCATGGTGTGGTATACATCTATCATGGTGTGGTATACATCTATCATGGTGTGGTATACATCTATCATGGTGTGGTGTGGTGTACATCTATCATGGTGTGGTATACATATATCATGGTGTGGTATACATCTATCATGGTGTGGTGTGGTGTACATCTATCATGGTGTGGTGTACATCTATCATGGTGTGGTATACATCTATTATGGTGTGGTATACATCTATCATGGTGGGGTATACATCTATCATGGTGTGGTATACATCTATCATGGCATGGTATACATCTATCATGGTGTGGTGTACATCTATCATGGTGTGGTATACATCTATCATGGTGTGGTATACATCTATCATGGTGTGGTGTGGTATACATCTATCATGGTGTGGTATACATCTATCATGGTGTGGTATACATCTATCATGGTGTGGTATACATCTATCATGGTGTGGTATACATCTATCATGGTGTGGTATACATCTATCATGGTGTGGTATACATCTATCATGGTGTGGTATACATCTATCATGGTGTGGTGTACATCTATCATGGTGTGGTATACATCTATCATGGTGTGGTGAGGTGTTCATATATCATGGTGTGGTATACATCTATCATGGTGTGTGTGGTGTACATCTATCATGGTGTGGTATACATCTATCATGGTGTGGTATACATCTATCATGGTGTGGTATACATATATCATGGTGTGGTATACATCTATCATGGTGGGGTATACATCTATCATGGTGTGGTATACATCTATCATGGTGTGGTATACATCTATCATGGTGTGGTATACATCTATCATGGTGTGGTGTGGTGTACATCTATCATGGTGTGGTATACATCTATCATGGTGTGGTATACATCTATCATGGTGTGGTATACATCTATCATGGTGTGGTGTACATCTATTATGGTGTGGTGTGGTGTACATATATTATGGTGTGGTATACATCTATCATGGTGTGGTATACATTTATCATGGTGTGGTGTGGTATACATCTATTATGGTGTGGTATACATCTATTATGGTGTGGTGTGGTGTACATATATTATGGTGTGGTATACATCTATCATGGTGTGGTATACATCTATCATGGTGTGGTATACATCTATCATGGTGTGGTATACATCTATCATGGTGTGGTATACATCTATCATGGTGTGGTGTGGTGTACATCTATCATGGTGTGGTATACATCTATCATGGTGTGGTATACATCTATCATGGTGTGGTGTGGTGTACATCTATCATGGTGTGGTGTACATCTATCATGGTGTGGTATACATCTATCATGGTGTGGTATACATCTATCATGGTGGGGTATACATCTATCATGGTGTGGTATACATCTATCATGGTGTGGTATACATCTATCATGGTGTGGTGTACATCTATCATGGTGTGGTATACATCTATCATGGTGTGGTATACATCTATCATGGTGTGGTGTGGTATACATCTATCATGGTGTGGTATACATCTATCATGGTGTGGTATACATCTATCATGGTGTGGTGTGGATACATCTATCATGGTGTGGTATACATCTATCATGGTGTGGTGTGGTGTACATCTATCATGGTGTGGTGTACATCTATCATGGTGTGGTATACATCTATCATGGTGTGGTGTACATCTATCATGGTGTGGTATACATCTATCATGGTGTGGTATACATCTATCATGGTGTGGTATACATCTATCATGGTGTGGTGTACATCTATTGTGGTGTGGTGTGGTGTACATCTATATGGTGTGGTATACATCTATCATGGTGTGGTATACATTTATCATGGGGTGGTGTACCTCTATCATGGTGTGGTATACATCTATTATGGTGTGGTGTACATCTATCATGGTGTGGTGTACATCTATCATGGTGTGGTATACATCTATCATGGTGTGGTGTGGTGTACATCTATCATGGTGTGGTATACATCTATCATGGTGTGGTGTGGTGTACATCTATCATGGTGTGGTGTACATCTATCATGGTGTGGTATACATCTATCATGGTGTGGTATACATCTATCATGGTGTGGTATACATCTATCATGGTGTGGTGTACATCTATCATGGTGTGGTGTACATCTATCATGGTGTGGTATACATCTATTATGGTGTGGTGTGGTATACATCTATCATGGTGTGGTGTACATCTATCATGGTGTGGTGTACATCTATCATGGTGTGGTATACATCTATCATGGTGTGGTATACATCTATCATGGTGTGGTATACATCTATCATGGTGTGGTATACATCTATCATGATGTGGTATACATCTATCATGGTGTGGTATACATTTACCATGGTGTGGTATACATCTATCATGGTGTGGTATACATCTATTATGGTGTGGTGTACATCTATCATGGTGTGGTATACATTTATCATGGTGTGGTATACATCTATCATGGTGTGGTATACATCTATTATGGTGTGGTGTACATCTATCATGGTGTGGTGTACATCTATCATGGTGTGGTATACATCTATCATGGTGTGGTGTGGTATACATCTATCATGGTGTGGTATACATCTATCATGGTGTGGTGTGGTATACATCTATCATGGTGTGGTATACATCTATTATGGTGTGGTATACATCTATCATGGTGTGGTGTGGTGTACATCTATCATGGTGTGGTATACATCTATCATGGTGTGGTATACATCTATCATGGTGTGGTATACATCTATCATGGTGTGGTATACATCTATCATGGTGTGGTGTGGTGTACATCTATCATGGTGTGGTATACATATATCATGGTGTGGTATACATCTATCATGGTGTGGTGTGGTGTACATCTATCATGGTGTGGTGTACATCTATCATGGTGTGGTATACATCTATTATGGTGTGGTGTACATCTATCATGGTGTGGTATACATCTATCATGGTGTGGTATACATCTATCATGGTGTGGTATACATCTATCATGGTGTGGTGTACATCTATTATGGTGTGGTGTGGTGTACATATATTATGGTGTGGTATACATCTATCATGGTGTGGTATACATCTATTATGGTGTGGTGTACATCTATCATGGTGTGGTGTACATCTATCATGGTGTGGTATACTTCAGTCATGGTGTGGTATACATCTATCATGGTGTGGTGTGGTATACATCTATCATGGTGTGGTATACATCTATCATGGTGTGGTATACATCTATCATGGTGTAGTGTGGTGTACATCTATCATGGTGTGGTGTACATCTATCATGGTGTGGTATACATCTATTATGGTGTGGTGTGGTATACATTTATCATGTTGTGGTATACATCTATCATGGTGTGGTATACATCTATCATGGTGTGGTATACATCTATCATGGTGTGGTATACATCTATCATGGTGTGGTAACATCTATCATGGTGTGGTATACATCTATCATGGTGTGGTATACATCTATCATGGTGTGGTATACATCTATCATGGTGTGGTATACATCTATCATGGTGTGGTGTACATCTATTATGGTGTGGTGCGGTGTACATATATTATGGTGTGGTATACATCTATCATGGTGTGGTATACATCTATCATGGTGTGGTGTGGTATACATCTATTATGGTGTGGTATACATCTATCATGGTGTGGTGTGGTGTGGTGTACATATATTATGGTGTGGTATACATCTATCATGGTGTGGTATACATCTATCATGGTGTGGTATACATCTATCATGGTGTGGTATACATCTATCATGGTGTGGTATACATCTATCATGGTGTGGTATACATCTATCATGGTGTGGTATACATCTATCATGGTGTGGTATACATCTATCATGGTGTGGTATACATCTATCATGGTGTGGTATACTATCATGGTGTGGTGTACATCTATCATGGTGTGGTATACATCTATCATGGTGTGGTGTACATCTATCATGGTGTGGTATACATCTATCATGGTGTGGTGTACATCTATCATGGTGTGGTATACATCTATCATGGTGTGGTATACATCTATCATGGTGTGGTATACATCATCTATCATGGTGTGGTATACATCTATCATGGTGTGGTATACATCTATCATGGTGTGGTATACATCTATCATGGTGTGGTATACATCTATCATGGTGTGGTGTACATCTATTATGGTGTGGTGGGTGTACATCTATCATGGTGTGGTATACATCTATCATGGTGTGGTATACATCTATCATGGTGTGGTGTGGTATACATCTATCATGGTGTGGTATACATCTATTATGTGTGGTGTGGTGTGGTGTACATATATTATGGTGTGGTATACATCTATCATGGTGTGGTATACATCTATCATGGTGTGGTATACATCTATCATGGTGTGGTATACATCTATCATGGTGTGGTATACATCTATCATGGTGTGGTATACATCTATCATGGTGTGGTATACATCTATCATGGTGTGGTATACATCTATCATGGTGTGGTATACATCTATTATGGTGTGGTATACATCTATCATGGTGTGGTGTACATCTATCATGGTGTGGTATACATCTATCATGGTGTGGTGAGGTGTTCATATATCATGGTGTGGTATACATCTATCATGGTGTGTGTGGTGTACATCTATCATGGTGTGGTATACATCTATCATGGTGTGGTATACATCTATCATGGTGTGGTATACATCTATTATGGTGTGGTATACATCTATCATGGTGTGGTAACATCTATCATGGTGTGGTATACATCTATCATGGTGTGGTATACATCTATCATGGTGTGGTATACATCTATCATGGTGTGGTGTGGTGTACATCTATCATGGTGTGGTATACATCTATCATGGTGTGGTATACATCTATCATGGTGTGGTATACATCTATCATGGTGTGGTGTACATCTATTATGGTGTGGTGGGTGTACATATATATGGTGTGGTATACATCTATCATGGTGTGGTATACATTATCATGGTGTGGTGTGGTATACATCTATTATGGTGTGGTATACATCTATTATGGTGTGGTGTGGTGTGGTGTACATATATTATGGTGTGGTATACATCTATCATGGTGTGGTATACATCTATCATGGTGTGGTATACATCTATCATGGTGTGGTATACATCTATCATGGTGTGGTATACATCTATCATGGTGTGGTGTGGTGTACATCTATCATGGTGTGGTATACATCTATCATGGTGTGGTATACATCTATCATGGTGTGGTGTGGTGTACATCTATCATGGTGTGGTGTACATCTATCATGGTGTGGTATACATCTATCATGGTGTGGTATACATCTATCATGGTGGGGTATACATCTATCATGGTGTGGTATACATCTATCATGGTGTGGTATACATCTATCATGGTGTGGTGTACATCTATCATGGTGTGGTATACATCTATCATGGTGTGGTATACATCTATCATGGTGTGGTGTGGTATACATCTATCATGGTGTGGTATACATCTATCATGGTGTGGTATACATCTATCATGGTGTGGTGTGGATACATCTATCATGGTGTGGTATACATCTATCATGGTGTGGTGTGGTGTACATCTATCATGGTGTGGTGTACATCTATCATGGTGTGGTATACATCTATCATGGTGTGGTGTACATCTATCATGGTGTGGTATACATCTATCATGGTGTGGTATACATCTATCATGGTGTGGTATACATCTATCATGGTGTGGTGTACATCTATCATGGTGTGGTGTGGTGTACATCTATCATGGTGTGGTATACATCTATCATGGTGTGGTATACATCTATCATGGTGTGGTGTACATCTATCATGGTGTGGTATACATCTATTATGGTGTGGTGTACATCTATCATGGTGTGGTGTACATCTATCATGGTGTGGTATACATCTATCATGGTGTGGTGTACATCTATCATGGTGTGGTATACATCTATCATGGTGTGGTGTGGTGTACATCTATCATGGTGTGGTATACATCTATCATGGTGTGGTATACATCTATCATGGTGTGGTATACATCTATCATGGTGTGGTATACATCTATCATGGTGTGGTGTACATCTATCATGGTGTGGTGTACATCTATCATGGTGTGGTATACATCTATCATGGTGTGGTGTGGTATACATCTATCATGGTGTGGTATACATCTATCATGGTGTGGTGTACATCTATCATGGTGTGGTATACATCTATCATGGTGTGGTATACATCTATCATGGTGTGGTATACATCTATCATGGTGTGGTATACATCTATCATGGTGTGGTATACATCTATCATGGTGTGGTATACATCTATCATGGTGTGGTATACATCTATCATGGTGTGGTATACATCTATCATGGTGTGGTGTACATCTATCATGGTGTGGTATACATCTATCATGGTGTGGTATACATCTATCATGGTGTGGTATACATCTATCATGGTGTGGTGTACATCTATCATGGTGTGGTGTACATCTATCATGGTGTGGTATACATCTATCATGGTGTGGTGTGGTATACATCTATCATGGTGTGGTATACATCTATCATGGTGTGGTGTGGTATACATCTATCATGGTGTGGTATACATCTATCATGGTGTGGTATACATCTATCATGGTGTGGTGTGGTGTACATCTATCATGGTGTGGTATACATCTATCATGGTGTGGTATACATCTATCATGGTGTGGTATACATCTATCATGGTGTGGTATACATCTATCATGGTGTGGTGTGGTGTACATCTATCATGGTGTGGTATACATCTATCATGGTGTGGTATACATCTATCATGGTGTGGTGTGGTGTACATCTATCATGGTGTGGTGTACATCTATCATGGTGTGGTATACATCTATTATGGTGTGGTGTACATCTATCATGGTGTGGTATACATCTATCATGGTGTGGTATACATCTATCATGGTGTGGTATACATCTATCATGGTGTGGTATACATCTATCATGGTGTGGTGTGGTGTACATCTATCATGGTGTGGTATACATCTATCATGGTGTGGTATACATCTATCATGGTGTGGTATACATCTATCATGGTGTGGTGTACATCTATCATGGTGTGGTATACATCTATCATGGTGTGGTATACATCTATCATGGTGTGTGTGGTGTACATCTATCATGGTGTGGTGTACATCTATCATGGTGTGGTATACATCTATTATGGTGTGGTGTGGTATACATCTATCATGGTGTGGTATACATCTATCATGGTGTGGTATACATCTATCATGGTGTGGTATACATCTATCATGGTGTGGTATACATCTATCATGGTGTGGTAAACATCTATCATGGTGTGGTATACATCTATCATGGTGTGGTATACATCTATCATGGTGTGGTATACATCTATCATGGTGTGGTATACATCTATCATGGTGTGGTGTACATCTATCATGGTGTGGTGTGGTGTACATATATCATGGTGTGGTATACATCTATCATGGTGTGGTATACATCTATCATGGTGTGGTGTGGTGTACATCTATCATGGTGTGGTGTACATCTATTATGGTGTGGTGTGGTGTGGTGTACATATATTATGGTGTGGTATACATCTATCATGGTGTGGTATACATCTATCATGGTGTGGTATACATCTATCATGGTGTGGTATACATCTATCATGGTGTGGTATACATCTATCATGGTGTGGTATACATCTATCATGGTGTGGTATACATATATCATGGTGTGGTATACATCTATCATGGTGTGGTATACATCTATCATGGTGTGGTATACATCTATCATGGTGTGGTGTACATCTATCATGGTGTGGTATACATCTATCATGGTGTGGTGTGGTGTCATCTATCATGGTGTGGTATACATCTATCATGGTGTGTGTGGTGTACATCTATCATGGTGTGGTATACATCTATCATGGTGTGGTATACATCTATCATGGTGTGGTATACATCTATCATGGTGTGGTATACATCTATCATGGTGTGGTATACATCTATCATGGTGTGGTATACATCTATCATGGTGTGGTATACATCTATCATGGTGTGGTATACATCTATCATGGTGTGGTATACATCTATCATGGTGTGGTATACATCTATCATGGTGTGGGTGTACATCTATCATGGTGTGGTATACATCTATCATGGTGTGGTATACATCTATCATGGTGTGGTGTGGTATACATCTATCATGGTGTGGTATACATCTATCATGGTGTGGTGTGGTGTGGTGTACATATATTATGGTGTGGTATACATCTATCATGGTGTGGTATACATCTATCATGGTGTGGTATACATCTATCATGGTGTGGTATACATCTATCATGGTGTGGTATACATCTATCATGGTGTGGTGTGGTGTACATCTATCATGGTGTGGTATACATCTATCATGGTGTGGTATACATCTATCATGGTGTGGTGTGGTGTACATCTATCATGGTGTGGTGTACATCTATCATGGTGTGGTATACATCTATCATGGTGTGGTATACATCTATCATGGTGGGTATACATCTATCATGGTGTGGTATACATCTATCATGGTGTGGTATACATCTATCATGGTGTGGTATACATCTATCATGGTGTGGTATACATCTATCATGGTGTGGTATACATCTATCATGGTGTGGTGGTATACATCTATCATGGTGTGGTATACATCTATCATGGTGTGGTATACATCTATCATGGTGTGGTGTGTACATCTATCATGGTGTGGTATACATCTATCATGGTGTGGTATACATCTATCATGGTGTGGTATACATCTATCATGGTGTGGTATACATCTATCATGGTGTGGTATACATCTATCATGGTGTGGTGTGGTGTACATCTATCATGGTGTGGTATACATCTATCATGGTGTGGTATACATCTATCATGGTGTGGTATACATCTATCATGGTGTGGTATACATCTATCATGGTGTGGTGTGTACATGGTATCATGGTGTGGTATACATCTATCATGGTGTGGTATACATCTATCATGGTGTGGTGTGGTATACATCTATCATGGTGTGGTATACATCTATCATGGTGTGGTATACATCTATCATGGTGTGGTGTACATCTATCATGGTGTGGTATACATCTATCATGGTGTGGTATACATCTATCATGGTGTGGTATACATCTATCATGGTGTGGTGTGGTACATCTATCATGGTGTGGTATACATCTATCATGGTGTGGTATACATCTATCATGGTGTGGTATACATCTATCATGGTGTGGTATACATCTATCATGGTGTGGTATACATCTATCATGGTGTGGTATACATCTATCATGGTGTGGTATACATCTATCATGGTGTGGTATACATCTATCATGGTGTGGTGTGGTGTACATCTATCATGGTGTGGTATACATCTATCATGGTGTGGTATACATCTATCATGGTGTGGTATACATCTATCATGGTGTGGTATACATCTATCATGGTGTGGTGTACATATATCATGGTGTGGTATACATCTATCATGGTGTGGTATACATCTATCATGGTGTGGTGTGGTATACATCTATCATGGTGTGGTATACATCTATCATGGTGTGGTGTGGTGTGGTGTACATATATTATGGTGTGGTATACATCTATCATGGTGTGGTATACATCTATCATGGTGTGGTATACATCTATCATGGTGTGGTATACATCTATCATGGTGTGGTATACATCTATCATGGTGTGGTGTACATCTATCATGGTGTGGTATACATCTATCATGGTGTGGTATACATCTATCATGGTGTGGTATACATCTATCATGGTGTGGTGTACATCTATCATGGTGTGGTATACATCTATCATGGTGTGGTATACATCTATCATGGGTGGTATACATCTATCATGGTGTGGTATACATCTATCATGGTGTGGTACATCTATCATGGTGTGGTGTACATCTATCATGGTGTGGTATACATCTATCATGGTGTGGTATACATCTATCATGGTGTGGTGTATACATCTATCATGGTGTGGTATACATCTATCATGGTGTGGTATACATCTATCATGGTGTGGTATACATCTATCATGGTGTGGTATACATCTATCATGGTGTGGTGTACATCTATCATGGTGTGGTATACATCTATCATGGTGTGGTATACATCTATCATGGTGTGGTGTACATCTATCATGGTGTGGTATACATCTATCATGGTGTGGTATACATCTATCATGGTGTGGTATACATCTATCATGGTGTGGTATACATCTATCATGGTGTGGTATACATCTATCATGGTGTGGTGTACATCTATCATGGTGTGGTATACATCTATCATGGTGTGGTATACATCTATCATGGTGTGGTGTGGTATACATCTATCATGGTGTGGTATACATCTATCATGGTGTGGTGTACATCTATCATGGTGTGGTATACATCTATCATGGTGTGGTATACATCTATCATGGTGTGGTGTACATCTATCATGGTGTGGTATACATCTATCATGGTGTGGTATACATCTATCATGGTGTGGTATACATCTATCATGGTGTGGTATACATCTATCATGGTGTGGTGTGGTGTACATCTATCATGGTGTGGTATACATCTATCATGGTGTGGTATACATCTATCATGGTGTGGTGTGGTGTACATCTATCATGGTGTGGTGTACATCTATCATGGTGTGGTATACATCTATCATGGTGTGGTATACATCTATCATGGTGTGGTATACATCTATCATGGTGTGGTATACATCTATCATGGTGTGGTATACATCTATCATGGTGTGGTGTGGTGTACATCTATCATGGTGTGGTATACATCTATCATGGTGTGGTATACATCTATCATGGTGTGGTATACATCTATCATGGTGTGGTGTACATCTATTATGGTGTGGTATACATCTATCATGGTGTGGTATACATCTATCATGGTGTGGTGTGGTATACATCTATCATGGTGTGGTATACATCTATCATGGTGTGGTATACATCTATCATGGTGTGGTGTACATCTATCATGGTGTGGTGTACATCTATCATGGTGTGGTATACATCTATTATGGTGTGGTGTGGTATACATCTATCATGGTGTGGTATACATCTATCATGGTGTGGTATACATCTATCATGGTGTGGTATACATCTATCATGGTGTGGTATACATCTATCATGGTGTGGTATACATCTATCATGGTGTGGTATACATCTATCATGGTGTGGTATACATCTATCATGGTGTGGTATACATCTATCATGGTGTGGTATACATCTATCATGGTGTGGTATACATCTATCATGGTGTGGTGTGTACATCTATCATGGTGTGGTATACATCTATCATGGTGTGGATACATCTATCATGGTGTGGTGTGGTATACATCTATCATGGTGTGGTATACATCTATCATGGTGTGGTGTGGTGTGTGTACATATATTATGGTGTGGTATACATCTATCATGGTGTGGTATACATCTATCATGGTGTGGTATACATCTATCATGGTGTGGTATACATCTATCATGGTGTGGTATACATCTATCATGGTGTGGTATACATCTATCATGGTGTGGTATACATCTATCATGGTGTGGTATACATCTATCATGGTGTGGTATACATCTATCATGGTGTGGTATACATCTATCATGGTGTGGTGTACATCTATCATGGTGTGGTATACATCTATCATGGTGTGGTGTGGTGTACATCTATCATGGTGTGGTATACATCTATCATGGTGTGTTGTGGTGTACATCTATCATGGTGTGGTATACATCTATCATGGTGTGGTATACATCTATCATGGTGTGGTATACATCTATCATGGTGTGGTATACATCTATCATGGTGTGGTATACATCTATCATGGTGTGGTATACATCTATCATGGTGTGGTATACATCTATCATGGTGTGGTATACATCTATCATGGTGTGGTATACATCTATCATGGTGTGGTGTACATCTATCATGGTGTGGTGTGGTGTACATATATTATGGTGTGGTATACATCTATCATGGTGTGGTATACATCTATCATGGTGTGGTGTGGTATACATCTATCATGGTGTGGTATACATCTATTATGGTGTGGTGTGGTGTGGTGTACATATATTATGGTGTGGTATACATCTATCATGGTGTGGTATACATCTATCATGGTGTGGTATACATCTATCATGGTGTGGTATACATCTATCATGGTGTGGTATACATCTATCATGGTGTGGTGTGGTGTACATCTATCATGGTGTGGTATACATCTATCATGGTGTGGTATACATCTATCATGGTGTGGTGTGGTGTACATCTATCATGGTGTGGTGTACATCTATCATGGTGTGGTATACATCTATCATGGTGTGGTATACATCTATCATGGTGTGGTATACATCTATCATGGTGTGGTATACATCTATCATGGTGTGGTATACATCTATCATGGTGTGGTGTACATCTATCATGGTGTGGTATACATCTATCATGGTGTGGTATACATCTATCATGGTGTGGTGTGGTATACATCTATCATGGTGTGGTATACATCTATCATGGTGTGGTATACATCTATCATGGTGTGGTGTGGATACATCTATCATGGTGTGGTATACATCTATCATGGTGTGGTATACATCTATCATGGTGTGGTATACATCTATCATGGTGTGGTATACATCTATCATGGTGTGGTATACATCTATCATGGTGTGGTGTGGTGTACATCTATCATGGTGTGGTATACATCTATCATGGTGTGGTATACATCTATCATGGTGTGGTATACATCTATCATGGTGTGGTGTACATCTATATGGTGTGGTGTGGTGTACATATATTATGGTGTGGTATACATCTATCATGGTGTGGTATACATCTATCATGGTGTGGTGTGGTATACATCTATCATGGTGTGGTATACATCTATCATGGTGTGGTGTGTGTGTACATCTATCATGGTGTGGTATACATCTATCATGGTGTGGTATACATCTATCATGGTGTGGTATACATCTATCATGGTGTGGTATACATCTATCATGGTGTGGTATACATCTATCATGGTGTGGTGTGGTGTACATCTATCATGGTGTGGTATACATCTATCATGGTGTGGTATACATCTATCATGGTGTGGTGTGGTGTACATCTATCATGGTGTGGTGTACATCTATCATGGTGTGGTATACATCTATCATGGTGTGGTATACATCTATCATGGTGTGGTATACATCTATCATGGTGTGGTATACATCTATCATGGTGTGGTATACATCTATCATGGTGTGGTGTACATCTATCATGGTGTGGTATACATCTATCATGGTGTGGTATACATCTATCATGGTGTGGTGTGGTATACATCTATCATGGTGTGGTATACATCTATCATGGTGTGGTATACATCTATCATGGTGTGGTGTGGATACATCTATCATGGTGTGGTATACATCTATCATGGTGTGGTGTGGTGTACATCTATCATGGTGTGGTGTACATCTATCATGGTGTGGTATACATCTATCATGGTGTGGTGTACATCTATCATGGTGTGGTATACATCTATCATGGTGTGGTATACATCTATCATGGTGTGGTATACATCTATCATGGTGTGGTATACATCTATCATGGTGTGGTGTGGTGTACATCTATCATGGTGTGGTATACATCTATCATGGTGTGGTATACATCTATCATGGTGTGGTGTACATCTATCATGGTGTGGTATACATCTATTATGGTGTGGTGTACATCTATCATGGTGTGGTGTACATCTATCATGGTGTGGTATACATCTATCATGGTGTGGTGGGTGTACATCTATCATGGTGTGGTATACATCTATCATGGTGTGGTGTGGTGTACATCTATCATGGTGTGGTATACATCTATTATGGTGTGGTATACATCTATCATGGTGTGGTGTACATCTATCATGGTGTGGTATACATCTATCATGGTGTGGTATACATCTATCATGGTGTGGTATACATCTATCATGGTGTGGTATACATCTATCATGGTGTGGTGTACATCTATCATGGTGTGGTATACATCTATCATGGTGTGGTATACATCTATCATGGTGTGGTATACATCTATCATGGTGTGGTGTGGTGTACATCTATCATGGTGTGGTATACATCTATCATGGTGTGGTATACATCTATCATGGTGTGGTATACATCTATCATGGTGTGGTATACATCTATCATGGTGTGGTGTACATCTATCATGGTGTGGTATACATCTATTATGGTGTGGTGTGGTATACATCTATCATGGTGTGGTGTACATCTATCATGGTGTGGTGTACATCTATCATGGTGTGGTATACATCTATCATGGTGTGGTATACATCTATCATGGTGTGGTATACATCTATCATGGTGTGGTATACATCTATCATGATGTGGTATACATCTATCATGGTGTGGTATACATCTATCATGGTGTGGTATACATCTATCATGGTGTGGTATACATCTATCATGGTGTGGTGTACATCTATCATGGTGTGGTATACATCTATCATGGTGTGGTATACATCTATCATGGTGTGGTATACATCTATCATGGTGTGGTGTACATCTATCATGGTGTGGTATACATCTATCATGGTGTGGTATACATCTATCATGGTGTGTGTGGTATACATCTATCATGGTGTGGTATACATCTATCATGGTGTGGTGTGGTATACATCTATCATGGTGTGGTATACATCTATTATGGTGTGGTATACATCTATCATGGTGTGGTGTGGTGTACATCTATCATGGTGTGGTATACATCTATCATGGTGTGGTATACATCTATCATGGTGTGGTATACATCTATCATGGTGTGGTATACATCTATCATGGTGTGGTGTGGTGTACATCTATCATGGTGTGGTATACATCTATCATGGTGTGGTATACATCTATCATGGTGTGGTGTGGTGTACATCTATCATGGTGTGGTGTACATCTATCATGGTGTGGTATACATCTATCATGGTGTGGTGTACATCTATCATGGTGTGGTATACATCTATCATGGTGTGGTATACATCTATCATGGTGTGGTATACATCTATCATGGTGTGGTATACATCTATCATGGTGTGGTGTGGTGTACATCTATCATGGTGTGGTATACATCTATCATGGTGTGGTATACATCTATCATGGTGTGGTATACATCTATCATGGTGTGGTGTACATCTATCATGGTGTGGTATACATCTATCATGGTGTGGTATACATCTATCATGGTGTGGTGTGGTATACATCTATCATGGTGTGGTATACATCTATCATGGTGTGGTATACATCTATCATGGTGTGTGTGGTGTACATCTATCATGGTGTGGTGTACATCTATCATGGTGTGGTATACATCTATTATGGTGTGGTGTGGTATACATCTATCATGGTGTGGTATACATCTATCATGGTGTGGTATACATCTATCATGGTGTGGTATACATCTATCATGGTGTGGTATACATCTATCATGGTGTGGTATACATCTATCATGGTGTGGTATACATCTATCATGGTGTGGTATACATCTATCATGGTGTGGTATACATCTATCATGGTGTGGTATACATCTATCATGGTGTGGTGTACATCTATCATGGTGTGGTGTGGTGTACATCTATCATGGTGTGGTATACATCTATCATGGTGTGGTATACATCTATCATGGTGTGGTGTGGTATACATCTATCATGGTGTGGTATACATCTATCATGGTGTGGTATACATCTATCATGGTGTGGTGTGGTGTGGTGTACATCTATCATGGTGTGGTATACATCTATCATGGTGTGGTATACATCTATCATGGTGTGGTATACATCTATCATGGTGTGGTATACATCTATCATGGTGTGGTATACATCTATCATGGTGTGGTATACATCTATCATGGTGTGGTATACATCTATCATGGTGTGGTATACATCTATCATGGTGTGGTATACATCTATCATGGTGTGGTATACATCTATCATGGTGTGGTGTACATCTATCATGGTGTGGTATACATCTATCATGGTGTGGTGTGGTGTACATCTATCATGGTGTGGTATACATCTATCATGGTGTGGTGTGGTGTACATCTATCATGGTGTGGTATACATCTATCATGGTGTGGTATACATCTATCATGGTGTGGTATACATCTATCATGGTGTGGTATACATCTATCATGGTGTGGTATACATCTATCATGGTGTGGTATACATCTATCATGGTGTGGTATACATCTATCATGGTGTGGTATACATCTATCATGGTGTGGTATACATCTATCATGGTGTGGTGTACATCTATTATGGTGTGGTGGGTGTACATCTATCATGGTGTGGTATACATCTATCATGGTGTGGTATACATCTATCATGGTGTGGTGTGGTATACATCTATTATGGTGTGGTATACATCTATTATGGTGTGGTGTGTGTGGTGTACATATATTATGGTGTGGTATACATCTATCATGGTGTGGTATACATCTATCATGGTGTGGTATACATCTATCATGGTGTGGTATACATCTATCATGGTGTGGTATACATCTATCATGGTGTGGTGTGGTGTACATCTATCATGGTGTGGTATACATCTATCATGGTGTGGTATACATCTATCATGGTGTGGTGTGGTGTACATCTATCATGGTGTGGTGTACATCTATCATGGTGTGGTATACATCTATCATGGTGTGGTATACATCTATCATGGTGGGGTATACATCTATCATGGTGTGGTATACATCTATCATGGTGTGGTATACATCTATCATGGTGTGGTGTACATCTATCATGGTGTGGTATACATCTATCATGGTGTGGTATACATCTATCATGGTGTGGTGTGGTATACATCTATCATGGTGTGGTATACATCTATCATGGTGTGGTATACATCTATCATGGTGTGGTGTGGATACATCTATCATGGTGTGGTATACATCTATCATGGTGTGGTATACATCTATCATGGTGTGGTGGGGTACATCTATCATGGTGTGGTGTACATCTATCATGGTGTGGTATACATCTATCATGGTGTGGTATACATCTATCATGGTGTGGTATACATCTATCATGGTGTGGTGTACATCTATCACGGTGTGGTGTGGTGTACATCTATTATGGTGTGGTATACATCTATCATGGTGTGGTATACATCTATCATGGTGTGGTATACATCTATCATGGTGTGGTATACATCTATCATGGTGTGGTGTACATCTATCATGGTGTGGTGTACATCTATCATGGTGTGGTATACATCTATCATGGTGTGGTGTGGTGTACATCTATCATGGTGTGGTATACATCTATCATGGTGTGGTATACATCTATCATGGTGTGGTGTGGTGTACATCTATCATGGTGTGGTGTACATCTATCATGGTGTGGTATACATCTATCATGGTGTGGTATACATCTATCATGGTGTGGTATACATCTATCATGGTGTGGTATACATCTATCATGGTGTGGTATACATCTATCATGGTGTGGTGTACATCTATCATGGTGTGGTATACATCTATCATGGTGTGGTATACATCTATCATGGTGTGGTGTGGTATACATCTATCATGGTGTGGTATACATCTATCATGGTGTGGTATACATCTATCATGGTGTGGTGTGGTGTACATCTATCATGGTGTGGTATACATCTATCATGGTGTGGTATACATCTATCATGGTGTGGTGTGGTGTACATCTATCATGGTGTGGTGTACATATATCATGGTGTGGTATACATCTATCATGGTGTGGTATACATCTATCATGGTGTGGTATACATCTATCATTGTGTGGTGTACATCTATTGTGGTGTGGTGTGGTGTACATCTATATGGTGTGGTATACATCTATCATGGTGTGGTATACATCTATCATGGTGTGTGGTACATCATCTATCATGGTGTGGTATACATCTATCATGGTGTGGTGTACATCTATCATGGTGTGGTGTACATCTATCATGGTGTGGTATACATCTATCATGGTGTGGTGTACATATATCATGGTGTGGTATACATCTATCATGGTGTGGTGTGGTGTACATCTATCATGGTGTGGTATACATCTATCATGGTGTGGTATACATCTATCATGGTGTGGTGTACATCTATCATGGTGTGGTATACATCTATCATGGTGTGGTATACATCTATCATGGTGTGGTATACATCTATCATGGTGTGGTATACATCTATCATGGTGTGGTGTGGTATACATCTATCATGGTGTGGTATACATCTATCATGGTGTGGTGTGGTGTGGTGTACATCTATTATGGTGTGGTATACATCTATCATGGTGTGGTATACATCTATCATGGTGTGGTATACATCTATCATGGTGTGGTATACATCTATCATGGTGTGGTATACATCTATCATGGTGTGGTGTGGTGTACATCTATCATGGTGTGGTATACATCTATCATGGTGTGGTATACATCTATCATGGTGTGGTGTGGTGTACATCTATCATGGTGTGGTGTACATCTATCATGGTGTGGTATACATCTATCATGGTGTGGTATACATCTATCATGGTGGGGTATACATCTATCATGGTGTGGTATACATCTATCATGGTGTGGTATACATCTATCATGGTGTGGTGTACATCTATCATGGTGTGGTATACATCTATCATGGTGTGGTATACATCTATCATGGTGTGGTGTGGTATACATCTATCATGGTGTGGTATACATCTATCATGGTGTGGTATACATCTATCATGGTGTGGTGTGGTGTACATCTATCATGGTGTGGTATACATCTATCATGGTGTGGTATACATCTATCATGGTGTGGTGTGGTGTACATCTATCATGGTGTGGTGTACATCTATCATGGTGTGGTATACATCTATCATGGTGTGGTATACATCTATCATGGTGTGGTATACATCTATCATGGTGTGGTATACATCTATCATGGTGTGGTGTGGTGTACATCTATCATGGTGTGGTATACATCTATCATGGTGTGGTATACATCTATCATGGTGGTGGTGTACATCTATCATGGTGTGGTATACATCTATTATGGTGTGGTGTACATCTATCATGGTGTGGTGTACATCTATCATGGTGTGGTATACATCTATCATGGTGTGGTGTGGTGTACATCTATCATGGTGTGGTATACATCTATCATGGTGTGGTATACATCTATCATGGTGTGGTGTGGTGTACATCTATCATGGTGTGGTGTACATCTATCATGGTGTGGTATACATCTATCATGGTGTGGTATACATCTATCATGGTGGGTATACATCTATCATGGTGTGGTATACATCTATCATGGTGTGGTATACATCTATCATGGTGTGGTGTACATCTATCATGGTGTGGTATACATCTATCATGGTGTGGTATACATCTATCATGGTGTGGTGTGGTATACATCTATCATGGTGTGGTATACATCTATCATGGTGTGGTATACATCTATCATGGTGTGGTGTGGTACATCTATCATGGTGTGGTATACATCTATCATGGTGTGGTATACATCTATCATGGTGTGGTGTGTACATCTATCATGGTGTGGTGTACATCTATCATGGTGTGGTATACATCTATCATGGTGTGGTATACATCTATCATGGTGTGGTATACATCTATCATGGTGTGGTGTACATCTATCATGGTGTGGTGGTGTACATCTATCATGGTGTGGTATACATCTATCATGGTGTGGTATACATCTATCATGTGTGGTGGTACATCTATCATGGTGTGGTATACATCTATTATGGTGTGGTGTACATCTATCATGGTGTGGTGTACATCTATCATGGTGTGGTATACATCTATCATGGTGTGGTGAGGTGTTCATATATCATGGTGTGGTATACATCTATCATGGTGTGGTGTGGTGTACATCTATCATGGTGTGGTATACATCTATCATGGTGTGGTATACATCTATCATGGTGTGGTGTACATCTATCATGGTGTGGTATACATCTATCATGGTGTGGTATACATCTATCATGGTGTGGTATACATCTATCATGGCGTGGAATACATTTATCATGGTGTGGTGTGGTATACATCTATTATGGTGTGGTATACATCTATCATGGTGTGGTGTGGTGTGGTGTACATCTATTATGGTGTGGTATACATCTATCATGGTGTGGTATACATCTATCATGGTGTGGTATACATCTATCATGGTGTGGTATACATCTATCATGGTGTGGTATACATCTATCATGGTGTGGTGTGGTGTACATCTATCATGGTGTGGTATACATATATCATGGTGTGGTATACATCTATCATGGTGTGGTGTGGTGTACATCTATCATGGTGTGGTGTACATCTATCATGGTGTGGTATACATCTATCATGGTGTGGTATACATCTATCATGGTGGGTATACATCTATCATGGTGTGGTATACATCTATCATGGTGTGGTATACATCTATCATGGTGTGGTGTACATCTATCATGGTGTGGTATACATCTATCATGGTGTGGTATACATCTATCATGGTGTGGTGTGGTATACATCTATCATGGTGTGGTATACATCTATCATGGTGTGGTATACATCTATCATGGTGGTGTGGATACATCTATCATGGTGTGGTATACATCTATCATGGTGTGGTATACATCTATCATGGTGTGGTGTGGTGTACATCTATCATGGTGTGGTGTACATATATCATGGTGTGGTATACATCTATCATGGTGTGGTATACATCTATCATGGTGTGGTATACATCAATCATGGTGTGGTGTACATCTATTGTGGTGTGGTGTGGTGTACATATATTATGGTGTGGTATACATCTATCATGGTGTGGTATACATTTATCATGTGGTGGTGTACCTCTATCATGGTGTGGTATACATCTATTATGGTGTGGTGTACATCTATCATGGTGTGGTGTACATCTATCATGGTGTGGTATACATCTATCATGGTGTGGTGTGGTGTACATCTATCATGGTGTGGTATACATATATCATGGTGTGGTATACATCTATCATGGTGTGGTGTGGTGTACATCTATCATGGTGTGGTGTACATCTATCATGGTGTGGTATACATCTATTATGGTGTGGTATACATCTATCATATTGGGGTATACATCTATCATGGTGTGGTATACATCTATCATGGCATGGTATACATCTATCATGGTGTGGTGTACATCTATCATGGTGTGGTATACATCTATCATGGTGTGGTATACATCTATCATGGTGTGGTGTGGTATACATCTATCATGGTGTGGTATACATCTATCATGGTGTGGTATACATCTATCATGGTGTGGTGTGGTACATCTATCATGGTGTGGTATACATCTATCATGGTGTGGTATACATCTATCATGGTGTGGTGTGGTGTACATCTATCATGGTGTGGTGTACATCTATCATGGTGTGGTATACATCTATCATGGTGTGGTATACATCTATCATGGTGTGGTATACATCTATCATGGTGTGGTGTACATCTATCATGGTGGTGTGGTGTACATCTATCATGGTGTGGTATACATCTATCATGGTGTGGTATACATCTATCATGGTGTGGTGTACATCTATCATGGTGTGGTATACATCTATCATGGTGTGGTGTACATCTATCATGGTGTGGTGTACATCTATCATGGTGTGGTATACATCTATCATGGTGTGGTGTACATATATCATGGTGTGGTATACATCTATCATGGTGTGGTGTGGTGTACATCTATCATGGTGTGGTGTACATCTATCATGGTGTGGTATACATCTATCATGGTGTGGTATACATCTATCATGGTGGGGTATACATCTATCATGGTGTGGTATACATCTATCATGGTGTGGTATACATCTATCATGGTGTGGTGTACATCTATCATGGTGTGGTATACATCTATCATGGTGTGGTATACATCTATCATGGTGTGGTGTGGTATACATCTATCATGGTGTGGTATACATCTATTATGGTGTGGTATACATCTATCATGGTGTGGTGTGGAGTACATCTATCATGGTGTGGTATACATCTATCATGGTGTGGTATACATCTATCATGGTGTGGTGTGGTGTACATCTATCATGGTGTGGTGTACATATATCATGGTGTGGTATACATCTATCATGGTGTGGTATACATCTATCATGGTGTGGTATACATCAATCATTGTGTGGTGTACATCTATTGTGGTGTGGTGTGGTGTACATATATTATGGTGTGGTATACATCTATCATGGTGTGGTATACATTTATCATGTGGTGGTGTACCTCTATCATGGTGTGGTATACATCTATTATGGTGTGGTGTACATCTATCATGGTGTGGTGTACATCTATCATGGTGTGGTATACATCTATCATGGTGTGGTGAGGTGTTCATATATCATGGTGTGGTATACATCTATCATGGTGTGGTGTGGTGTACATCTATCATGGTGTGGTATACATCTATTATGGTGTGGTATACATCTATCATGGTGTGGTGTACATCTATCATGGTGTGGTATACATCTATCATGGTGTGGTATACATCTATCATGGTGTGGTATACATCTATCATGGTGTGGTATACATCTATCATGGTGTGGTGTGGTATACATCTATCATGGTGTGGTATACATCTATTATGGTGTGGTGTGGTGTGGTGTACATCTATCATGGTGTGGTATACATCTATCATGGTGTGGTATACATCTATCATGGTGTGGTATACATCTATCATGGTGTGGTATACATCTATCATGGTGTGGTATACATCTATCATGGTGTGGTGTGGTGTACATCTATCATGGTGTGGTATACATATATCATGGTGTGGTATACATCTATCATGGTGTGGTGTACATCTATCATGGTGTGGTATACATCTATCATGGTGTGGTGTGGTATACATCTATCATGGTGTGGTATACATCTATCATGGTGTGGTGTGGTGTGGTGTACATATATTATGGTGTGGTATACATCTATCATGGTGTGGTATACATCTATCATGGTGTGGTATACATCTATCATGGTGTGGTATACATCTATCATGGTGTGGTATACATCTATCATGGTGTGGTGTGGTGTACATCTATCATGGTGTGGTATACATCTATCATGGTGTGGTATACATCTATCATGGTGTGGTGTGGTGTACATCTATCATGGTGTGGTGTACATCTATCATGGTGTGGTATACATCTATCATGGTGTGGTATACATCTATCATGGTGGGTATACATCTATCATGGTGTGGTATACATCTATCATGGTGTGGTATACATCTATCATGGTGTGGTGTACATCTATCATGGTGTGGTATACATCTATCATGGTGTGGTATACATCTATCATGGTGTGGTGTGGTATACATCTATCATGGTGTGGTATACATCTATCATGGTGTGGTATACATCTATCATGGTGTGGTGTGGTGTACATCTATCATGGTGTGGTATACATCTATCATGGTGTGGTATACATCTATCATGGTGTGGTGTGGTGTACATCTATCATGGTGTGGTGTACATCTATCATGGTGTGGTATACATCTATCATGGTGTGGTATACATCTATCATGGTGTGGTATACATCTATCATGGTGTGGTGTACATCTATCATGGTGTGGTGTGTGTACATCTATCATGGTGTGGTATACATCTATCATGGTGTGGTATACATCTATCATGGTGTGGTGTACATCTATCATGGTGTGGTATACATCTATCATGGTGTGGTGTACATCTATCATGGTGTGGTGTACATCTATCATGGTGTGGTATACATCTATCATGGTGTGGTGTGGTGTACATCTATCATGGTGTGGTATACATCTATCATGGTGTGGTATACATCTATCATGGTGTGGTGTGGTGTACATCTATCATGGTGTGGTGTACATCTATCATGGTGTGGTATACATCTATCATGGTGTGGTATACATCTATCATGGTGTGGTATACATCTATCATGGTGTGGTATACATCTATCATGGTGTGGTATACATCTATCATGGTGTGGTGTACATCTATCATGGTGTGGTATACATCTATCATGGTGTGGTATACATCTATCATGGTGTGGTGTGGTATACATCTATCATGGTGTGGTATACATCTATCATGGTGTGGTATACATCTATCATGGTGTGGTGTGGATACATCTATCATGGTGTGGTATACATCTATCATGGTGTGGTGTACATCTATTATGGTGTGGTGTGGTGTACATCTATTATGGTGTGGTATACATCTATCATGGTGTGGTATACATCTATCATGGTGTGGTGTACATCTATCATGGTGTGGTATACATCTATCATGGTGTGGTGTACATCTATCATGGTGTGGTGTACATCTATCATGGTGTGGTATACATCTATCAT
The DNA here is from genome assembly GCF_002021735.2 of Oncorhynchus kisutch. NCBI lineage: Eukaryota > Metazoa > Chordata > Actinopteri > Salmoniformes > Salmonidae > Oncorhynchus > Oncorhynchus kisutch. The sequence goes on along the minus strand of NC_034188.2, from coordinate 94,713,518 downwards.
GGTGTGGTGTACATCTATCATGGTGTGGTATACATCTATCATGGTGTGGTGTGGTGTACATCTATCATGGTGTGGTATACATCTATCATGGTGTGGTATACATCTATCATGGTGTGGTGTACATCTATCATGGTGTGGTATACATCTATCATGGTGTGGTATACATCTATCATGGTGTGGTATACATCTATCATGGTGTGGTATACATCTATCATGGTGTGGTATACATCTATCATGGTGTGGTGTGGTGTACATCTATCATGGTGTGGTGTACATCTATCATGGTGTGGTATACATCTATCATGGTGTGGTATACATCTATCATGGTGTGGTATACATCTATCATGGTGTGGTGTACATCTATCATGGTGTGGTGTGGTGTACATATATCATGGTGTGGTATACATCTATCATGGTGTGGTATACATCTATCATGGTGTGGTGTACATCTATCATGGTGTGGTATACATCTATCATGGTGTGGTGTACATCTATCATGGTGTGGTGTACATCTATCATGGTGTGGTATACATCTATCATGGTGTGTGGTGTACATCTATCATGGTGTGGTATACATCTATCATGGTGTGGTGTGGTGTACATCTATCATGGTGTGGTATACATCTATTATGGTGTGGTATACATCTATCATGGTGTGGTGTACATCTATCATGGTGTGGTATACATCTATCATGGTGTGGTATACATCTATCATGGTGTGGTATACATCTATCATGGCGTGGAATACATTTATCATGGTGTGGTGTGGTATACATCTATTATGGTGTGGTATACATCTATTATGGTGTGGTGTGGTGTGGTGTACATATATTATGGTGTGGTATACATCTATCATGGTGTGGTATACATCTATCATGGTGTGGTATACATCTATCATGGTGTGGTATACATCTATCATGGTGTGGTATACATCTATCATGGTGTGGTGTGGTGTACATCTATCATGGTGTGGTATACATATATCATGGTGTGGTATACATCTATCATGGTGTGGTGTGGTGTACATCTATCATGGTGTGGTGTACATCTATCATGGTGTGGTATACATCTATTATGGTGTGGTATACATCTATCATATTGGGGTATACATCTATCATGGTGTGGTATACATCTATCATGGCATGGTATACATCTATCATGGTGTGGTGTACATCTATCATGGTGTGGTATACTTCTATCATGGTGTGGTATACATCTATCATGGTGTGGTGTGGTATACATCTATCATGGTGTGGTATACATCTATTATGGTGTGGTATACATCTATCATGGTGTGGTGTGGAGTACATCTATCATGGTGTGGTATACATCTATCATGGTGTGGTATACATCTATCATGGTGTGGTGTGGTGTACATCTATCATGGTGTGGTGTACATATATCATGGTGTGGTATACATCTATCATGGTGTGGTATACATCTATCATGGTGTGGTATACATCAATCATTGTGTGGTGTACATCTATTGTGGTGTGGTGTGGTGTACATATATTATGGTGTGGTATACATCTATCATGGTGTGGTATACATTTATCATGTGGTGGTGTACCTCTATCATGGTGTGGTATACATCTATTATGGTGTGGTGTACATCTATCATGGTGTGGTGTACATCTATCATGGTGTGGTATACATCTATCATGGTGTGGTGTGGTGTACATCTATCATGGTGTGGTATACATATATCATGGTGTGGTATACATCTATCATGGTGTGGTGTGGTGTACATCTATCATGGTGTGGTGTACATCTATCATGGTGTGGTATACATCTATTATGGTGTGGTATACATCTATCATATTGTGGTATACATCTATCATGGTGTGGTATACATCTATCATGGCATGGTATACATCTATCATGGTGTGGTGTACATCTATCATGGTGTGGTATACTTCTATCATGGTGTGGTATACATCTATCATGGTGTGGTGTGGTATACATCTATCATGGTGTGGTATACATCTATTATGGTGTGGTATACATCTATCATGGTGTGGTGTGGAGTACATCTATCATGGTGTGGTATACATCTATCATGGTGTGGTATACATCTATCATGGTGTGGTGTGGTGTACATCTATCATGGTGTGGTGTACATATATCATGGTGTGGTATACATCTATCATGGTGTGGTATACATCTATCATGGTGTGGTATACATCAATCATGGTGTGGTGTACATCTATTGTGGTGTGGTGTGGTGTACATATATTATGGTGTGGTATACATCTATCATGGTGTGGTATACATCTATCATGGTGTGGTACATCTATCATGGTGTGGTATACATCTATCATGGTGTGGTGTACATCTATCATGGTGTGGTGTACATCTATCATGGTGTGGTATACATCTATCATGGTGTGGTGAGGTGTACATCTATCATGGTGTGGTATACATCTATCATGGTGTGGTGTGGTGTACATCTATCATGGTGTGGTATACATCTATCATGGTGTGGTATACATCTATCATGGTGTGGTGTACATCTATCATGGTGTGGTATACATCTATCATGGTGTGGTATACATCTATCATGGTGTGGTATACATCTATCATGGTGTGGTATACATCTATCATGGTGTGGTGTACATCTATCATGGTGTGGTATACATCTATCATGGTGTGGTATACATCTATCATGGTGTGGTATACATCTATCATGGTGTGGTGTGGTGTACATCTATCATGGTGTGGTATACATCTATCATGGTGTGGTATACATCTATCATGGTGTGGTATACATCTATCATGGTGTGGTGTACATCTATCATGGTGTGGTATACATCTATCATGGTGTGGTATACATCTATTATGGTGTGGTGTGGTATACATCTATCATGGTGTGGTGTACATCTATCATGGTGTGGTGTACATCTATCATGGTGTGGTATACATCTATCATGGTGTGGTATACATCTATCATGGTGTGGTATACATCTATCATGGTGTGGTATACATCTATCATGGTGTGGTATACATCTATCATGGTGTGGTGTACATCTATCATGGTGTGGTATACATCTATCATGGTGTGGTATACATCTATCATGGTGTGGTGTACATCTATCATGGTGTGGTATACATCTATCATGGTGTGGTATACATCTATCATGGTGTGGTATACATCTATCATGGTGTGGTATACATCTATCATGGTGTGGTATACATCTATCATGGTGTGGTATACATCTATCATGGTGTGGTGTGGTATACATCTATCATGGTGTGGTATACATCTATCATGGTGTGGTATACATCTATCATGGTGTGGTGTGGTGTACATCTATCATGGTGTGGTATACATCTATCATGGTGTGGTGTGGTGTACATCTATCATGGTGTGGTATACATCTATTATGGTGTGGTGTGGTATACATCTATCATGGTGTGGTATACATCTATCATGGTGTGGTATACATCTATCATGGTGTGGTATACATCTATCATGGTGTGGTATACATCTATCATGGTGTGGTATACATCTATCATGGTGTGGTGTACATCTATCATGGTGTGGTATACATCTATCATGGTGTGGTATACATCTATCATGGTGTGGTGTGGTATACATCTATCATGGTGTGGTATACATCTATCATGGTGTGGTATACATCTATCATGGTGTGGTGTGGTGTACATCTATCATGGTGTGGTATACATCTATCATGGTGTGGTATACATCTATCATGGTGTGGTATACATCTATCATGGTGTGGTATACATCTATCATGGTGTGGTGTGGTGTACATCTATCATGGTGTGGTATACATCTATCATGGTGTGGTATACATCTATCATGGTGTGGTGTGGTGTACATCTATCATGGTGTGGTATACATCTATCATGGTGTGGTATACATCTATCATGGTGTGGTGTACATCTATCATGGTGTGGTATACATCTATCATGGTGTGGTATACATCTATCATGGTGTGGTATACATCTATCATGGTGTGGTATACATCTATCATGGTGTGGTGTGGTGTACATCTATCATGGTGTGGTATACATCTATCATGGTGTGGTATACATCTATCATGGTGTGGTGTACATCTATCATGGTGTGGTATACATCTATCATGGTGTGGTATACATCTATCATGGTGTGGTGTGGTGTACATCTATCATGGTGTGGTATACATCTATCATGGTGTGGTATACATCTATCATGGTGTGGTATACATCTATCATGGTGTGGTGTACATCTATCATGGTGTGGTGTACATCTATCATGGTGTGGTATACATCTATTATGGTGTGGTGTGGTATACATCTATCATGGTGTGGTGTACATCTATCATGGTGTGGTGTACATCTATCATGGTGTGGTATACATCTATCATGGTGTGTGTGGTGTACATCTATCATGGTGTGGTGTACATCTATCATGGTGTGGTATACATCTATTATGGTGTGGTGTGGTATACATCTATCATGGTGTGGTATACATCTATCATGGTGTGGTATACATCTATCATGGTGTGGTATACATCTATCATGGTGTGGTGTACATCTATCATGGTGTGGTATACATCTATCATGGTGTGGTATACATCTATCATGGTGTGGTATACATCTATCATGGTGTGGTATACATCTATCATGGTGTGGTATACATCTATCATGGTGTGGTATACATCTATCATGGTGTGGTGTACATCTATCATGGTGTGGTATACATCTATCATGGTGTGGTATACATCTATCATGGTGTGGTGTACATCTATCATGGTGTGGTATACATCTATCATGGTGTGGTATACATCTATCATGGTGTGGTATACATCTATCATGGTGTGGTATACATCTATCATGGTGTGGTGTACATCTATCATGGTGTGGTATACATCTATCATGGTGTGGTATACATCTATCATGGTGTGGTGTATACATCTATCATGGTGTGGTATACATCTATCATGGTGTGGTGTGTGTACATATATCATGGTGTGGTATACATCTATCATGGTGTGGTGTGGTGTACATCTATCATGGTGTGGTATACATCTATCATGGTGTGGTGTGGTATACATCTATCATGGTGTGGTATACATCTATCATGGTGTGGTATACATCTATCATGGTGGGGTATACATCTATCATGGTGTGGTATACATCTATCATGGTGTGGTATACATCTATCATGGTGTGGTGTACATCTATCATGGTGTGGTATACATCTATCATGGTGTGGTATACATCTATCATGGTGTGGTGTGGTATACATCTATCATGGTGTGGTATACATCTATCATGGTGTGGTATACATCTATCATGGTGTGGTGTGGTGTACATCTATCATGGTGTGGTATACATCTATCATGGTGTGGTATACATCTATCATGGTGTGGTATACATCTATCATGGTGTGGTATACATCTATCATGGTGTGGTGTGGTGTACATCTATCATGGTGTGGTATACATATATCATGGTGTGGTATACATCTATCATGGTGTGGTGTGGTGTACATCTATCATGGTGTGGTGTACATCTATCATGGTGTGGTATACATCTATCATGGTGTGGTGTACATCTATCATGGTGTGGTATACATCTATCATGGTGTGGTATACATCTATCATGGTGTGGTATACATCTATCATGGTGTGGTGTACATCTATTATGGTGTGGTGTGGTGTACATCTATTATGGTGTGGTATACATCTATCATGGTGTGGTATACATCTATCATGGTGTGGTGTACATCTATCATGGTGTGGTATACATCTATTATGGTGTGGTATACATCTATCATGGTGTGGTGTGGTGTACATATATTATGGTGTGGTATACATCTATCATGGTGTGGTATACATCTATCATGGTGTGGTATACATCTATCATGGTGTGGTATACATCTATCATGGTGTGGTGTACATCTATCATGGTGTGGTATACATCTATTATGGTGTGGTGTGGTATACATCTATCATGGTGTGGTGTACATCTATCATGGTGTGGTGTACATCTATCATGGTGTGGTATACATCTATCATGGTGTGTGTGGTGTACATCTATCATGGTGTGGTATACATCTATCATGGTGTGGTATACATCTATCATGGTGTGGTGTGGTATACATCTATCATGGTGTGGTATACATCTATCATGGTGTGGTATACATCTATCATGGTGTGGTATACATCTATCATGGTGTGGTATACATCTATCATGGTGTGGTATACATCTATCATGGTGTGGTATACATCTATCATGGTGTGGTATACATCTATCATGGTGTGGTGTACATCTATCATGGTGTGGTATACATCTATCATGGTGTGGGTGTACATCTATCATGGTGTGGTATACATCTATCATGGTGTGGTGTGGTGTACATCTATCATGGTGTGGTATACATCTATCATGGTGTGGTATACATCTATCATGGTGTGGTATACATCTATCATGGTGTGGTATACATCTATCATGGTGTGGTGTGGTGTACATCTATCATGGTGTGGTATACATCTATCATGGTGTGGTATACATCTATCATGGTGTGGTATACATCTATCATGGTGTGGTATACATCTATCATGGTGTGGTATACATCTATCATGGTGTGGTGTACATCTATCATGGTGTGGTGTACATCTATCATGGTGTGGTATACATCTATCATGGTGTGGTGTGGTACATCTATCATGGTGTGGTATACATCTATCATGGTGTGGTGTGGTATACATCTATCATGGTGTGGTATACATCTATCATGGTGTGGTATACATCTATCATGGTGGGGTATACATCTATCATGGTGTGGTATACATCTATCATGGTGTGGTATACATCTATCATGGTGTGGTGTACATCTATCATGGTGTGGTATACATCTATCATGGTGTGGTATACATCTATCATGGTGTGGTGTGGTATACATCTATCATGGTGTGGTATACATCTATCATGGTGTGGTATACATCTATCATGGTGTGTGTGGTGTACATCTATCATGGTGTGGTGTACATCTATCATGGTGTGGTATACATCTATTATGGTGTGGTGTGGTATACATTTATCATGGTGTGGTATACATCTATTATGGTGTGGTGTGGTATACATCTATCATGGTGTGGTATACATCTATCATGGTGTGGTATACATCTATCATGGTGTGGTATACATCTATCATGGTGTGGTATACATCTATCATGGTGTGGTATACATCTATCATGGTGTGGTATACATCTATCATGGTGTGGTATACATCTATCATGGTGTGGTATACATCTATCATGGTGTGGTATACATCTATCATGGTGTGGTGTACATCTATTATGGTGTGGTGCGGTGTACATATATTGGTGTGGTATACATCTATCATGGTGTGGTATACATCTATCATGGTGTGGTGTGGTATACATCTATCATGGTGTGGTATACATCTATTATGGTGTGGTGTGGTGGTGTACATATATTATGGTGTGGTATACATCTATCATGGTGTGGTATACATCTATCATGGTGTGGTATACATCTATCATGGTGTGGTATACATCTATCATGGTGTGGTATACATCTATCATGGTGTGGTATACATCTATCATGGTGTGGTATACATCTATCATGGTGTGGTATACATCTATCATGGTGTGGTATACATCTATCATGGTGTGGTGTACATCTATCATGGTGTGGTATACATCTATCATGGTGTGGTGTGGTGTACATCTATCATGGTGTGGTATACATCTATCATGGTGTGGTGTGGTGTACATCTATCATGGTGTGGTATACATCTATCATGGTGTGGTATACATCTATCATGGTGTGGTATACATCTATTATGGTGTGGTATACATCTATCATGGTGGGGTACATCTATCATGGTGTGGTATACATCTATCATGGTGTGGTATACATCTATCATGGTGTGGTATACATCTATCATGGTGGTGTGGTGTACATCTATCATGGTGTGGTATACATCTATCATGGTGTGGTATACATCTATCATGGTGTGGTATACATCTATCATGGTGTGGTATACATCTATCATGGTGTGGTGTGGTGTACATCTATCATGGTGTGGTATACATCTATCATGGTGTGGTATACATCTATCATGGTGTGGTGTGGTATACATCTATCATGGTGTGGTATACATCTATCATGGTGTGGTGTGGTGTGGTGTACATCTATTATGGTGTGGTATACATCTATCATGGTGTGGTATACATCTATCATGGTGTGGTATACATCTATCATGGTGTGGTATACATCTATCATGGTGTGGTATACATCTATCATGGTGTGGTATACATCTATCATGGTGTGGTATACATCTATCATGGTGTGGTGTACATCTATCATGGTGTGGTGTACATCTATCATGGTGTGGTATACATCTATCATGGTGTGGTGTGGTGTACATCTATCATGGTGTGGTATACATCTATCATGGTGTGGTGTGGTATACATCTATCATGGTGTGGTATACATCTATCATGGTGTGGTATACATCTATCATGGTGGGGTATACATCTATCATGGTGTGGTATACATCTATCATGGTGTGGTATACATCTATCATGGTGTGGTATACATCTATCATGGTGTGGTATACATCTATCATGGTGTGGTGTGGTACATCTATCATGGTGTGGTATACATCTATCATGGTGTGGTATACATCTATCATGGTGTGGTGTGGTGTACATCTATCATGGTGTGGTATACATCTATCATGGTGTGGTATACATCTATCATGGTGTGGTGTGGTGTACATCTATCATGGTGTGGTATACATCTATCATGGTGTGGTATACATCTATCATGGTGTGGTATACATCTATCATGGTGTGGTATACATCTATCATGGTGTGGTATACATCTATCATGGTGTGGTATACATCTATCATGGTGTGGTATACATCTATCATGGTGTGGTATACATCTATCATGGTGTGGTATACATCTATCATGGTGTGGTGTGGTATACATCTATCATGGTGTGGTATACATCTATCATGGTGTGGTATACATCTATCATGGTGTGTGTGTGTACATCTATCATGGTGTGGTGTACATCTATCATGGTGTGGTATACATCTATCATGGTGTGGTGTGGTATACATCTATCATGGTGTGGTATACATCTATCATGGTGTGGTATACATCTATCATGGTGTGGTGTGGTGTGGTGTACATCTATCATGGTGTGGTATACATCTATCATGGTGTGGTATACATCTATCATGGTGTGGTATACATCTATCATGGTGTGGTATACATCTATCATGGTGTGGTATACATCTATCATGGTGTGGTATACATCTATCATGGTGTGGTATACATCTATCATGGTGTGGTATACATCTATCATGGTGTGGTATACATCTATCATGGTGTGGTATACATCTATCATGGTGTGGTGTACATCTATCATGGTGTGGTATACATCTATCATGGTGTGGTGGTGTACATATATCATGGTGTGGTATACATCTATCATGGTGTGGTGTGGTGTACATCTATCATGGTGTGGTATACATCTATCATGGTGTGGTATACATCTATCATGGTGTGGTATACATCTATCATGGTGTGGTATACATCTATCATGGTGTGGTATACATCTATCATGGTGTGGTATACATCTATCATGGTGTGGTATACATCTATCATGGTGTGGTATACATCTATCATGGTGTGGTGTGGTGTACATCTATCATGGTGTGGTATACATCTATCATGGTGTGGTATACATCTATCATGGTGTGGTATACATCTATCATGGTGTGGTATACATCTATCATGGTGTGGTATACATCTATCATGGTGTGGTATACATCTATCATGGTGTGGTGTACATCTATCATGGTGTGGTATACATCTATCATGGTGTGGTGTGGTACATCTATCATGGTGTGGTATACATCTATCATGGTGTGGTGTGGTGTACATCTATCATGGTGTGGTATACATCTATCATGGTGTGGTATACATCTATCATGGTGTGGTATACATCTATCATGGTGTGGTATACATCTATCATGGTGTGGTGTGGTGTACATCTATCATGGTGTGGTATACATCTATCATGGTGTGGTATACATCTATCATGGTGTGGTATACATCTATCATGGTGTGGTATACATCTATCATGGTGTGGTATACATCTATCATGGTGTGGTGTACATCTATCATGGTGTGGTATACATCTATCATGGTGTGGTATACATCTATCATGGTGTGGTGTGTACATCTATCATGGTGTGGTATACATCTATCATGGTGTGGTGTGTATACATCTATCATGGTGTGGTATACATCTATCATGGTGTGGTATACATCTATCATGGTGTGGTATACATCTATCATGGTGTGGTATACATCTATCATGGTGTGGTATACATCTATCATGGTGTGGTGTACATCTATCATGGTGTGGTATACATCTATCATGGTGTGGTATACATCTATCATGGTGTGGTGTGGTATACATCTATCATGGTGTGGTATACATCTATCATGGTGTGGTATACATCTATCATGGTGTGTGTGGTGTACATCTATCATGGTGTGGTATACATCTATCATGGTGTGGTATACATCTATCATGGTGTGGTGTGGTATACATCTATCATGGTGTGGTATACATCTATCATGGTGTGGTGTGGTATACATCTATCATGGTGTGGTATACATCTATTATGGTGTGGTATACATCTATCATGGTGTGGTATACATCTATCATGGTGTGGTATACATCTATCATGGTGTGGTATACATCTATCATGGTGTGGTATACATCTATCATGGTGTGGTATACATCTATCATGGTGTGGTATACATCTATCATGGTGTGGTATACATCTATCATGGTGTGGTGTACATCTATTATGGTGTGGTGTGGTGTACATATATCATGGTGTGGTATACATCTATCATGGTGTGGTATACATCTATCATGGTGTGTGTGGTATACATCTATCATGGTGTGGTATACATCTATCATGGTGTGGTGTGGTGTGTGTACATATATTATGGTGTGGTATACATCTATCATGGTGTGGTATACATCTATCATGGTGTGGTATACATCTATCATGGTGTGGTATACATCTATCATGGTGTGGTATACATCTATCATGGTGTGGTATACATCTATCATGGTGTGGTATACATCTATCATGGTGTGGTATACATCTATCATGGTGTGGTATACATCTATCATGGTGTGGTGTACATCTATCATGGTGTGGTATACATCTATCATGGTGTGGTGAGGTGTACATATATCATGGTGTGGTATACATCTATCATGGTGTGGTGTGGTGTACATCTATCATGGTGTGGTATACATCTATCATGGTGTGGTATACATCTATCATGGTGTGGTATACATCTATTATGGTGTGGTATACATCTATCATGGTGGGTATACATCTATCATGGTGTGGTATACATCTATCATGGTGTGGTATACATCTATCATGGTGTGGTATACATCTATCATGGTGTGTGTGGTGTACATCTATCATGGTGTGGTATACATCTATCATGGTGTGGTATACATCTATCATGGTGTGGTATACATCTAGTATGGTGTGGTGTACATCTATCATGGTGTGGTGTGGTGTACATCTATCATGGTGTGGTATACATCTATCATGGTGTGGTATACATTATCATGGTGTGGTGTGGTATACATCTATCATGGTGTGGTATACATCTATTATGGTGTGGTGTGTGGTGTACATATATTATGGTGTGGTATACATCTATCATGGTGTGGTATACATCTATCATGGTGTGGTATACATCTATCATGGTGTGGTATACATCTATCATGGTGTGGTATACATCTATCATGGTGTGGTATACATCTATCATGGTGTGGTATACATCTATCATGGTGTGGTGTACATCTATCATGGTGTGGTGTACATCTATCATGGTGTGGTATACATCTATCATGGTGTGGTGTGTGTACATCTATCATGGTGTGGTATACATCTATCATGGTGTGGTGTGGTATACATCTATCATGGTGTGGTATACATCTATCATGGTGTGGTATACATCTATCATGGTGTGGTATACATCTATCATGGTGTGGTATACATCTATCATGGTGTGGTATACATCTATCATGGTGTGGTATACATCTATCATGGTGTGGTATACATCTATCATGGTGTGGTGTGGTATACATCTATCATGGTGTGGTATACATCTATCATGGTGTGGTATACATCTATCATGGTGTGGTGTGGTGTACATCTATCATGGTGTGGTATACATCTATCATGGTGTGGTATACATCTATCATGGTGTGTGTGGTGTACATCTATCATGGTGTGGTATACATCTATCATGGTGTGGTATACATCTATCATGGTGTGGTGTGGTATACATCTATCATGGTGTGGTATACATCTATTATGGTGTGGTATACATCTATCATGGTGTGGTATACATCTATCATGGTGTGGTATACATCTATCATGGTGTGGTATACATCTATCATGGTGTGGTGTACATCTATCATGGTGTGGTATACATCTATCATGGTGTGGTATACATCTATCATGGTGTGGTGTGGTATACATCTATCATGGTGTGGTATACATCTATCATGGTGTGGTATACATCTATCATGGTGTGTGTGTGTGTACATCTATCATGGTGTGGTGTACATCTATCATGGTGTGGTATACATCTATTATGGTGTGGTATACATCTATCATGGTGTGGTATACATCTATCATGGTGTGGTATACATCTATCATGGTGTGGTATACATCTATCATGGTGTGGTATACATCTATCATGGTGTGGTATACATCTATCATGGTGTGGTATACATCTATCATGGTGTGGTATACATCTATCATGGTGTGGTATACATCTATCATGGTGTGGTATACATCTATCATGGTGTGGTGTACATCTATTATGGTGTGGTGGGTGTACATCTATTATGGTGTGGTATACATCTATCATGGTGTGGTATACATTATCATGGTGTGGTGTGGTATACATCTATTATGGTGTGGTATACATCTATTATGGTGTGGTGTGGTGTACATATATTATGGTGTGGTATACATCTATCATGGTGTGGTATACATCTATCATGGTGTGGTATACATCTATCATGGTGTGGTATACATCTATCATGGTGTGGTATACATCTATCATGGTGTGGTATACATCTATCATGGTGTGGTATACATCTATCATGGTGTGGTATACATCTATCATGGTGTGGTATACATCTATCATGGTGTGGTATACATCTATCATGGTGTGGTGTACATCTATCATGGTGTGGTATACATCTATCATGGTGTGGTGAGGTGTAATATATCATGGTGTGGTATACATCTATCATGGTGTGGTGTGGTGTACATCTATCATGGTGTGGTATACATCTATCATGGTGTGGTATACATCTATCATGGTGTGGTATACATATATCATGGTGTGGTATACATCTATCATGGTGGGGTATACATCTATCATGGTGTGGTATACATCTATCATGGTGTGGTATACATCTATCATGGTGTGGTATACATCTATCATGGTGTGGTGTGGTGTACATCTATCATGGTGTGGTATACATCTATCATGGTGTGGTATACATCTATCATGGTGTGGTGTACATCTATCATGGTGTGGTGTGGTGTACATATATTATGGTGTGGTATACATCTATCATGGTGTGGTATACATTTATCATGGTGTGGTGTGGTATACATCTATTATGGTGTGGTATACATCTATTATGGTGTGGTGTGGTGTGGTGTACATATATTATGGTGTGGTATACATCTATCATGGTGTGGTATACATCTATCATGGTGTGGTATACATCTATCATGGTGTGGTATACATCTATCATGGTGTGGTATACATCTATCATGGTGTGGTATACATCTATCATGGTGTGGTATACATCTATCATGGTGTGGTGTACATCTATCATGGTGTGGTGTACATCTATCATGGTGTGGTATACATCTATCATGGTGTGGTGTGGTGTACATCTATCATGGTGTGGTATACATCTATCATGGTGTGGTGTGGTATACATCTATCATGGTGTGGTATACATCTATCATGGTGTGGTATACATCTATCATGGTGTGGTATACATCTATCATGGTGTGGTATACATCTATCATGGTGTGGTATACATCTATCATGGTGTGGTATACATCTATCATGGTGTGGTGTGTGTACATCTATCATGGTGTGGTATACATCTATCATGGTGTGGTATACATCTATCATGGTGTGGTGTACATCTATCATGGTGTGGTATACATCTATCATGGTGTGGTATACATCTATCATGGTGTGGTGTGGTGTACATCTATCATGGTGTGGTGTACATCTATCATGGTGTGGTATACATCTATCATGGTGTGGTGTACATCTATCATGGTGTGGTATACATCTATCATGGTGTGGTATACATCTATCATGGTGTGGTATACATCTATCATGGTGTGGTATACATCTATCATGGTGTGGTGTGGTGTACATCTATTATGGTGTGGTATACATCTATCATGGTGTGGTATACATCTATCATGGTGTGGTGTACATCTATCATGGTGTGGTATACATCTATCATGGTGTGGTATACATCTATCATGGTGTGTGTGTGTACATCTATCATGGTGTGGTATACATCTATCATGGTGTGGTATACATCTATCATGGTGTGGTATACATCTATTATGGTGTGGTGTACATCTATCATGGTGTGGTGTACATCTATCATGGTGTGGTATACATCTATCATGGTGTGGTGTGGTATACATCTATCATGGTGTGGTATACATCTATCATGGTGTGGTGTACATCTATCATGGTGTGGTATACATCTATCATGGTGTGGTGGGTACATCTATCATGGTGTGGTGTACATCTATCATGGTGTGGTATACATCTATCATGGTGTGGTGTGGTATACATCTATCATGGTGTGGTATACATCTATCATGGTGTGGTATACATCTATCATGGTGTGGTATACATCTATCATGGTGTGGTATACATCTATCATGGTGTGGTATACATCTATCATGGTGTGGTATACATCTATCATGGTGTGGTATACATCTATCATGGTGTGGTATACATCTATCATGGTGTGGTATACATCTATCATGGTGTGGTGTGGTACATCTATCATGGTGTGGTATACATCTATCATGGTGTGGTGTGGTGTACATCTATCATGGTGTGGTATACATCTATCATGGTGTGGTATACATCTATCATGGTGTGGTATACATCTATATGGTGTGGTATACATCTATCATGGTGTGGTGTGGTGTACATCTATCATGGTGTGGTATACATCTATCATGGTGTGGTATACATCTATCATGGTGTGGTATACATCTATCATGGTGTGGTATACATCTATCATGGTGTGGTATACATCTATTATGGTGTGGTGTACATCTATCATGGTGTGGTGTACATCTATCATGGTGTGGTATACATCTATCATGGTGTGGTGTGGTGTACATCTATCATGGTGTGGTATACATCTATCATGGTGTGGTGTGGTATACATCTATCATGGTGTGGTATACATCTATTATGGTGTGGTATACATCTATCATGGTGTGGGTATACATCTATCATGGTGTGGTATACATCTATCATGGTGTGGTATACATCTATCATGGTGTGGTGTACATCTATCATGGTGTGGTATACATCTATCATGGTGTGGTATACATCTATCATGGTGTGGTGTGGTATACATCTATCATGGTGTGGTATACATCTATCATGGTGTGGTATACATCTATCATGGTGTAGTGTGGTGTACATCTATCATGGTGTGGTGTACATCTATCATGGTGTGGTATACATCTATTATGGTGTGGTGTGGTATACATCTATCATGGTGTGGTATACATCTATCATGGTGTGGTATACATCTATCATGGTGTGGTATACATCTATCATGGTGTGGTATACATCTATCATGGTGTGGTATACATCTATCATGGTGTGGTATACATCTATCATGGTGTGGTATACATCTATCATGGTGTGGTATACATCTATCATGGTGTGGTATACATCTATCATGGTGTGGTGTACATCTATTATGGTGTGGTGTGGTGTACATCTATCATGGTGTGGTATACATCTATCATGGTGTGGTATACATCTATCATGGTGTGGTGTGGTATACATCTATCATGGTGTGGTATACATCTATCATGGTGTGGTGTGGTGTGGTGTACATATCTTATGGTGTGGTATACATCTATCATGGTGTGGTATACATCTATCATGGTGTGGTATACATCTATCATGGTGTGGTATACATCTATCATGGTGTGGTATACATCTATCATGGTGTGGTATACATCTATCATGGTGTGGTATACATCTATCATGGTGTGGTGTACATCTATCATGGTGTGGTATACATCTATCATGGTGTGGTGTGGTGTACATCTATCATGGTGTGGTATACATCTATCATGGTGTGGTGTGGTGTACATCTATCATGGTGTGGTATACATCTATCATGGTGTGGTATACATCTATCATGGTGTGGTATACATCTATCATGGTGTGGTATACATCTATCATGGTGTGGTATACATCTATCATGGTGTGGTATACATCTATCATGGTGTGGTGTACATCTATCATGGTGTGGTATACATCTATCATGGTGTGGTGTGGTGTACATATCATGGTGTGGTATACATCTATCATGGTGTGGTATACATCTATCATGGTGTGGTATACATCTATCATGGTGTGGTATACATCTATCATGGTGTGGTATACATCTATCATGGTGTGGTGTGGTGTACATCTATCATGGTGTGGTATACATCTATCATGGTGTGGTATACATCTATCATGGTGTGGTATACATCTATCATGGTGTGGTATACATCTATCATGGTGTGGTATACATCTATCATGGTGTGGTGTACATCTATCATGGTGTGGTGTACATCTATCATGGTGTGGTATACATCTATCATGGTGTGGTATACATCTATCATGGTGTGGTGTGGTGTACATCTATCATGGTGTGGTATACATCTATCATGGTGTGGTGTGGTATACATCTATCATGGTGTGGTATACATCTATTATGGTGTGGTATACATCTATCATGGTGGGGTATACATCTATCATGGTGTGGTATACATCTATCATGGTGTGGTATACATCTATCATGGTGTGGTGTACATCTATCATGGTGTGGTATACATCTATCATGGTGTGGTATACATCTATCATGGTGTGGTGTATACATCTATCATGGTGTGGTATACATCTATCATGGTGTGGTATACATCTATCATGGTGTGGTGTGGTGTACATCTATCATGGTGTGGTGTACATCTATCATGGTGTGGTATACATCTATTATGGTGTGGTGTGGTATACATCTATCATGGTGTGGTATACATCTATCATGGTGTGGTATACATCTATCATGGTGTGGTATACATCTATCATGGTGTGGTATACATCTATCATGGTGTGGTATACATCTATCATGGTGTGGTATACATCTATCATGGTGTGGTATACATCTATCATGGTGTGGTATACATCTATCATGGTGTGGTATACATCTATCATGGTGTGGTGTACATCTATTATGGTGTGGTGGGTGTACATCTATTATGGTGTGGTATACATCTATCATGGTGTGGTATACATTTATCATGGTGTGGTGTGGTATACATCTATCATGGTGTGGTATACATCTATTATGGTGTGGTGTGGTGTGGTGTACATATATTATGGTGTGGTATACATCTATCATGGTGTGGTATACATCTATCATGGTGGGGTATACATCTATCATGGTGTGGTATACATCTATCATGGTGTGGTATACATCTATCATGGTGTGGTATACATCTATCATGGTGTGGTATACATCTATCATGGTGTGGTATACATCTATCATGGTGTGGTATACATCTATCATGGTGTGGTATACATCTATCATGGTGTGGTGTACATCTATCATGGTGTGGTATACATCTATCATGGTGTGGTGGGTGTTCATCTATCATGGTGTGGTATACATCTATCATGGTGTGGTGTGGTGTACATCTATCATGGTGTGGTATACATCTATCATGGTGTGGTATACATCTATCATGGTGTGGTATACATCTATCATGGTGTGGTATACATCTATCATGGTGGGTATACATCTATCATGGTGTGGTATACATCTATCATGGTGTGGTATACATCTATCATGGTGTGGTATACATCTATCATGGTGTGGTGTGGTGTACATCTATCATGGTGTGGTATACATCTATCATGGTGTGGTATACATCTATCATGGTGTGGTATACATCTAGTATGGTGTGGTGTACATCTATCATGGTGTGGTGTGGTGTACATCTATCATGGTGTGGTATACATCTATCAGGGTGTGGTGTGGTGTACATCTATCATGGTGTGGTATACATCTATCATGGTGTGGTGTGGTGGTGTACATATATTATGGTGTGGTATACATCTATCATGGTGTGGTATACATCTATCATGGTGTGGTATACATCTATCATGGTGTGGTATACATCTATCATGGTGTGGTATACATCTATCATGGTGTGGTATACATCTATCATGGTGTGGTATACATCTATCATGGTGTGGTGTACATCTATCATGGTGTGGTGTACATCTATCATGGTGTGGTATACATCTATCATGGTGTGGTATACATCTATCATGGTGTGGTATACATCTATCATGGTGTGGTATACATCTATCATGGTGTGGTATACATCTATCATGGTGTGGTATACATCTATCATGGTGTGGTGTACATCTATCATGGTGTGGTATACATCTATCATGGTGTGGTATACATCTATCATGGTGTGGTGTGGTATACATCTATCATGGTGTGGTATACATCTATCATGGTGTGGTATACATCTATCATGGTGTGGTGGTGTACATCTATCATGGTGTGGTATACATCTATCATGGTGTGGTATACATCTATCATGGTGTGGTGTGGTATACATCTATCATGGTGTGGTATACATCTATCATGGTGTGGTATACATCTATCATGGTGTGGTATACATCTATCATGGTGTGGTATACATCTATCATGGTGTGGTATACATCTATCATGGTGTGGTATACATCTATCATGGTGTGGTATACATCTATCATGGTGTGGTGTACATCTATCATGGTGTGGTATACATCTATCATGGTGTGGTGTGGTGTACATCATGGTGTGGTATACATCTATCATGGTGTGGTGTGGTGTACATCTATCATGGTGTGGTATACATCTATTATGGTGTGGTATACATCTATCATGGTGTGGTATACATCTATTATGGTGTGGTGTACATCTATCATGGTGTGGTGTGGTGTACATCTATCATGGTGTGGTATACATCTATTATGGTGTGGTATACATCTATCATGGTGTGGTATACATTTATCATGGTGTGGTATACATCTATCATGGTGTGGTATACATCTATTATGGTGTGGTGTACATCTATCATGGTGTGGTGTACATCTATCATGGTGTGGTATACATCTATCATGGTGTGGTGTGGTGTACATCTATCATGGTGTGGTATACATCTATTATGGTGTGGTGTGGTATACATCTATCATGGTGTGGTATACATCTATTATGGTGTGGTATACATCTATCATGGTGTGGTATACATCTATCATGGTGTGGTATACATCTATCATGGTGTGGTATACATCTATCATGGTGTGGTGTACATCTATCATGGTGTGGTATACATCTATCATGGTGTGGTATACATCTATCATGGTGTGGTGTGGTATACATCTATCATGGTGTGGTATACATCTATCATGGTGTGGTATACATCTATCATGGTGTAGTGTGGTGTACATCTATCATGGTGTGGTGTACATCTATCATGGTGTGGTATACATCTATTATGGTGTGGTGTGGTATACATTTATCATGGTGTGGTATACATCTATCATGGTGTGGTATACATCTATCATGGTGTGGTATACATCTATCATGGTGTGGTATACATCTATCATGGTGTGGTAAACATCTATCATGGTGTGATATACATCTATCATGGTGTTGTATACATCTATCATGGTGTGGTATACATCTATCATGGTGTGGTATACATCTATCATGGTGTGGTGTACATCTATTATGGTGTGGTGTGGTGTACATATATTATGGTGTGGTATACATCTATCATGGTGTGGATTACATTTATCATGGTGTGGTGTGGTATACATCTATTATGGTGTGGTATACATCTATTATGGTGTGGTGTGGTGTGGTGTACATATATTATGGTGTGGTATACATCTATCATGGTGTGGTATACATCTATCATGGTGTGGTATACATCTATCATGGTGTGGTATACATCTATCATGGTGTGGTATACATCTATCATGGTGTGGTATACATCTATCATGGTGTGGTATACATCTATCATGGTGTGGTATACATCTATCATGGTGTGGTATACATCTATTATGGTGTGGTATACATCTATCATGGTGTGGTGTACATCTATCATGGTGTGGTATACATCTATCATGGTGTGGTGTGGTGTTCATATATCATGGTGTGGTATACATCTATCATGGTGTGGTGTGGTGTACATCTATCATGGTGTGGTATACATCTATTATGGTGTGGTATACATCTATCATGGTGTGGTATACATCTATCATGGTGTGGTATACATCTATCATGGTGTGGTATACATCTATCATGGTGTGGTATACATCTATCATGGTGTGGTATACATCTATCATGGTGTGGTATACATCTATCATGGTGTGGTGTGGTGTACATCTATCATGGTGTGGTATACATCTATCATGGTGTGGTATACATCTATCATGGTGTGGTATACATCTATCATGGTGTGGTGTACATCTATTATGGTGTGGTGTGGAATACATTTATCATGGTGTGGTGTGGTATACATCTATCATGGTGTGGTATACATCTATCATGGTGTGTGTGTACATATATCATGGTGTGGTATACATCTATCATGGTGTGGTATACATCTATCATGGTGTGGTATACATCTATCATGGTGTGGTATACATCTATCATGGTGTGGTATACATCTATCATGGTGTGGTATACATCTATCATGGTGTGGTATACATCTATCATGGTGTGGTGTACATCTATCATGGTGTGGTGTACATCTATCATGGTGTGGTATACATCTATCATGGTGTGGTATACATCTATCATGGTGTGGTATACATCTATCATGGTGTGGTATACATCTATCATGGTGTGGTATACATCTATCATGGTGTGGTATACATCTATCATGGTGTGGTATACATCTATCATGGTGTGGTATACATCTATCATGGTGTGGTATACATCTATCATGGTGTGGTATACATCTATCATGGTGTGGTGTGGTGTACATCTATCATGGTGTGGTATACATCTATCATGGTGTGGTGTGGTATACATCTATCATGGTGTGGTATACATCTATCATGGTGTGGTATACATCTATCATGGTGTGGTATACATCTATCATGGTGTGGTATACATCTATCATGGTGTGGTATACATCTATCATGGTGTGGTATACATCTATCATGGTGTGGTATACATCTATCATGGTGTGGTATACATCTATCATGGTGTGGTGTGGTATACATCTATCATGGTGTGGTATACATCTATCATGGTGTGGTATACATCTATCATGGTGTGTGTGTACATCTATCATGGTGTGGTATACATCTATCATGGTGTGGTATACATCTATCA
This sequence comes from Oncorhynchus kisutch, assembly GCF_002021735.2. Taxonomy (NCBI): domain Eukaryota; kingdom Metazoa; phylum Chordata; class Actinopteri; order Salmoniformes; family Salmonidae; genus Oncorhynchus; species Oncorhynchus kisutch. Next base: position 94,691,689 of record NC_034188.2, on the reverse strand, counting down.
TGGTGTGTGTGGTGTACATCTATCATGGTGTGGTGTACATCTATCATGGTGTGGTATACATCTATCATGGTGTGGTGTGGTATACATCTATCATGGTGTGGTATACATCTATCATGGTGTGGTATACATCTATCATGGTGTGGTATACATCTATCATGGTGTGGTATACATCTATCATGGTGTGGTATACATCTATCATGGTGTGGTGTACATCTATCATGGTGTGGTATACATCTATCATGGTGTGGTATACATCTATCATGGTGTGGTATACATCTATCATGGTGTGGTATACATCTATCATGGTGTGGTATACATCTATCATGGTGTGGTATACATCTATCATGGTGTGGTATACATCTATCATGGTGTGGTATACATCTATCATGGTGTGGTATACATCTATCATGGTGTGGTGTACATCTATCATGGTGTGGTGCGGTGTACATATATTATGGTGTGGTATACATCTATCATGGTGTGGTATACATTATCATGGTGTGGTGTGGTATACATCTATCATGGTGTGGTATACATCTATTATGGTGTGGTGTGGTGTGGTGTACATATATTATGGTGTGGTATACATCTATCATGGTGTGGTATACATCTATCATGGTGTGGTATACATCTATCATGGTGTGGTATACATCTATCATGGTGTGGTATACATCTATCATGGTGTGGTATACATCTATCATGGTGTGGTATACATCTATCATGGTGTGGTATACATCTATCATGGTGTGGTATACATCTATCATGGTGTGGTATATATCTATCATGGTGTGGTGTACATCTATCATGGTGTGGTATACATCTATCATGGTGTGGTGGGTGTTCATATATCATGGTGTGGTATACATCTATCATGGTGTGGTGTGGTGTACATCTATCATGGTGTGGTATACATCTATCATGGTGTGGTATACATCTATCATGGTGTGGTATACATCTATTATGGTGTGGTATACATCTATCATGGTGTGGTATACATCTATCATGGTGTGGTATACATCTATCATGGTGTGGTATACATCTATCATGGTGTGGTATACATCTATCATGGTGTGGTGTGGTGTACATCTATCATGGTGTGGTATACATCTATCATGGTGTGGTATACATCTATCATGGTGTGGTATACATCTATCATGGTGTGGTGTACATCTATTATGGTGTGGTGTGGAATACATTTATCATGGTGTGGTGTGGTATACATCTATCATGGTGTGGTATACATCTATCATGGTGTGGTGTGGTGTACATCTATTATGGTGTGGTATACATCTATCATGGTGTGGTATACATCTATCATGGTGTGGTATACATCTATCATGGTGTGGTATACATCTATCATGGTGTGGTATACATCTATCATGGTGTGGTATACATCTATCATGGTGTGGTATACATCTATCATGGTGTGGTGTACATCTATCATGGTGTGGTGTACATCTATCATGGTGTGGTATACATCTATCATGGTGTGGTGTGGTGTACATCTATCATGGTGTGGTATACATCTATCATGGTGTGGTGTGTATACATCTATCATGGTGTGGTATACATCTATTGGTGTGGTATACATCTATCATGGTGTGGTATACATCTATCATGGTGTGGTATACATCTATCATGGTGTGGTATACATCTATCATGGTGTGGTGTACATCTATCATGGTGTGGTATACATCTATCATGGTGTGGTATACATCTATCATGGTGTGGTGTGGTATACATCTATCATGGTGTGGTATACATCTATCATGGTGTGGTATACATCTATCATGGTGTGGTGTGGTGTACATCTATCATGGTGTGGTATACATCTATCATGGTGTGGTATACATCTATCATGGTGTGGTGTGGTGTACATCTATCATGGTGTGGTGTACATATATCATGGTGTGGTATACATCTATCATGGTGTGGTGTGGTATACATCTATCATGGTGTGGTATACATCTATCATGGTGTGGTATACATCTATCATGGTGTGGTATACATCTATCATGGTGTGGTATACATCTATCATGGTATGGTATACATCTATCATGGTGTGGTGTACATCTATCATGGTGTGGTATACATCTATCATGGTGTGGTATACATCTATCATGGTGTGGTGTGGTATACATCTATCATGGTGTGGTATACATCTATCATGGTGTGGTATACATCTATCATGGTGTGTGTGGTGTACATCTATCATGGTGTGGTGTACATCTATCATGGTGTGGTATACATCTATCATGGTGTGGTGTGGTATACATCTATCATGGTGTGGTATACATCTATCATGGTGTGGTATACATCTATCATGGTGTGGTATACATCTATCATGGTGTGGTGGGTGTACATATATCATGGTGTGGTATACATCTATCATGGTGTGGTGTGGTGTACATCTATCATGGTGTGGTATACATCTATCATGGTGTGGTATACATCTATCATGGTGTGGTATACATCTATTATGGTGTGGTATACATCTATCATGGTGGGGTATACATCTATCATGGTGTGGTATACATCTATCATGGTGTGGTATACATCTATCATGGTGTGGTATACATCTATCATGGTGTGGTGTACATCTATCATGGTGTGGTATACATCTATCATGGTGTGGTATACATCTATCATGGTGTGGTATACATCTATCATGGTGTGGTGTACATCTATCATGGTGTGGTGTGGATACATCTATCATGGTGTGTGTGGTATACATCTATCATGGTGTGGTATACATCTATCATGGTGTGGTGTGGTGTACATCTATCATGGTGTGGTATACATCTATCATGGTGTGGTATACATCTATCATGGTGTGGTATACATCTATCATGGTGTGGTATACATCTATCATGGTGTGGTATACATCTATCATGGTGTGGTATACATCTATCATGGTGTGGTATACATCTATCATGGTGTGGTGTACATCTATCATGGTGTGGTGTACATCTATCATGGTGTGGTATACATCTATCATGTGTGTGTGGTGTACATCTATCATGGTGTGGTATACATCTATCATGGTGTGGTGTGGTATACATCTATCATGGTGTGGTATACATCTATTATGGTGTGGTATACATCTATCATGGTGGGGTATACATCTATCATGGTGTGGTATACATCTATCATGGTGTGGTATACATCTATCATGGTGTGGTATACATCTATCATGGTGTGGTATACATCTATCATGGTGTGGTATACATCTATCATGGTGTGGTGTGGTATACATCTATCATGGTGTGGTATACATCTATCATGGTGTGGTATACATCTATCATGGTGTGGTGTACATCTATCATGGTGTGGTATACATCTATCATGGTGTGGTATACATCTATCATGGTGTGGTGTGGTGTACATCTATCATGGTGTGGTGTACATATATCATGGTGTGGTATACATCTATCATGGTGTGGTGTGGTATACATCTATCATGGTGTGGTATACATCTATTATGGTGTGGTATACATCTATCATGGTGTGGTATACATCTATCATGGTGTGGTATACATCTATCATGGTGTGGTATACATCTATCATGGTGTGGTGTACATCTATCATGGTGTGGTATACTTCTATCATGGTGTGGTATACATCTATCATGGTGTGGTGTGGTATACATCTATCATGGTGTGGTATACATCTATCATGGTGTGGTATACATCTATCATGGTGTAGTGTGGTGTACATCTATCATGGTGTGGTGTACATCTATCATGGTGTGGTATACATCTATTATGGTGTGGTGTGGTATACATCTATCATGGTGTGGTATACATCTATCATGGTGTGGTATACATCTATCATGGTGTGGTATACATCTATCATGGTGTGGTATACATCTATCATGGTGTGGTATACATCTATCATGGTGTGGTATACATCTATCATGGTGTGGTATACATCTATCATGGTGTGGTATACATCTATCATGGTGTGGTATACATCTATCATGGTGTGGTGTACATCTATTATGGTGTGGTGCGGTGTACATATATCATGGTGTGGTATACATCTATCATGGTGTGGTATACATCTATCATGGTGTGGTGTGGTATACATCTATCATGGTGTGGTATACATCTATTATGGTGTGGTGTGGTGTGGTGTACATATATCATGGTGTGGTATACATCTATCATGGTGTGGTATACATCTATCATGGTGGGGTATACATCTATCATGGTGTGGTATACATCTATCATGGTGTGGTATACATCTATCATGGTGTGGTATACATTTATCATGGTGTGGTATACATCTATCATGGTGTGGTATACATCTATCATGGTGTGGTATACATCTATCATGGTGTGGTATACATCTATCATGGTGTGGTATACATCTATCATGGTGTGTGTGGTGTACATCTATCATGGTGTGGTGTACATCTATCATGGTGTGGTATACATCTATCATGGTGTGGTGTGGTATACATCTATCATGGTGTGGTATACATCTATCATGGTGTGGTATACATCTATCATGGTGTGGTATACATCTATCATGGTGTGGTATACATCTATCATGGTGTGGTATACATCTATCATGGTGTGGTATACATCTATCATGGTGTGGTATACATCTATCATGGTGTGGTATACATCTATCATGGTGTGGTATACATCTATCATGGTGTGGTGTACATCTATTATGGTGTGGTGGTGTACATATATCATGGTGTGGTATACATCTATCATGGTGTGGTATACATTATCATGGTGTGGTGTGGTATACATCTATCATGGTGTGGTATACATCTATTATGGTGTGGTGTGGTGTGGTGTACATATATTATGGTGTGGTATACATCTATCATGGTGTGGTATACATCTATCATGGTGTGGTATACATCTATCATGGTGTGGTATACATCTATCATGGTGTGGTATACATCTATCATGGTGTGGTATACATCTATCATGGTGTGGTATACATCTATCATGGTGTGGTATACATCTATCATGGTGTGGTATACATCTATCATGGTGTGGTATACATCTATCATGGTGTGGTATACATCTATCATGGTGTGGTGTACATCTATCATGGTGTGGTATACATCTATCATGGTGTGGTGAGGTGTTCATATATCATGGTGTGGTATACATCTATCATGGTGTGGTGTGGTGTACATCTATCATGGTGTGGTATACATCTATCATGGTGTGGTATACATCTATCATGGTGTGGTATACATCTATCATGGTGTGGTATACATCTATCATGGTGGGGTATACATCTATCATGGTGTGGTATACATCTATCATGGTGTGGTATACATCTATCATGGTGTGGTATACATCTATCATGGTGTGGTGTGGTGTACATCTATCATGGTGTGGTATACATCTATCATGGTGTGGTATACATCTATCATGGTGTGGTATACATCTATCATGGTGTGGTGTACATCTATTATGGTGTGGTGCGGTGTACATATATTATGGTGTGGTATACATCTATCATGGTGTGGTATACATCTATCATGGTGTGGTGTGGTATACATCTATCATGGTGTGGTATACATCTATTATGGTGTGTGTGGTGTGGTGTACATATATTATGGTGTGGTATACATCTATCATGGTGTGGTATACATCTATCATGGTGTGGTATACATCTATCATGGTGTGGTATACATCTATCATGGTGTGGTATACATCTATCATGGTGTGGTATACATCTATCATGGTGTGGTATACATCTATCATGGTGTGGTGTACATCTATCATGGTGTGGTGTACATCTATCATGGTGTGGTATACATCTATCATGGTGTGGTGTGGTGTACATCTATCATGGTGTGGTATACATCTATCATGGTGTGGTGTGGTATACATCTATCATGGTGTGGTATACATCTATCATGGTGTGGTATACATCTATCATGGTGGGTATACATCTATCATGGTGTGGTATACATCTATCATGGTGTGGTATACATCTATCATGGTGTGGTATACATCTATCATGGTGTGGTATACATCTATCATGGTGTGGTATACATCTATCATGGTGTGGTGTGGTATACATCTATCATGGTGTGGTATACATCTATCATGGTGTGGTATACATCTATCATGGTGTGGTGTGGTGTACATCTATCATGGTGTGGTATACATCTATCATGGTGTGGTATACATCTATCATGGTGTGGTATACATCTATCATGGTGTGGTATACATCTATCATGGTGTGGTGTGGTGTACATCTATCATGGTGTGGTGTACATCTATCATGGTGTGGTATACATCTATCATGGTGTGGTGTGGTATACATCTATCATGGTGTGGTATACATCTATCATGGTGTGGTATACATCTATCATGGTGTGGTATACATCTATCATGGTGTGGTATACATCTATCATGGTGTGGTATACATCTATCATGGTGTGGTGTACATCTATCATGGTGTGGTATACATCTATCATGGTGTGGTATACATCTATCATGGTGTGGTGTGGTATACATCTATCATGGTGTGGTATACATCTATCATGGTGTGGTATACATCTATCATGGTGTGTGTGGTGTACATCTATCATGGTGTGGTGTACATCTATCATGGTGTGGTATACATCTATCATGGTGTGGTGTGGTATACATCTATCATGGTGTGGTATACATCTATCATGGTGTGGTATACATCTATCATGGTGTGGTATACATCTATCATGGTGTGGTATACATCTATCATGGTGTGGTATACATCTATCATGGTGTGGTATACATCTATCATGGTGTGGTATACATCTATCATGGTGTGGTATACATCTATCATGGTGTGGTATACATCTATCATGGTGTGGTGTACATCTATTATGGTGTGGTGGTGTACATATATTATGGTGTGGTATACATCTATCATGGTGTGGTATACATCTATCATGGTGTGGTGTGGTATACATCTATTATGGTGTGGTATACATCTATTATGGTGTGGTGTGGTGTGGTGTACATATATTATGGTGTGGTATACATCTATCATGGTGTGGTATACATCTATCATGGTGTGGTATACATCTATCATGGTGTGGTATACATCTATCATGGTGTGGTATACATCTATCATGGTGTGGTATACATCTATCATGGTGTGGTATACATCTATCATGGTGTAGTGTGGTGTACATCTATCATGGTGTGGTGTACATCTATCATGGTGTGGTATACATCTATCATGGTGTGGTGTGGTATACATCTATCATGGTGTGGTATACATCTATCATGGTGTGGTATACATCTATCATGGTGTGGTATACATCTATCATGGTGTGGTATACATCTATCATGGTGTGGTATACATCTATCATGGTGTGGTATACATCTATCATGGTGTGGTATACATCTATCATGGTGTGGTATACATCTATCATGGTGTGGTATACATCTATCATGGTGTGGTGTACATCTATTATGGTGTGGTGCGGTGTACATCTATCATGGTGTGGTATACATCTATCATGGTGTGGTATACATCTATCATGGTGTGGTGTGGTATACATCTATTATGGTGTGGTATACATCTATCATGGTGTGGTGTGGTGTGGTGTACATATATTATGGTGTGGTATACATCTATCATGGTGTGGTATACATCTATCATGGTGTGGTATACATCTATCATGGTGTGGTATACATCTATCATGGTGTGGTATACATCTATCATGGTGTGGTATACATTATCATGGTGTGGTATACATCTATCATGGTGTGGTATACATCTATCATGGTGTGGTATACATCTATCATGGTGTGGTATACATCTATCATGGTGTGGTGTACATCTATCATGGTGTGGTATACATCTATCATGGTGTGGTGAGGTACATATATCATGGTGTGGTATACATCTATCATGGTGTGGTGTGGTGTACATCTATCATGGTGTGGTATACATCTATCATGGTGTGGTATACATCTATCATGGTGTGGTATACATCTATTATGGTGTGGTATACATCTATCATGGTGGGTATACATCTATCATGGTGTGGTATACATCTATCATGGTGTGGTATACATCTATCATGGTGTGTATACATGTATACATCTATCATGGGTGTACATCTATCATGGTGTGGTATACATCTATCATGGTGTGGTGTGGTGTGTGTACATCTATCATGGTGTGGTATACATCTATCATGGTGTGGTATACATCTATCATGGTGTGGTATACATCTATCATGGTGTGGTGTACATCTATTATGGTGTGGTGTGGTGTACATATATTATGGTGTGGTATACATCTATCATGGTGTGGTATACATCTATCATGGTGTGGTGTGGTATACATCTATTATGGTGTGGTATACATCTATTATGGTGTGGTGTGGTGTGGTGTACATCTATTATGGTGTGGTATACATCTATCATGGTGTGGTATACATCTATCATGGTGTGGTATACATCTATCATGGTGTGGTATACATCTATCATGGTGTGGTATACATCTATCATGGTGTGGTATACATCTATCATGGTGTGGTATACATCTATCATGGTGTGGTGTACATCTATCATGGTGTGGTGTACATCTATCATGGTGTGGTATACATCTATCAGGGTGGTGTGGTGTACATCTATCATGGTGTGGTATACATCTATCATGGTGTGTGTGGTATACATCTATCATGGTGTGGTATACATATATCATGGTGTGGTATACATCTATCATGGTGGGGTATACATCTATCATGGTGTGGTATACATCTATCATGGCGTGGTATACATCTATCATGGTGTGGTGTACATCTATCATGGTGTGGTATACATCTATCATGGTGTGGTATACATCTATCATGGTGTGGTGTGGTACATCTATCATGGTGTGGTATACATCTATCATGGTGTGGTATACATCTATCATGGTGTGGTGTGGTGTACATCTATCATGGTGTGGTATACATCTATCATGGTGTGGTATACATCTATCATGGTGTGGTGTGGTGTACATCTATCATGGTGTGGTGTACATCTATCATGGTGTGGTATACATCTATCATGGTGTGGTGTGGTGTACATCTATCATGGTGTGGTATACATCTATCATGGTGTGGTGTGGTGTACATCTATCATGGTGTGGTATACATCTATCATGGTGTGGTATACATCTATCATGGTGTGGTATACATCTATTATGGTGTGGTATACATCTATCATGGTGGGTATACATCTATCATGGTGTGGTATACATCTATCATGGTGTGGTATACATCTATCATGGTGTGGTATACATCTATCATGTGTGGTGGTGGTGTGTGTACATCTATCATGGTGTGGTATACATCTATCATGGTGTGGTATACATCTATCATGGTGTGGTATACATCTATCATGGTGTGGTGTACATCTATCATGGTGTGGTGTGGTGTACATATATGGTGTGGTATACATCTATCATGGTGTGGTATACATCTATTATGGTGTGGTGTGGTATACATCTATTATGGTGTGGTATACATCTATTATGGTGTGGTGTGGTGTGGTGTACATATATTATGGTGTGGTATACATCTATCATGGTGTGGTATACATCTATCATGGTGTGGTATACATCTATCATGGTGTGGTATACATCTATCATGGTGTGGTATACATCTATCATGGTGTGGTATACATCTATCATGGTGTGGTATACATCTATCATGGTGTGGTGTACATCTATCATGGTGTGGTGTACATCTATCATGGTGTGGTATACATCTATCATGGTGTGGTGTGTGTACATCTATCATGGTGTGGTATACATCTATCATGGTGTGGTGTGGTATACATCTATCATGGTGTGGTATACATCTATCATGGTGTGGTATACATCTATCATGGTGGGGTATACATCTATCATGGTGTGGTATACATCTATCATGGTGTGGTATACATCTATCATGGTGTGGTGTACATCTATCATGGTGTGGTATACATCTATCATGGTGTGGTATACATCTATCATGGTGTGGTGTGGTATACATCTATCATGGTGTGGTATACATCTATCATGGTGTGGTATACATCTATCATGGTGTGGTGTGGTGTACATCTATCATGGTGTGGTATACATCTATCATGGTGTGGTATACATCTATCATGGTGTGGTGTGGTGTACATCTATCATGGTGTGGTATACATCTATCATGGTGTGGTATACATCTATCATGGTGGTGTGTATACATCTATCATGGTGTGGTATACATCTATCATGGTGTGGTATACATCTATCATGGTGTGGTATACATCTATCATGGTGTGGTATACATCTATCATGGTGTGGTATACATCTATCATGGTGTGGTATACATCTATCATGGTGTGGTATACATCTATCATGGTGTGGTGTACATCTATCATGGTGTGGTATACATCTATCATGGTGTGGTATACATCTATCATGGTGTGGTGTGGTATACATCTATCATGGTGTGGTATACATCTATCATGGTGTGGTATACATCTATCATGGTGTGGTATACATCTATCATGGTGTGGTATACATCTATCATGGTGTGGTATACATCTATCATGGTGTGGTATACATCTATCATGGTGTGGTATACATCTATCATGGTGTGGTATACATCTATCATGGTGTGGTATACATCTATCATGGTGTGGTGTACATCTATTATGGTGTGGTGCGGTGTACATATATTATGGTGTGGTATACATCTATCATGGTGTGGAATACATTATCATGGTGTGGTGTGGTATACATCTATTATGGTGTGGTATACATCTATTATGGTGTGGTGTGGTGTGGTGTGGTGTACATATATTATGGTGTGGTATACATCTATCATGGTGTGGTATACATCTATCATGGTGTGGTATACATCTATCATGGTGTGGTATACATCTATCATGGTGTGGTATACATCTATCATGGTGTGGTATACATCTATCATGGTGTGGTATACATCTATCATGGTGTGGTATACATCTATCATGGTGTAGTGTGGTGTACATCTATCATGGTGTGGTGTACATCTATCATGGTGTGGTATACATCTATTATGGTGTGGTGTGGTATACATTTATCATGTTGCGGTATACATCTATCATGGTGTGGTATACATCTATCATGGTGTGGTATACATCTATCATGGTGTGGTATACATCTATCATGGTGTGGTAAACATCTATCATGGTGTGGTATACATCTATCATGGTGTTGTATACATCTATCATGGTGTGGTATACATCTATCATGGTGTGGTATACATCTATCATGGTGTGGTGTACATCTATTATGGTGTGGTGTGGTGTACATCTATATGGTGTGGTATACATCTATCATGGTGTGGATACATTATCATGGTGTGGTGTGGTATACATCTATTATGGTGTGGTGGGGGTGTGTGTGTGTACATATATTATGGTGTGGTATACATCTATCATGGTGTGGTATACATCTATCATGGTGGGGTATACATCTATCATGGTGTGGTATACATCATCATGGTGTGGTATACATCTTCATGGTGTGGTATACATTTATCATGGTGTGGTATACATCTATCATGGTGTGGTATAATCTATCATGGTGTGGTATACATCTATTATGGTGTGGTATAGCATCTATCATGGTGTGGTATACATCTATCATGGTGTAGTGTGTTTACATCTATCATGGTGTGGTGTACATCTATCATGTGTGGTATACATCTATTTATGGTGTGGTGTGGTATACATTTATCATGTTGCGGTATACATCTATCATGGTGTGGTATACATCATTCATGGTGTGGTATACATCTATTCATGGTGTGGTATACATTTAATCATGTTGTGGTATACATCTATCATGGTGTGGTATACATCTATCATGGTGGTAGTGTGGTGTAACATCATCATTGGTGTGGTGTACATTCTATCATGGGTGTGGTATACATCTATATATGGTGTGTGTGGTATACATTTATCATGTTTGGCGGTATAATCTATCATGGTGTGGTATACATATATCATGGTGTGGGTATACATCTATCATGGTGTGGTATACATTATATCATGGTGTGGTAAACATCTATCATGGTGTGATATACATCTATCATGGTGTTGTATACATCTATCATGGTGTGGTATACATCTATCATGGTTGTGGTATACATCTATCATGGTGTGGGGTGTACATCTATTATGGTGTGGTGCGTGTACATATATTATGGTGTGGTATACATCTATCATTGTGTGGAATACATTTACCATGGTGTGGTGTGGTATACATCTATTATGGTGTGGTATACATCTATTATGTGTGGTGTGGTGTGGTGTACATATATTATGGTGTGGTATACATCTATCATGGTGTGGTATACATCTATCATGGTGGGGTATACATCTATCATGGTGTGGTATACATCTATCATGGTGTGGTATACATCTATCATGGTGTGGTATACATTTATCATGGTGTGGTATACATCTATCATGGTGTGGTATACATCTATCATGGTGTGGTATACATCTATTATGGTGTGGTATACATCTATCATGGTGTGGTATACATCTATCATGGTGTAGTGTGGTGTACATCTATCATGGTGTGGTGTACATCTATCATGGTGTGGTATACATCTATTATGTGTGGGTGTGGTATACATTTATCATGTTGCGGTATACATCTATCATGGTGTGGTATACATCTATCATGGTGTGGTATACATCTATCATGGTGTGGTATACATATATCATGGTGTGGTAAACATCTATCATGGTGTGATATACATCTATCATGGTGTTGTATACATCTATCATGGTGTGGTATACATCTATCTGGTGTGGTATACATCTATCATGGTGTGGTGTACATCTATTATGGTGTGGTGCGGTGTACATATATTATGGTGTGGTATACATCTATCATTGTGTGGAATACATTTATCATGGTGTGGTGTGGTATACATCTATTATGGTGTGGTATACATCTATTATGGTGTGGTGTGGTGTGGTGTACATATATTATGGTGTGGTATACATCTATCATGGTGTGGTGAGGTGTTCATATATCATGGTGTGATATACATCTATCATGGTGTGGTGTGGTGTACATCTATCATGGTGTGGTATACATCTATTATGGTGTGGTATACATCTATCATGGTGTGGTATACATATATTATGGTGTGGTATACATCTATCATGGTGGGGTAAACATCTATCATGGTGTGGTATACATCTATCATGGTGTGGTATACATCTATCATGGTGTGGTATACATCTATCATGGTGTGGTGTGGTGTGGTGTACATCTATCATGGTGTGGGTTTACATCTATCATGGTGTGGTATACATCTATCATGGTGTGGTATACATCTATCATGGTGTGTGTACATCTATTATGGTGTGGTGCGGTGTACATATATTATGGTGTGGTATACATCTATCATGGTGTGGAATACATTTATCATGGTGTGGTGTGGTATACATCTATTATGGTGTGGTATACATCTATTATGGTGTGGTGTGGTGTGGTGTACATATATTATGGTGTGGTATACATCTATCATGGTGTGGTATACATCTATCATGGTGTGGTATACATCTATCATGGTGTGGTATACATCTATCATGGTGTGGTATACATCTACCATGGTGTGGTATACATTATCATGGTGTGGTATACATCTATTATGGTGTGGTGTACATCTATCATGGTGTGGTGTACATCTATCATGTTGTGGTATACATCTATCAGGGTGTGGTGTGGTGTACATCTATCATGGTGTGGTATACATCTATTATGGTGTGGTGTGGTATACATCTATCATGGTGTGGTATACATATATTATGGTGTGGTATACATCTATCATATTGGGGTATACATCTATCATGGTGTGGTATACATCTATCATGGCATGGTATACATCTATCATGGTGTGGTGTACATCTATCATGGTGTGGTATACTTCTATCATGGTGTGGTATACATCTATCATGGTGTGGTGTGGTATACATCTATCATGGTGTGGTATACATCTATTATGGTGTGGTATACATCTATCATGGTGTGGTGTGGTGTACATCTATCATGGTGTGGTATACATCTATCATGGTGTGGTATACATCTATCATGGTGTGGTGTGGTGTACATCTATCATGGTGTGGTGTACATATATCATGGTGTGGTATACATCTATTATGGTGTGGTGAGGTGTTCATATATCATGGTGTGGTATACATCTATCATGGTGTGGTGTGGTGTACATCTATCATGGTGTGGTATACATCTATTATGGTGTGGTATACATCTATCATGGTGTGGTATACATATATTATGGTGTGGTATACATCTATCATGGTGGGGTAAACATCTATCATGGTGTGGTATACATCTATCATGGTGTGGTATACATCTATCATGGTGTGGTATAGATCTATCATGGTGTGGTGTGGTGTGGTGTACATCTATCATGGTGTGGTATACATCTATCATGGTGTGGTATACATCTATCATGGTGTGGTATACATCTATCATGGTGTGGTGTACATCTATTATGGTGTGGTGCGGTGTACATATATTATGGTGTGGTATACATCTATCATGGTGTGGAATACATTTATCATGGTGTGGTGTGGTATACATCTATTATGGTGTGGTATACATCTATTATGGTGTGGTGTGGTGTGGTGTACATATATTATGGTGTGGTATACATCTATCATGGTGTGGTATACATCTATCATGGTGTGGTATACATCTATCATGGTGTGGTATACATCTATCATGGTGTGGTATACATCTACCATGGTGTGGTATACATTTATCATGGTGTGGTATACATCTATTATGGTGTGGTGTACATCTATCATGGTGTGGTGTACATCTATCATGTTGTGGTATACATCTATCAGGGTGTGGTGTGGTGTACATCTATCATGGTGTGGTATACATCTATTATGGTGTGGTGTGGTATACATCTATCATGGTGTGGTATACATATATTATGGTGTGGTATACATCTATCATATTGGGGTATACATCTATCATGGTGTGGTATACATCTATCATGGCATGGTATACATCTATCATGGTGTGGTGTACATCTATCATGGTGTGGTATACTTCTATCATGGTGTGGTATACATCTATCATGGTGTGGTGTGGTATACATCTATCATGGTGTGGTATACATCTATTATGGTGTGGTATACATCTATCATGGTGTGGTGTGGTGTACATCTATCATGGTGTGGTATACATCTATCATGGTGTGGTATACATCTATCATGGTGTGGTGTGGTGTACATCTATCATGGTGTGGTGTACATATATCATGGTGTGGTATACATCTATTATGGTGTGGTGTGGTATACATCTATCATGGTGTGGTATACATATATTATGGTGTGGTATACATCTATCATGGTGTGGTATACATCAAATCAAAATCAAATCAAATTTATTTATATAGCCCTTCGTACATCAGCTGATATCTCAAAGTGCTGTACAGAAACCCAGCCTAAAACCCCAAACAGCAAGCAATGCAGGTGGAGAAGCACGGTGGCTAGGAAAAACTCCCTAGAAAGGCCAATACCTAGGAAGAAACCTAGAGAGGAACCAGGCTATGTGGGGTGGCCAGTCCTCTTCTGGCTGTGCCGGGTGGAGATTATAACAGAACATGGTCAAGATGTTCAATGTTCATAAATGACCAGCATGGTCGAATAATAATAAGGCAGAACAGTTGAAACTAGAGCAGCAGCACAGTCAGGTGGAAGTTGAAACTGGAGCAGCAGCATGGCCAGGTAGACTGGGGACAGCAAGGAGTCATCATGTCAGGTAGTCCTGGGGCATGGTCCTAGGGCTCAGGTCAGTTGAAACTGGAACAGCAGCATGGCCAGGTGGACTGGGGACAGCAAGGAGTCATCATGTCAGGTAGTCCTGGGGCATGGTCCTAGGGCTCAGGTCCTCCGAGAGAGAGAAAGAAAGAGAGAAGGAGAGAATTAGAGAACGCACACTTAGATTCACACAGGACACCGAATAGGACAGGAGAAGTACTCCAGATATAACAACTGACCCCAGCCCCCCGACACATAAACTACTGCAGCATAAATACTGGAGGCTGAGACAGGAGGGGTCAGGAGACACTGTGGCCCCATCCGAGGACACCCCCGGACAGGGCCAAACAGGAAGGATATAACCCCACCCACTTTGCCAAAGCACAGCCCCCACACCACTAGAGGGATATCTTCAACCACCAACTTACCATCCTGAGACAAGGCTGAGTATAGCCCACAAAGATCTCCGCCACGGCACAACCCAAGGGGGGGGGGGGGGGCCAACCCAGACAGGATGACCACAACAGTGAATCAACCCACTCAGGTGACGCACCCCCTCCAGGGACAGCATGAGAGAGCCCCAGCAAGCCAGTGACTCAGCCCCTGTAATAGGGTTAGAGGCAGAGAATCCCAGTGGAAAGAGGGGAACCGGCCAGGCAGAGACAGCAAGGGCGGTTCGTTGCTCCAGAGCCTTTCCGTTCACCTTCCCACTCCTGGGCCAGACTACACTCAATCATATGACCCACTGAAGAGATGAGTCTTCAGTAAAGACTTAAAGGTTGAGACCGAGTTTGCGTCTCTGACATGGGTAGGCAGACCGTTCCATAAAAATGGAGCTCTATAGGAGAAAGCCCTGCCTCCAGCTGTTTGCTTAGAAATTCTAGGGACAATTAGGAGGCCTGCGTCTTGTGACCGTAGCGTACGTATAGGTATGTACGGCAGGACCAAATCAGAGAGATAGGTAGGAGCAAGCCCATGTAATGCTTTGTAGGTTAGCAGTAAAACCTTGAAATCAGCCCTTGCTTTGACAGGAAGCCAGTGTAGAGAGGCTAGCACTGGAGTAATATGATCAAATTTTTTTTTGGTTCTAGTCAGGATTCTAGCAGCCGTATTTAGCACTAACTGAAGTTTATTTAGTGCTTTATCCGGGTAGCCGGAAAATAGAGCATTGCAGTAGTCTAACCTAGAAGTGACAAAAGCATGGATTAATTTTTCTGCATCATTTTTGGACAGAAAGTTTCTGATTTTTGCAATGTTACGTAGATGGAAAAAAGCTGTCCTCGAAATGGTCTTGATATGTTCTTCAAAAGAGAGATCAGGGTCCAGAGTAACGCCGAGGTCCTTCACAGTTTTATTTGAGACGACTGTACAACCATTAAGATTAATTGTCAGATTCAACAGAAGATCTCTTTGTTTCTTGGGACCTAGAACAAGCATCTCTGTTTTGTCCGAGTTTAATAGTAGAAAGTTTGCAGCCATCCACTTCCTTATGTCTGAAACACATGCTTCTAGCGAGGGCAATTTTGGGGCTTCACCATGTTTCATTGAAATGTACAGCTGTGTGTCATCCGCATAGCAGTGAAAGTTTACATTATGTTTTCGAATAACATCCCCAAGAGGTAAAATATATAGTGAAAACAATAGTGGTCCTAAAACGGAACCTTGAGGAACACCGAAATTTACAGTTGATTTGTCAGAGGACAAACCATTCACAGAGACAAACTGATATCTTTCCGACAGATAAGATCTAAACCAGGCCAGAACATGTCCGTGTAGACCAATTTGGGTTTCCAATCTCTCCAAAAGAATGTGGTGATCGATGGTATCAAAAGCAGCACTAAGGTCTAGGAGCACGAGGACAGATGCAGAGCCTCGGTCCGATGCCATTAAAATGTCATTTACCACCTTCACAAGTGCCGTCTCAGTGCTATGATGGGGTCTAAAACCAGACTGAAGCATTTCGTATACATTGTTTGTCTTCAGGAAGGCAGTGAGTTGCTGCGCAACAGCCTTCTCTAAAATTTTTGAGAGGAATGGAAGATTCGATATAGGCCGATAGTTTTTTATATTTTCTGGGTCAAGGTTTGGCTTTTTCAAGAGAGGCTTTATTACTGCCACTTTTAGTGAGTTTGGTACACATCCAGTGGATAGAGAGCCGTTTATTATGTTCAACATAGGAGGGCCAAGCACAGGAAGCAGCTCTTTCAGTAGTTTAGTTGGAATAGGGTCCAGTATGCAGCTTGAAGGTTTAGAGGCCATGATTATTTTCATCATTGTGTCAAGAGATATAGTACTAAAACACTTGAGCGTCTCTCTTGATCCTAGGTCCTGGCAGAGTTGTGCAGACTCAGGACAACTGAGGTTTGGAGGAATACGCAGGTTTAAAGAGGAGTCCGTAATTTGCTTTCTAATAATCATAATCTTTTCCTCAAAGAAGTTCATGAATTTATCACTGCTAAAGTGAAAGTCATCCTCTCTTGGGGAATGCTGCTTTTTAGTTAGCTTTGCGACAGTATTAAAAAGGAATTTCGGATTGTTCTTATTTTCCTCAATTAAGTTAGAAAAATAGGATGATCGAGCAGCAGTAAGGGCTCTACGGTACTGCACGGTACCGTCCTTCCAAGCTAGTCGGAAGACTTCCAGTTTGGTGTGCCGCCATTTCCGTTCCAATTTTCTGGAAGCTTGCTTCAGAGCTCGGGTATTTTCTGTGTACCAGGGAGCTAGTTTCTTATGAGACATTTTTTTTGTTTTTAGGGGTGCAACTGCATCTAGGGTATTGCGCAAGGTTAGATTGAGATCCTCAGTTAGGTGGTTAACTGATTTTTGTCCTCTGGCGTCCTTGGGTAGGCAGAGGGAGTCTGGAAGGGCATCAAGGAATCTTTGTGTTGTCTGTGAATTTATAGCACGACTTTTGATGTTCCTTGGTTGGGGTCTAAGCAGATTATTTGTTGCAATTGCAAACGTAATAAAATGGTGGTCCGATAGTCCAGGATTATGAGGAAAAACATTAAGATCCACCACATTTATTCCATGGGACAAAACTAGGTCCAGCGTATGACTGTGACAGTGAGTGGGTCCAGAGACATGTTGGACAAAACCCACTGAGTCGATGATGGCTCTGAAAGCCTTTTGGAGTGGGTCTGTGGACTTTTCCATGTGAATATTAAAGTCACCAAAGATTAGAATATTATCTGCTATGACTACAAGGTCCGATAGGAATTCAGGGAACTCAGTGAGAAACGCTGTATATGGCCCAGGAGGCCTGTAAACAGTAGCTATAAAAAGTGATTGAGTAGGCTGCATAGATTTCATGACTAGAAGCTCAAAAGACGAAAATGTCATTTTTTTTTGTGTAAATTGAAATTTGCTATCGTAAATGTTAGCAACACCTCCGCCTTTGCGGGATGCACGGGGGATATGGTCACTAGTGTAGCCAGGAGGTGAGGCCTCATTTAAAACAGTAAATTCATCAGGCTTAAGCCATGTTTCAGTCAGGCCAATCACATCAAGATTATGATCAGTGATTAGTTCATTGACTATAATTGCCTTTGAAGTAAGGGATCTAACATTAAGTAGCCCTATTTTGAGATGTGAGGTATCATGATCTCTTTCAGTAATGACAGGAATGGAGGTGGTCTTTATCCTAGTGAGATTGCTAAGGCGAACACCGCCATGTTTAGTTTTGCCCAACCTAGGTCGAGGCACAGACACGGTCTCAATGGTGATAGCTGAGCTGACTACACTGACTGTGCTAATGGCAGACTCCACTATGCTGGCAGGCTGGCTAACAGCCTGCTGCCTGGCCTGCACCCTATTTCATTGTGGAGCTAGAGGAGTTAGAGCCCTGTCTATGTTGGTAGATAAGATGAGAGCACCCCTCCAGCTAGGATGGAGTCCGTCACTCCTCAGCAGGTCAGGCTTGGTCCTGTTTGTGGGTGAGTCCCAGAAAGAGGGCCAATTATCTACAAATTCTAACTTTTGGGAGGGGCAGAAAACAGTTTTCAACCAGCGATTGAGTTGTGAGACTCTGCTGTAGAGCTCATCACTCCCCCTAACTGGGAGGGGGCCAGAGACAATTACTCGATGCCGACACATCTTTCTAGCTGATATGCACGCAGAAGCTATGTTGCGCTTAGTGATTTCTGACTGTTTCATCCTAACATCGTTGGTGCCGACGTGGATAACAATATCTCTATACTCTCTACACTCGCCAGTTTTAGCTTTAGCCAGCACCATCTTCAGATTAGCCTTAACGTCGGTAGCCCTGCCCCCGGGTAAACAGTGTATGATCGCTGGATGATTCGCTTTAAGTCTAATACTGCGGGTAATGGAGTCGCCAATGACTAGAGTTTTCAATTTGTCAGAGCTAATGGTGGGAAGCTTCGGCGTCTCAGACCCCGTAACGGGAGGAGTAGAGACCAGAGAAGAATCGGCCTCTGACTCCGACCCGCTGCTTAATGGGGAAAACCGGTTGAAAGTTTCTGTCGGCTGAATGAGCGACACCGGTTGAGCGTTCCTACAGCATTTCCTTCCAGAAACCGTGAGAAAGTTGTCCGGCTGCGGGGACTGTGCCAGGGGATTTACACTACTATCTGTACTTACTGGTGCCACAGACGCTATTTCATCCTTTCCTACACTGAAATTACCCTTGCCTAACGATTGCGTCTGAAGCTGGGCTTGCAGCACAGCTATCCTCGCCGTAAGCCGAGTACAGCGGCTGCAATTAGAAGTCATCATGTTAATGTTACTACTTAGCTTCGGCTGTTGGAGGTCCTGACGAATCGTGTCCAGATAAAGCGTCCGGAGTGAAAAAGTTGAGGAAAAAATAAATAAATATATGAACGGTAATTAAAAAGTGAAAAACCGTAAAGTTGTCAGGTAGCAAAACAGGTTAGCAACAAAACGCACAGCAACTCGAAAACAAGCCTGCAAGAAGTTGTGGTATACATCTATCATGGTGGGTATACATCTATCATGGTGTGGTATACATCTATCATGGCATGGTATACATCTATCATGGTGTGGTGTACATCTATCATGGTGTGGTATACTTCTATCATGGTGTGGTATACATCTATCATGGTGTGGTGTGGTATACATTTATCATGTTGCGGTATACATCTATCATGGTGTGGTATACATCTATCATGGTGTGGTATACATCTATCATGGTGTGGTATACATATATCATGGTGTGGTAAACATCTATCATGGTGTGATATACATCTATCATGGTGTTGTATACATCTATCATGGTGTGGTATACATCTATCATGGTGTGGTATACATCTATCATGGTGTGGTGTACATCTATTATGGTGTGGTGCGGTGTACATATATTATGGTGTGGTATACATCTATCATTGTGTGGAATACATTTATCATGGTGTGGTGTGGTATACATCTATTATGGTGTGGTATACATCTATTATGGTGTGGTGTGGTGTGGTGTACATATATTATGGTGTGGTATACATCTATCATGGTGTGGTATACATCTATCATGGTGGGGTATACATCTATCATGGTGTGGTATACATCTATCATGGTGTGGTATACATCTATCATGGTGTGGTATACATTTATCATGGTGTGGTATACATCTATCATTGTGTGGTATACATCTATCATGGTGTGGTATACATCTATTATGGTGTGGTATATATCAATCATGGTGTGGTGTACATCTATCATGGTGTGGTATACATCTATCATGGTGTGGTGAGGTGTTCATATATCATGGTGTGGTATACATCTATCATGGTGTGGTGTGGTGTACATCTATCATGGTGTGGTATACATCTATTATGGTGTGGTATACATCTATCATGGTGTGGTATACATATATTATGGTGTGGTATACATCTATCATGGTGGGGTAAACATCTATCATGGTGTGGTATACATCTATCATGGTGTGGTATACATCTATCATGGTGTGGTATACATCTATCATGGTGTGGTGTGGTGTACATCTATCATGGTGTGGTATACATCTATCATGGTGTGGTATACATCTATCATGGTGTGGTATACATCTATCATGGTGTGGTGTACATCTATTATGGTGTGGTGCGGTGTACATATATTATGGTGTGGTATACATTTATCATGGTGTGGTGTGGTATACATCTATTATGGTGTGGTATACATCTATTATGGTGTGGTGTGGTGTGGTGTACATATATTATGGTGTGGTATACATCTATCATGGTGTGGTATACATCTATCATGGTGTGGTGTGGTGTGGTGTACATCTATCATGGTGTGGTATACATCTATCATGGTGTGGTATACATCTATCATGGTGTGGTATACATCTATCATGGTGTGGTGTACATCTATTATGGTGTGGTGCGGTGTACATATATTATGGTGTGGTATACATCTATCATGGTGTGGAATACATTTATCATGGTGTGGTGTGGTATACATCTATTATGGTGTGGTATACATCTATTATGGTGTGGTGTGGTGTGGTGTACATATATTATGGTGTGGTATACATCTATCATGGTGTGGTATACATCTATCATGGTGTGGTATACATCTATCATGGTGTGGTATACATCTATCATGGTGTGGTATACATCTACCATGGTGTGGTATACATTTATCATGGTGTGGTATACATCTATTATGGTGTGGTGTACATCTATCATGGTGTGGTGTACATCTATCATGTTGTGGTATACATCTATCAGGGTGTGGTGTGGTGTACATCTATCATGGTGTGGTATACATCTATTATGGTGTGGTGTGGTATACATCTATCATGGTGTGGTATACATATATTATGGTGTGGTATACATCTATCATATTGGGGTATACATCTATCATGGTGTGGTATACTTCTATCATGGCATGGTATACATCTTTCATGGTGTGGTGTACATCTATCATGGTGTGGTATACTTCTATCATGGTGTGGTATACATCTATCATGGTGTGGTGTGGTATACATCTATCATGGTGTGGTATACATCTATTATGGTGTGGTATACATCTATCATGGTGTGGTGTGGTGTACATCTATCATGGTGTGGTATACATCTATCATGGTGTGGTATACATCTATCATGGTGTGGTATACATATATTATGGTGTGGTATACATCTATCATGGTGGGGTATACATCTATCATGGTGTGGTATACATCTATCATGGCATGGTATACATCTATCATGGTGTGGTGTACATCTATCATGGTGTGGTATACTTCTATCATGGTGTGGTATACATCTATCATGGTGTGGTGTGGTATACATCTATCATGGTGTGGTATACATCTATCATGGTGTGGTATACATCTATCATGGTGTAGTGTGGTGTACATCTATCATGGTGTGGTGTACATCTATCATGGTGTGGTATACATCTATTATGGTGTGGTGTGGTATACATTTATCATGTTGCGGTATACATCTATCATGGTGTGGTATACATCTATCATGGTGTGGTATACATCTATCATGGTGTGGTATACATATATCATGGTGTGGTAAACATCTATCATGGTGTGATATACATCTATCATGGTGTTGTATACATCTATCATGGTGTGGTATACATCTATCATGGTGTGGTATACATCTATCATGGTGTGGTGTACATCTATTATGGTGTGGTGCGGTGTACATATATTATGGTGTGGTATACATCTATCATTGTGTGGAATACATTTATCATGGTGTGGTGTGGTATACATCTATTATGGTGTGGTATACATCTATTATGGTGTGGTGTGGTGTGGTGTACATATATTATGGTGTGGTATACATCTATCATGGTGTGGTATACATCTATCATGGTGGGGTATACATCTATCATGGTGTGGTATACATCTATCATGGTGTGGTATACATCTATCATGGTGTGGTATACATTTATCATGGTGTGGTATACATCTATCATGGTGTGGTATACATCTATCATGGTGTGGTATACATCTATTATGGTGTGGTATATATCAATCATGGTGTGGTGTACATCTATCATGGTGTGGTATACATCTATCATGGTGTGGTGAGGTGTTCATATATCATGGTGTGGTATACATCTATCATGGTGTGGTGTGGTGTACATCTATCATGGTGTGGTATACATCTATTATGGTGTGGTATACATCTATCATGGTGTGGTATACATATATTATGGTGTGGTATACATCTATCATGGTGGGGTAAACATCTATCATGGTGTGGTATACATCTATCATGGTGTGGTATACATCTATCATGGTGTGGTATACATCTATCATGGTGTGGTGTGGTGTACATCTATCATGGTGTGGTATACATCTATCATGGTGTGGTATACATCTATCATGGTGTGGTATACATCTATCATGGTGTGGTGTACATCTATTATGGTGTGGTGCGGTGTACATATATTATGGTGTGGTATACATTTATCATGGTGTGGTGTGGTATACATCTATTATGGTGTGGTATACATCTATTATGGTGTGGTGTGGTGTGGTGTACATATATTATGGTGTGGTATACATCTATCATGGTGTGGTATACATCTATCATGGTGTGGTATACATATATCATGGTGTGGTATACATCTATCATGGTGTGGTATACATCTACCATGGTGTGGTATACATTATCATGGTGTGGTATACATCTATTATGGTGGGGTGTACATCTATCATGGTGTGGTGTACATCTATCATGTTGTGGTATACATCTATCAGGGTGTGGTATACATCTATCATGGTGTGGTATACATCTATCATGGTGTGGTATACATCTATCATGATGTGGTATACATCTATCATGGTGTGGTATACATCTATCATGGTGTAGTGTGGTGTACATCTATCATGGTGTGGTGTACATCTATCATGGTGTGGTATACATCTATTATGGTGTGGTGTGGTATACATTTATCATGTTGCGGTATACATCTATCATGGTGTGGTATACATCTATCATGGTGTGGTATACATCTATCATGGTGTGGTATACATATATCATGGTGTGGTATACATCTATCATGGTGGGGTATACATCTATCATGGTGTGGTATACATCTATCATGGCGTGGTGTACATCTATCATGGTGTGGTATACATCTATCATGGTGTGGTGAGGTGTTCATATATCATGGTGTGGTATACAATCTATCATGGTGTGGTGTGGTGTACATCTATCATGGTGTGGTATACATCTATTATGGTGTGGTATACATCTATCATGGTGTGGTATACATCTAGTATGGTGTGGTGTACATCTATCATGGTGTGGTGTGGTGTACATCTATCATGGTGTGGTATACATCTATTATTGTGTGGTATACATCTATCATGGTGTGGTATACATTTATCATGTGTGGTATACATCTATCATGGTGTGGTATACATCTATTATGGTGTGGTGTACATCTATCATGGTGTGGTGTACATCTATCATGGTGTGGTATACATCTATCAGGGTGTGGTGTGGTGTACATCTATCATGGTGTGGTATACATCTATTATGGTGTGGTGTGGTATACATCTATCAGGGTGTGGTATACATATATTATGGTGTGGGTATACATCTATCATGGTGGGGTATACATCTATCAATGGTGTGGTATACATCTATCATGCATGGTATACATCTATCATGGGTGTGTGTACATCTATCATGTGTGGTATACTTCTATCATGTGTGGTATACATCTATCATGGTGTGGTGTGGTATACATCTATCATGGTGTGGTATACACTATCATGGTGTGGTATACATCTATCATGGTGTAGTGTGGAGTACATCTTATCAGGGTGTGGTGTACATCTATCATTGGTGGGTATACATCTATTATGGTGTGGTGTGGATACATTTATCATGTTGCGGTAATACTCTATCATGGTGTGGTATACCTCTATCATGGTGTGGTATACATCTAATCATGGTGTGGTATACATATATCATGGTGTGGTAAACATCTATCATGGTGTGATATACATCTATCATGGTGTTTGTATACATCTATCATGGTGTGGTATACATCTATCATGGTGTGGTATACATCTATCATGGTGTGGTGTACATCTATTATGGTGTGGTGCGGTGTACATATATTATGGTGTGGTATACATCTATCATAAATGTCGATTACATTTATCATGGTGTGGTGTGGTATACATCTATTATGGTGTGGTATACATCTATTGTGGTGTGGTGTGGTGTGGTGTACATATATTATGGTGTGGTATACATCTATCATGGTGTGGTATACATCTATCATGGTGGGGTATACATCTATCATGGTGTGGTATACATCTATCATGGTGTGGTATACATCTATCATGGTGTGGTATACATTTATCATGGTGTGGTATACATCTATCATGGTGTGGTATACATCTATCATGGTGTGGTATACATCTATTATGGTGTGGTATATATCAATCATGGTGTGGTGTACATCTATCATGGTGTGGTATACATCTATCATGGTGTGGTGAGGTGTTCATATATCATGGTGTGGTATACATCTATCATGGTGTGGTGTGGTGTACATCTATCATGGTGTGGTATACATCTATTATGGTGTGGTATACATCTATCATGGTGTGGTATACATATATTATGGTGTGGTATACATCTATCATGGTGGGGTAAACATCTATCATGGTGTGGTATACATCTATCATGGTGTGGTATACATCTATCATGGTGTGGTATACATCTATCATGGTGTGGTGTGGTGTACATCTATCATGGTGTGGTATACATCTATCATGGTGTGGTATACATCTATCATGGTGTGGTATACATCTATCATGGTGTGGTGTACATCTATTATGGTGTGGTGCGGTGTACATATATTATGGTGTGGTATACATCTATCATGGTGTGGAATACATTTATCATGGTGTGGTGTGGTATACATCTATTATGGTGTGGTATACATCTATTATGGTGTGGTGTGGTGTGGTGTACATATATTATGGTGTGGTATACATCTATCATGGTGTGGTATACATCTATCATGGTGTGGTATACATCTATCATGGTGTGGTATACATCTATCATGGTGTGGTATACATCTATCATGGTGTGGTATACATCTATCATGGTGTGGTATACATCTATTATGGTGTGGTGTACATCTATCATGGTGTGGTGTACATCTATCATGGTGTGGTATACATCTATCATGGTGTGGTGTGGTGTACATCTATCATGGTGTGGTATACATCTATCATGGTGTGGTGTGGTATACATCTATCATGGTGTGGTATACATCTATCATGGTGTGGTATACATCTATCATGGTGGGGTATACATCTATCATGGTGTGGTATACATCTATCATGGCGTGGTATACATCTATCATGGTGTGGTGTACATCTATCATGGTGTGGTATACTTCTATCATGGTGTGGTATACATCTATCATGGTGTGGTGTGGTATACATCTATCATGGTGTGGTATACATCTATCATGGTGTGGTGTGGTGTACATCTATCATGGTGTGGTATACATCTATCATGGTGTGGTATACATCTATCATGGTGTGGTGTGGTGTACATCTATCATGGTGTGGTGTACATCTATCATGGTGTGGTATACATCTATTATGGTGTGGTGTGGTATACATCTATCATGGTGTGGTATACATCTATTATGGTGTGGTATACATCTATCATGGTGTGGTATACATCTATCATGGTGTGGTATACATCTATCATGGTGTGGTATACATCTATCATGGTGTGGTGTACATCTATCATGGTGTGGTATACATCTATCATGGTGTGGTATACATCTATCATGGTGTGGTGTGGTATACATCTATCATGGTGTGGTATACATCTATCATGGTGTGGTATACATCTATCATGGTGTAGTGTGGTGTACATCTATCATGGTGTGGTGTACATCTATCATGGTGTGGTATACATCTATTATGGTGTGGTGTGGTATACATCTATCATGGTGTGGTATACATCTATCATGGTGTGGTATACATCTATCATGGTGTGGTATACATCTATCATGGTGTGGTATACATATATCATGGTGTGGTATACATCTATCATGGTGTGGTATACATCTATCATGGTGTTGTATACATCTATCATGGTGTGGTATACATCTATCATGGTGTGGTATACATCTATCATGGTGTGGTGTACATCTATTATGGTGTGGTGCGGTGTACATATATTATGGTGTGGTATACATCTATCATGGTGTGGAATACATTTATCATGGTGTGGTGTGGTATACATCTATTATGGTGTGGTATACATCTATTATGGTGTGGTGTGGTGTGGTGTACATATATTATGGTGTGGTATACATCTATCATGGTGTGGTATACATCTATCATGGTGTGGTATACATCTATCATGGTGTGGTATACATCTATCATGGTGTGGTATACATCTATCATGGTGTGGTATACATCTATCATGGTGTGGTATACATCTATCATGGTGTGGTATACATCTATCATGGTGTGGTATACATCTATCATGGTGTGGTATACATAATCATGGTGTGGTGTACATCTATCATGGTGTGGTATACATCTATCATGGTGTGGTGAGGTGTTCATATATCATGGTGTGGTATACATCTATCATGGTGTGGTGTACATCTATCATGGTGTGGTGTACATCTATCACGGTGTGGTGTGGTGTACATCTATTATGGTGTGGTATACATCTATCATGGTGTGGTATACATCTATCATGGTGTGGTATACATCTATCATGGTGTGGTATACATCTATCATGGTGTGGTATACATCTATCATGGTGTGGTGTGGTATACATCTATCATGGTGTGGTATACATCTATTATGGTGTGGTATACATATATCATGGTGTGGTGTGGTGTACATCTATCTTGGTGTGGTGTACATCTATCATGGTGTGGTATACATCTATCATGGTGTGGTATACATCTATCATGGTGTGGTATACATCTATCATGGTGTGGTATACATCTATCATGGTGTGGTATACATCTATCATGGTGTGGTGTGGTGTACATCTATCATGGTGTGGTATACATCTATCATGGTGTGGTATACATCTATCATGGTGTGGTATACATCTATCATGGTGTGGTATACATCTATCATGGTGTGGTGTGGTGTACATCTATCATGGTGTGGTATACATCTATCATGGTGTGGTGTGGTGTACATCTATCATGGTGTGGTATACATCTATCATGGTGTGGTATACATCTATCATGGTGTGGTATACATCTATTATGGTGTGGTATACATCTATCATGGTGTGGTATACATCTATCATGGTGTGGTATACATCTATCATGGTGTGGTATACATCTATCATGGTGTGGTATACATCTATCATGGTGTGGTGTGGTGTACATCTATCATGGTGTGGTATACATCTATCATGGTGTGGTATACATCTATCATGGTGTGGTATACATCTATCATGGTGTGGTGTACATCTATCATGGTGTGGTGCGGGTACATCTATTATGGTGTGGTATACATCTATCATGGTGTGGATACATCTATCATGGTGTGGTGTGGTATACATCTATCATGGTGTGGTATACATCTATCATGGTGTGGTGTGGTGTGGTGTACATATATTATGGTGTGGTATACATCTATCATGGTGTGGTATACATCTATCATGGTGTGGTATACATCTATCATGGTGTGGTATACATCTATCATGGTGTGGTATACATCTATCATGGTGTGGTATACATCTATCATGGTGTGGTATACATCTATCATGGTGTGGTGTACATCTATCATGGTGTGGTGTACATCTATCATGGTGTGGTATACATCTATCATGGTGTGGTGTGTACATCTATCATGGTGTGGTATACATCTATCATGGTGTGGTGTGGTATACATCTATCATGGTGTGGTATACATATATTATGGTGTGGTATACATCTATCATATTGGGGTATACATCTATCATGGTGTGGTATACATCTATCATGGTGTGGTATACATCTATCATGGTGTGGTGTACATCTATCATGGTGTGGTATACATCTATCATGGTGTGGTATACATCTATCATGGTGTGGTGTGGTATACATCTATCATGGTGTGGTATACATCTATCATGGTGTGGTGTGGTGTACATCTATCATGGTGTGGTATACATCTATCATGGTGTGGTATACATCTATCATGGTGTGGTGTGGTGTACATCTATCATGGTGTGGTATACATCTATCATGGTGTGGTATACATCTATCATGGTGTGGTGTGGTATACATCTATCATGGTGTGGTATACATCTATTATGGTGTGGTATACATCTATCATGGTGGGTATACATCTATCATGGTGTGGTATACATCTATCATGGTGTGGTATACATCTATCATGGTGTGGTATACATCTATCATGGTGTGGTATACATCTATCATGGTGTGGTATACATCTATCATGGTGTGGTGTGGTATACATCTATCATGGTGTGGTATACATCTATCATGGTGTGGTATACATCTATCATGGTGTAGTGTGGTGTACATCTATCATGGTGTGGTGTACATCTATCATGGTGTGGTATACATCTATTATGGTGTGGTGTGGTATACATTTATCATGGTGTGGTATACATCTATCATGGTGTGGTATACATCTATCATGGTGTGGTATACATCTATCATGGTGTGGTATACATCTATCATGGTGTGGTATACATCTATCATGGTGTGGTATACATCTATCATGGTGTGGTATACATCTATCATGGTGTGGTATACATCTATCATGGTGTGGTATACATCTATCATGGTGTGGTGTACATCTATTATGGTGTGGTGCGGTACATATATTATGGTGTGGTATACATCTATCATGGTGTGGTATACATCTATCATGGTGTGGTGTGGTATACATCTATTATGGTGTGGTATACATCTATTATGGTGTGGTGTGTGTGGTGTACATATATTATGGTGTGGTATACATCTATCATGGTGTGGTATACATCTATCATGGTGGGGTATACATCTATCATGGTGTGGTATACATCTATCATGGTGTGGTATACATCTATCATGGTGTGGTATACATCTATCATGGTGTGGTATACATCTATCATGGTGTGGTATACATCTATCATGGTGTGGTATACATCTATTATGGTGTGGTATACATCTATCATGGTGTGGTGTACATCTATCATGGTGTGGTATACATCTATCATGGTGTGGTGAGGTGTTCATATATCATGGTGTGGTATACATCTATCATGGTGTGGTGTGGTACATCTATCATGGTGTGGTATACATCTATATGGTGTGGTATACATCTATCATGGTGTGGTATACATCTATCATGGTGTGGTATACATCTATCATGGTGGGTATACATCTATCATGGTGTGGTATACATCTATCATGGTGTGGTATACATCTATCATGGTGTGGTATACATCTATCATGGTGTGGTGTGGTGTACATCTATCATGGTGTGGTATACATCTATCATGGTGTGGTATACATCTATCATGGTGTGGTATACATCTATCATGGTGTGGTGTACATCTATATGGTGTGGTGTGGTGTACATCTATCATGGTGTGGTATACATCTATCATGGTGTGGTATACATCTATCATGGTGTGTGTGTATACATCTATCATGGTGTGGTATACATCTATTATGGTGTGTGTGGTGTGGTGTACATCTATATGGTGTGGTATACATCTATCATGGTGTGGTATACATCTATCATGGTGTGGTATACATCTATCATGGTGTGGTATACATCTATCATGGTGTGGTATACATCTATCATGGTGTGGTATACATCTATCATGGTGTGGTATACATCTATCATGGTGTGGTGTACATCTATCATGGTGTGGTGTACATCTATCATGGTGTGGTATACATCTATCATGGTGTGGTGTACATCTATCATGGTGTGGTATACATCTATTATGGTGTGGTGTGGTATACATCTATCATGGTGTGGTATACATCTATCATGGTGTGGTATACATCTATCATGGTGGGGTATACATCTATCATGGTGTGGTATACATCTATCATGGTGTGGTATACATCTATCATGGTGTGGTGTACATCTATCATGGTGTGGTATACATCTATCATGGTGTGGTATACATCTATCATGGTGTGGTGTGGTATACATCTATCATGGTGTGGTATACATCTATCATGGTGTGGTATACATCTATCATGGTGTGGTGTGGTGTACATCTATCATGGTGTGGTATACATCTATCATGGTGTGGTATACATCTATCATGGTGTGGTGTGGTATACATCTATCATGGTGTGGTGTACATCTATCATGGTGTGGTATACATCTATTATGGTGTGGTGTACATCTATCATGGTGTGGTATACATCTATCATGGTGTGGTATACATCTATCATGGTGTGGTATACATCTATCATGGTGTGGTATACATCTATCATGGTGTAGTGTGGTGTACATCTATATGGTGTGGTATACATCTATCATGGTGTGGTATACATCTATCATGGTGTGGTGTACATCTATCATGGTGTGGTATACATCTATTGGTGTGGTGTACATCTATCATGGTGTGGTATACATCTATCATGGTGTGGTATACATCTATCATGGTGTGGTGTATACATCTATCATGGTGTGGTATACATCTATCATGGTGTGGTGTGGTGTACATCTATCATGGTGTGGTATACATCTATCATGGTGTGGTATACATCTATCATGGTGTGGTGTACATCTATCATGGTGTGGTATACATCTATCATGGTGTGGTATACATCTATCATGGTGTGGTATACATCTATCATGGTGTGGTATACATCTATCATGGTGTGGTGTACATCTATCATGGTGTGGTATACATCTATCATGGTGTGGGTATACATCTATCATGGTGTGGTATACATCTATCATGGTGTGGTGTGGTGTACATCTATCATGGTGTGGTATACATCTATCATGGTGTGGTATACATCTATCATGGTGTGGTATACATCTATCATGGTGTGGTGTGGTATACATCTATCATGGTGTGGTATACATCTATCATGGTGTGGTATACATCTATCATGGTGTGGTATACATCTATCATGGTGTGGTATACATCTATCATGGTGTGGTGTACATCTATTATGGTGTGGTGTGGTGTACATCTATCATGGTGTGGTATACATCTATCATGGTGTGGTATACATCTATCATGGTGTGGTGTGGTATACATCTATCATGGTGTGGTATACATCTATCATGGGTGTGGTGGGTGGTGTACATATATTATGGTGTGGTATACATCTATCATGGTGTGGTATACATCTATCATGGTGTGGTATACATCTATCATGGTGTGGTATACATCTATCATGGTGTGGTATACATCTATCATGGTGTGGTATACATCTATCATGGTGTGGTGTACATCTATCATGGTGTGGTATACATCTATCATGGTGTGGTATACATCTATCATGGTGTGGTGTGGTGTATACATCTATCATGGTGTGGTATACATCTATCATGGTGTGGTGTGTAACATCTATCATGGTGTGGTATACATCTATTATGGTGTGGTATACATCTATCATGGTGGGGTATACATCTATCATGGTGTGGTATACATCTATCATGGCGTGGTATACATCTATCATGGTGTGGTGTACATCTATCATGGTGTGGTATACATCTATCATGGTGTGGTATACATCTATCATGGTGTGGTGTGATACATCTATCATGGTGTGGTACATCTATCATGGTGTGGTGTGGTGTACATCTATCATGGTGTGGTATACATCTATCATGGTGTGGTATACATCTATCATGGTGTGGTGTGGTGTACATCTATCATGGTGTGGTGTACATCTATCATGGTGTGGTATACATCTATATGGTGTGGTGGTGTATACATCTATCATGGTGTGGTATACATCTATCATGGTGTGGTATACATCTATCATGGTGTGGTATACATCTATCATGGTGTGGTATACATCTATCATGGTGTGGTATACATCTATCATGGTGTGGTATACATCTATCATGGTGTGGTATACATCTATCATGGTGTGGTATACATCTATCATGGTGTGGTGTACATCTATCATGGTGTGGTGTGGTGTACATATATCATGGTGTGGTATACATCTATCATGGTGTGGATACATCTATCATGGTGTGGTGTGGTATACATCTATTATGGTGTGGTATACATCTATTATGGTGTGGTGTGTGTGTACATATATCATGGTGTGGTATACATCTATCATGGTGTGGTATACATCTATCATGGTGTGGTATACATCTATCATGGTGTGGTATACATCTATCATGGTGTGGTATACATCTATCATGGTGTGGTATACATTATCATGGTGTGGTATACATCTATCATGGTGTGGTATACATCTATCATGGTGTGGTATACATCTATCATGGTGTGGTATACATCTATCATGGTGTGGTGTACATCTATCATGGTGTGGTATACATCTATCATGGTGTGGTGAGGTGTCATATATCATGGTGTGGTATACATCTATCATGGTGTGGTTGGTGTACATCTATCATGGTGTGGTATACATCTATTATGGTGTGGTATACATCTATCATGGTGTGGTATACATCTATCATGGTGTGGTATACATCTATCATGGTGGTGTAAACATCTATCATGGTGTGGTATACATCTATCATGGTGTGGTATACATCTATCATGGTGTGGTATACATCTATCATGGTGTGGTGTGGTGTACATCTATCATGGTGTGGTATACATCTATCATGGTGTGGTATACATCTATCATGGTGTGGTATACATCTATCATGGTGTGGTGTACATCTATTATGGTGTGGTGTGTGTACATTATTATGGTGTGGTATACATCTATCATGGTGTGGAATACATCTATCATGGTGTGGTGTGGTATACATCTATCATGGTGTGGTATACATCTATTATGGTGGTGTGGTGTGGTGTACATATATCATGGTGTGGTATACATCTATCATGGTGTGGTATACATCTATCATGGTGTGGTATACATCTATCATGGTGTGGTATACATCTATCATGGTGTGGTATACATCTATCATGGTGTGGTATACATCTATTATGGTGTGGTGTACATCTATCATGGTGTGGTATACATCTATCATGGTGTGGTATACATCTATCATGGTGGTGGTGTGGTGTACATCTATCATGGTGTGGTATACATCTATTATGGTGGGTGTGGTATACATCTATCATGGTGTGGTATACATCTATCATGGTGTGGTATACATCTATCATGGTGTGGTATACATCTATCATGGTGTGGTATACATCTATCATGGTGTGGTACATCTATCATGGTGTGGTATACATCTATCATGGTGTGGTATACATCTATCATGGTGTGGTATACATCTATCATGGTGTGGTGTGGTATACATCTATCATGGTGTGGTATACATCTATCATGGTGTGGTATACATCTATCATGTGTGGTGTGGTGTATCATCTGTGGTACATCTATCATGGTGTGGTATACATCTATCATGGTGTGGTATACATCTATCATGGTGTGTGTGGTATACATCTATCATGGTGTGGTATACATATATCATGGTGTGGTATACATCTATCATGGGTGTGGTATACATCTATCATGGTGTGGTATACATATATCATGGTGTGGTATACATCTATCATGGTGTGGTATACATCTATCATGGTGTGGTATACATCTATCATGGTGTGGTATACATCTATCATGGTGTGGTGTATATGGTGTACATCTATCATGGTGTGGTATACATCTATCATGGTGTGGTATACATCTATCATGGTGTGGTGTGGTATACATTATCATGGTGTGGTATACATCTATCATGGTGTGGTATACATCTATCATGGTGTGGTATACATCTATCATGGTGTGGTATACATCTATCATGGTGTGTTAACATCTATCATGGTGTGGTGTACATCTATCATGGTGTGGTGTACATCTATCATGGTGTGGTATACATCTATCATGGTGTGGTGGGTATACATCTATCATGGTGTGGTGTACATCTATCATGGTGTGGTATACATCTATCATGGTGTGGTGTGGTGTACATCTATCATGGTGTGGTATACATCTATCATGGTGTGGTATACATCTATCATGGTGTGGTATACATCTATCATGGTGTGGTATACATCTATCATGGTGTGGTATACATCTATCATGGTGTGGTATACATCTATCATGGTGTGGTATACATCTATCATGGTGTGGTATACATCTATCATGGTGTGGTGTACATCTATATGGTGTGGTGTGGTGTACATCTATCATGGTGTGGTATACATCTATCATGGTGTGGTATACATTATCATGTGTGGTGTGGTATACATCTATCATGGTGTGGTATACATCTATATGGTGTGGTGTGGTATACATATATTATGGTGTGGTATACATCTATCATGGTGTGGTATACATCTATCATGGTGTGGTATACATCTATCATGGTGTGGTATACATCTATCATGGTGTGGTATACATCTATCATGGTGTGGTATACATCTATCATGGTGTGGTATACATCTATCATGGTGTGGTATACATCTATCATGGTGTGGTATACATCTATCATGGTGTGGTATACATCTATCATGGTGTGTGTGGTGTACATCTATCATGGTGTGGTGTACATCTATCATGGTGTGGTATACATCTATCATGGTGTGGTATACATCTATCATGGTGTGGTATACATCTATCATGGTGTGGTATACATCTATCATGGTGTGTGTGGTTACATCTATCATGGTGTGGTATACATCTATCATGGTGTGTATACATCTATCATGGTGTGGTATACATCTATATGGTGTGGTGTACATCTATCATGGTGTGGTGTACATCTATCATGGTGTGGTATACATCTATCATGGTGGGGTGTGGTGTACATCTATTATGGTGTGGTGTATACCTATCATGGTGTGGTATACATCTATCATGGTGTGGTATACATCTATCATGGGTGTGTACATCTATCATGGTGTGGTATACATCTATCATGGTGTGGTATACATCTATCATGGTGTGGGTGTACATCTATCATGGTGTGGATACATCTATCATGGTGTGGTATACATCTATCATGGTGTGGTATACATCTATCATGGTGTGGTATACATCTATCATGGTGTGGTATACATCTATCATGGTGTGGTATACATCTATCATGGTGTGGTATACATCTATCATGTGTGGTGTGGTGTACATCTATCATGGTGTGGTGTACATCTATCATGGTGTGGTATACATCTATCATGGTGTGGTGTGGTACATCTATCATGGTGTGGTATAATATCTATCATGGTGTGGTATACATCTATCATGGTGTGTGTACATCTATCATGGTGTGGTATACATCTATCATGGTGTGGTATACATCATGTGTGGGATCATGGTGTGGTGTGGTGTACATCTATCATGGTGTGGTATACATCTATCATGGTGTGGTATACATCTATCATGGTGTGGTACATCTATCATGGTGTGGTATACATCTATCATGGTGTGGTATACATCTATCATGGTGTGGTATACATCTATCATGGTGTGGTGTACATCTATTATGGTGTGGTATACATCTATCATGGTGTGGTATACATCTATCATGGTGTGGGTACATCTATCATGGTGTGTGTATACATCTATCATGGTGTGGTATACATCTATCATGGTGTGGTGTGGTGTACAATATTATGTGTGGTATACATCTATCATGGTGTGGTGGTATACATCATATCATGGTGTGGTATACATCTATCATGTGTGGTATACATCTATCATGGTGTGGTGTGGTGTACATCTATCATGGTGTGTATACATCTATCATGGTGTGGTGTGGTATACATCTATCATGGTGTGGTGTACATCTATCATGGTGTGGTGTACATCTATCATGGTGTGGTATACATCTATCATGGTGTAGTGTGGTGTACATCTATCATGGTGTGGTATACATCTATCATGGTGTGGTATACATCTATCATGGTGTGTGTGGTATACATTATCATGGTGTGGTATACATCTATCATGGTGTGGTATACATCTATCATGGTGTGGTATACATCTATCATGGTGTGGTATACATCTATCATGGTGTGGTATACATCTATCATGGTGTGGTATACATCTATCATGGTGGTGTACATCTATCATGGTGTGGTATACATCTATCATGGTGTGGTATACATCTATCATGGTGTGGTGTGGTGTACATCTATCATGGTGTGGTATACATCTATCATGGTGTGGTATACATCTATCATGGTGTGGTATACATCTATCATGGTGTGGTATACATCTATCATGGTGTGTGTACATCTATCATGGTGTGTGTGTGTACATCTATCATGGTGTGGTATACATCTATCATGGTGTGGTATACATCTATCATGGTGTGGTATACATCTATCATGGTGTGGTATACATCTATCATGGTGTGGTATACATCTATCATGGTGTGGTATACATCTATCATGGTGTGGTATACATCTATCATGGTGTGGTATACATCTATCATGTGTGGTGGGTGTACATCTATCATGGTGTGGTATACATCTATCATGGTGGGTGGGTGTACATCTATCATGGTGTGGTATACATCTATCATGGTGTGGTACATCTATCATGGTGTGGTATACATATATATGGTGTGGTATACATCTATCATGGTGTGGTATACATCTATCATGGTGTGGTATACATCTATCATGGTGTGGTATACATCTATCATGGTGTGGTATACATCTATCATGGTGTGGTGTATACATCTATCATGGTGTGGTATACATCTATCATGGTGTGGTATACATCTATCATGGTGTGGTATACATCTATCATGGTGTGGTGTACATCTATCATGGTGTGTGGGGTGTATCATATATTATGGTGTGGTATACATCTATCATGGTGTGGTATACATCTATCATGGTGTGGTGTGGTATACATCTATCATGGTGTGGTATACATCTATCATGGTGTGGTGTGGTGTGTCATCTATTATGGTGTGGTATACATCTATCATGGTGTGGTATACATCTATCATGGTGTGGTATACATCTATCATGGTGTGGTATACATCTATCATGGTGTGGTATACATCTATCATGGTGTGGTATACATCTATCATGGTGTGGTATACATCTATCATGGTGTGGTGTACATCTATCATGGTGTGGTATACATCTATCATGGTGTGGTATACATCTATCATGGTGTGTGGGTACATCTATCATGGTGTGGTATACATCTATCATGGTGGTGTGGTATACATCTATCATGGTGTGGTATACATCTATCATGGTGTGGTATACATCTATCATGGTGGGTATACATCTATCATGGTGTGGTATACATCTATCATGGTGTGGTATACATCTATCATGGTGTGGTGTACATCTATCATGGTGTGGTATACATCTATCATGGTGTGGTATACATCTATCATGGTGTGGTGTATACATCTATCATGGTGTGGTATACATCTATCATGGTGTGGTGTGGTACATCTATCATGGTGTGGTATACATCTATCATGGTGTGGTATACATCTATCATGGTGTGTGTGGTACATCTATCATGGTGTGGTATACATCTATCATGGTGTGATACATCTATCATGGTGTGGTGTGTATACATCTATCATGGTGTGGTATACATCTATCATGGTGTGGTATACATCTATCATGGTGGTATACATCTATCATGGTGTGGTATACATCTATCATGGTGTGGTATACATCTATCATGGTGTGGTATACATCTATCATGGTGTGGTATACATCTATCATGGTGTGGTATACATCTATCATGGTGTGGTACATCTATCATGTGTGGTGGGTGTACATCTATCATGGTGTGGTATACATCTATCATGTGTTGGTTACATCTATCATGGTGTGGTGTGTTACATCTATCATGGTGTGGTATACATCTATTATGGTGTGGTGTGTGGGGTGTACATCTATCATGGTGTGGTATACATCTATCATGGTGTGGTATACATCTATCATGGTGTGGTATACATCTATCATGGTGTGGTATACATCTATCATGGTGTGGTATACATCTATCATGGTGTGGTATACATCTATCATGGTGTGGTATACATCTATCATGGTGTGGTATACATCTATCATGGTGTGGTATACATCTATCATGGTGTGGTATATCTCTATCATGGTGTGGTGTACATCTATCATGGTGTGGTATACATCTATCATGGTGTGGTGTAGGTGTTCTATATCATGGTGTGGTATACATCTATCATGTGTGGTGTGGTGTACATCTATCATGGTGTGGTATACATCTATCATGGTGTGGTATACATCTATCATGGTGTGGTATACATCTATCATGGTGTGGTATACATCTATCATGGTGGGGTAACTCTATCATGGTGTGGTATACATCTATCATGGTGTGGTATACATCTATCATGGTGTGGTATACATCTATCATGGTGTGGTGTGTGTACATCTATCATGGTGTGGTATACATCTATCATGGTGTGGTATACATCTATCATGGTGTGGTATACATCTATCATGGTGTGGTGTACATCTATTATGGTGTGGTGCGGTGTACATCTATTATGGTGTGGTATACATCTATCATGGTGTGGTATACATCTATCATGGTGTGGTGTGGTATACATCTATCATGGTGTGGTATACATCTATCATGGTGTGGTGTGGGTGTGTACATCTATTATGGTGTGGTATACATCTATCATGGTGTGGTATACATCTATCATGGTGTGGTATACATCTATCATGGTGTGGTATACATCTATCATGGTGTGGTATACATCTATCATGGTGTGGTATACATCTATCATGGTGTGGTGTACATCTATCATGGTGTGGTGTACATCTATCATGGTGTGGTATACATCTATCATGGTGTGGTGTGGTGTACATCTATCATGGTGTGGTATACATCTATCATGGTGTGGTGTGGTATACATCTATCATGGTGTGGTATACATCTATTATGATGTGTGGTATACATCTATCATGGTGTGGTATACATCTATCATGGTGTGGTATACATCTATCATGGTGTGGTACATCTATCATGGTGTGGTGTACATCTATCATGGTGTGGTATACATCTATTCATGGTGTGGTATACATCTATCATGGTGTGGTGGGTATACATCTATCATGGTGTGGTATACATCTATCATGGTGTGGTATACATCTATCATGGTGTGGTGTGGTGTACATCTATCATGGTGTGGTATACATCTATCATGGTGTGGTATACATCTATCATGGTGTGGTGTGGTGTACATCTATCATGGTGTGTGTACATCTATCATGGTGTGGTATACATCTATCATGGTGTGGTGTGGTATCTCTATCATGGTGTGGTATACATATATCATGGTGGTATACATCTATCATGGTGGGTATACATCTATCATGGTGTGGTATACATCTATCATGGTGTGGTATACATCTATCATGGTGTGGTATACATCTATCATGGTGTGGTATACTCTATCATGGTGTGGTATACATCTATCATGGTGGTGTGGTATACATCTATCATGGTGTGGTATACATCTATCATGGTGTGGTATACATCTATCATGGTGTGGTATACATCTATCATGGTGTGGTATACATCTATCATGGTGTGGTATACATCTATCATGGTGGTGTACATCTATCATGGTGTGGTGTACATCTATCATGGTGTGGTATACATCTATCATGTGTGGTGTGGTATACATCTATCATGGTGTGGTGTACATCTATCATGGTGTGGTATACATCTATCATGGTGTGGTGTGGTGTACTATCTCATGGTGTGGTATACATCTATCATGGTGTGGTATACATCTATCATGGTGTGGTATACATCTATCATGGTGTGGTATACATCTATCATGGTGTGGTATACATCTATCATGGTGTGGTATACATCTATCATGGTGTGGTATACATCTATCATGGTGTGGTATACATCTATCATGGTGTGGTATACATCTTATGGTGTGGTGTGGTGTACATCTATCATGGTGTGGTATACATCTATCATGGTGTGGTATACATCTATCATGGTGTGGTGGTATA
Source organism: Oncorhynchus kisutch (assembly GCF_002021735.2). NCBI lineage: Eukaryota > Metazoa > Chordata > Actinopteri > Salmoniformes > Salmonidae > Oncorhynchus > Oncorhynchus kisutch. The sequence continues at coordinate 94,649,760 of NC_034188.2, read as the reverse complement.
CATCTATCATGGTGTGGTATACATCTATCATGGTGTGGTGTGGTGTACATATATATGGTGTGGTATACATCTATCATGGTGTGGTATACATCTATCATGGTGTGGTATACATCTATCATGGTGTGGTATACATCTATCATGGTGTGGTATACATCTATCATGGTGTGGTGTACATCTATCATGGTGTGGGTACATCTATCATGGTGTGGTATACATCTATCATGGTGTGGTGTACATCTATCATGGTGTGGTATACATCTATCATGGTGTGGTGGTGTACATCTCATGGTGTGGTACATCTATCATGGTGTGGTATACATCTATCATGGTGTGGTATACATCTATCATGGTGTGGTATACATCTATCATGGTGTGGTGTGGTGTACATCTATCATGGTGTGGTATACATCTATCATGGTGTGGTATACATCTATCATGGTGTGGTATACATCTATCATGGTGTGGTATACATCTATCATGGTGTGGTATACATCTATCATGGTGTGGTGTACATCTATCATGGTGTGGTGTACATCTATCATGGTGTGGTATACATCTATCATGGTGTGGTAACATCTATCATGGTGTGGTATACATCTATCATGGTGTGGTATACATCTATCATGGTGTGGTATACATCTATCATGGTGTGGTATACATCTATCATGGTGTGGTATACATCTATCATGGTGTGGTATACATCTATCATGGTGTGGTATACATCTATCATGGTGTGGTATACATCTATCATGGTGTGGTATACATCTATCATGGTGTGGTATACATCTATCATGGTGTGGTGTACATCTATCATGGTGTGGTATACATCTATCTATGGTGTGTGTGGTGTACATCTATCATGGTGTGGTGTACATCTATCAAGGTTGTGGTATACATCTATCATGGTGTGGTGTGGTGTACATCTATCATGGTGTGGTGTACATCTATCATGGTGTGGTATACATCTATTATGGTGTGGTGTACATCTATCATGGTGTGGTATACATCTATCATGGTGTGGTATACATCTATCATGGTGTGGTGTGGTGTACATCTATCATGGTGTGGTGTACATCTATCATGGTGTGGTATACATCTATCATGTGTGTGTACATCTATCATGGTGTGGTATACATCTATCATGGTGTGGTATACATCTATCATGGTGTGGTATACATCTATCATGGTGTGGTGTACATATATTATGGCGTGGTATACATCTATCATGGCGTGGTATACATTTATCATGGTGTGGTGTACATCTATCATGGTGTGGTATACATCTATCATGGTGTGGTATACATCTATATGGTGTGGTGTGGTGTACATCTATCATGGTGTGGTATACATCTATCATGGTGTGGTATACATCTATCATGGTGGGTATACATCTATCATGGTGTGGTATACATCTATCATGGTGTGGTGTGTGTACATCTATCATGGTGTGGTATACATCTATCATGGTGTGTGGTATACATCTATCATGGTGTGGTGTACATCTATCATGGTGTGGTGTACATCTATCATGGTGTGGTATACATCTATCATGGTGTGTGTTGTACATCTATCATGGTGTGGTGTATACATCTATCATGGTGTGGTATACATCTATCATGTGTGGTGTGGTATACATCTATCATGGTGTGGTATACATCTATCATGGTGTGGTATACATCTATCATGGTGTGGTATACATCTATCATGGTGTGGTATACATCTATCATGGTGTGGTATACATCTATCATGGTGTGGTATACATCTATCATGGTGTGTACATCTATCATGGTGGGTTACATCTATGGGGTGGTGTACATCTATCATGGTGTGGTGTACATCTATCATGGTGTGGTGGTGTACATCTATCATGGTGTGGTATACATCTATCATGGTGTTGTATACATCTATCATGGTGTGGTATACATCTATCATGGTGTGGTATACATCTATCATGGTGTGGTATACATCTATCATGGTGTGGTGTGGTGTACATCTATCATGGTGTGGTATACATCTATCATGGTGTGGTATACATCTATCATGGGTGGTATACATCTATCATGGTGTGGTATACATCTATCATGGTGTGGTATACATCTATCATGGTGTGGTATACATCTATCATGGTGGTGTACATCTATCATGGTGGTGTGTACATCTATCATGGTGTGGTGATGTACATCTATCATGGTGTGGTATACATCTATCATGGTGTGGTGGTGTACATCTATCATGGTGTGGTATACATCTATCATGGTGTGGTATACATCTATCATGGTGTGGTATACATCTATCATGGTGTGGTATACATCTATCATGGTGTGGTATACATCTATCATGGTGTGGTATACATCTATCATGGTGTGGTATACATCTATCATGGTGTGGTATACATCTATCATGGTGTGGTGTGGTACATCTATCATGGTGTGGTATACATCTATCATGGTGTGGTATACATCTATCATGGTGTGGTATACATCTATCATGGTGTGGTGTACATCTATTATGGTGTGGTGTGGTGTACAATATTATGGTGGGTATACATCTATCATGGTGTGGTATACATCTATCATGGTGTGGTGTGGTATACATCTATCATGGTGTGGTATACATCTATCATGGTGTGGTGTGGTGTGGTGTACATATATTATGGTGTGGTATACATCTATCATGGTGTGGTATACATCTATCATGGTGTGGTATACATCTATCATGTGTGTGATACATCTATCATGGTGTGGTATACATCTATCATGGTGTGGTATACATCTATCATGGTGTGGTATACATCTATCATGGTGTGGTATACATCTATCATGGTGTGGTGTACATCTATCATGGTGTGGTATACATCTATCATGGTGTGGGTACATCTATCATGGTGTGGTATACATCTATCATGGTGTGGTGTACATACTATCATGGTGTGGTATACATATATTATGGTGTGGTATACATCTATCATGGTGTGGTATACATCTATCATGGTGTGGTATACATCTATCATGGTGTGGTATACATCTATCATGGTGTGGTGTACATCTATCATGGTGTGGTATACATCTATCATGGTGTGGTATACATCTATCATGGTGTGGTGTGGTATACATCTATCATGGTGTGGTATACATCTATCATGGTGTGGTGTGGTGTACATCTATCATGGTGTGGTATACATCTATCATGGTGTGGTATACATCTATCATGGTGGTGTGTGTACATCTATCATGGTGTGGTGTACATCTATCATGGTGTGGTATACATCTATCATGGTGTGGTGTACATCTATCATGGTGTGGTATACATCTATCATGGTGTGGTATACATCTATCATGGTGTGGTATACATCTATCATGGTGTGTGTACTCATCTATCATGGTGTGGTGTACATCTATCATGGTGTGGTATACATCTATCATGGTGTGGTATACATCTATCATGGTGTGTTACATCTATCATGGTGTGGTATACATCTATCATGGTGTGGTGTACATCTATCATGGTGTGGTATACATCTATCATGGTGTGGTATACATCTATCATGGTGTGGTATACATCTATCATGGTGTGGTATACATCTATCATGGTGTGGTGTGGTGTACATCTATCATGGTGTGGTATACATCTATCATGGTGTGGTATACATCTATCATGGTGTGGTATACATCTATCATGGTGTGGTATACATCTATCATGGTGTGTGTAACATCTATCATGGTGTGGTATACATCTATCATGGTGTGGTGTGTACATCTATCATGGTGTGGTATACATCTATCATGGTGTGGTATACATCTATCATGGTGTGGTATACATCTATCATGGTGTGGTATACATCTATCATGGTGTGGTATACATATCTTGTGGTGTGTGGTATCATGGTGGTGTGGTATACATCTATCATGGTGTGGTATACATCTATCATGGTGTGGTATACATCTATCATGGTGTGGTATACATCTATCATGGTGTGGTATACATCTATCATGGTGTGTATACATCTATCATGGTGTGGTGTACATCTATCATGGTGTGGTATACATCTATCATGGTGTGGTATACATCTATCATGGTGTGTGTGGTGTACATCTATCATGGTGTGGTGTACATCTATCATGGTGTGGTATACATCTATCATGGTGTGGTGTGGTGTACATCTATCATGGTGTGGTATACATCTATCATGGTGTGGTATACATCTATCATGGTGTGGGTACATCTATCATGGTGTGGTATACATCTATCATGGTGTGGTATACATCTATCATGGTGTGGTGTGGTGTACATCTATCATGGTGTGGTGTACATCTATCATGGTGTGGTATACATCTATCATGGTGTGTGTACATCTATCATGGTGTGGTATACATCTATCATGGTGTGGTATACATCTATCATGGTGTGGTATACATCTATCATGGTGTGTGTACATCTATCATGGTGTGGTATACATCTATCATGGTGGTTGGTATACATCTATCATGGTGTGGGTACATCTATCATGGTGTGGTATACATCTATCATGGTGTGGTATACATCTATTATGGTGTGGTGTGGTGTACATCTATCATGGTGTGGTATACATCTATCATGGTGTTGTATACATCTATCATGGTGTGGTATACATCTATCATGGTGTGGTATACATCTATCATGGTGTGTGTGGTGTACATCTATCATGGTGTGGTATACATCTATATGGTGGTGTGGTATACATCTATCATGGTGTGGTGTACATCTATCATGGTGTGGTGTACATCTATCATGGTGTGGTATACATCTATCATGGTGTGTGTGGTGTACATCTATCATGGTGTGGTGTACATCTATCATGGTGTGGTATACATCTATTATGTTGTGGTGTGGTATACATTTATCATGGTGCGGTATACATCTATCATGGTGTGGTATACATCTATCATGGTGTGGTATACATCTATCATGGTGTGGTATACATCTATCATGGTGTGGTATACATCTATCATGGTGTGGTATACATCTATCATGGTGTGGTATACATCTATCATGGTGTGGTGTACATCTATCATGGTGTGGTGTACATCTATCATGGTGTGGTGTGTGTACATCTATCATGGTGTGGTATACATCTATCATGGTGTGGTATACATCTATCATGGTGTGGTATACATCTATCATGGTGTGGTATACATCTATCATGGTGTGGTACATCTATTATGTGTGGTGGGTGTACATCTATCATGGTGTGGTATACATCTATCATGGTGTGGTATACATCTATCATGGTGTGGTATACATCTATCATGGTGTGGTATACATCTATCATGGTGTGGTATACATCTATCATGGTGTGGTATACATCTATCATGGTGTGGTGTACATCTATCATGGTGTGGTATACATCTATCATGGTGTGGGTGTACATCTATCATGGTGTGGTGTACATCTATCATGGTGTGGTATACATCTATCATGGTGTGGTGTGGTATACATCTATCATGGTGTGTGTGGTGTACATCTATCATGGTGTGGTATACATCTATCATGGTGTGTATACATCTATCATGGTGTGGTATACATCTATCATGGTGTGGTATACATCTATCATGGTGTGGTGTGGTGTACATCTATCATGGTGTGGTATACATCTATCATGGTGTGGTATACATCTATCATGGTGTGGTATACATCTATCATGGTGTGGTGTACATCTATCATGGTGTGGTATACATCTATCATGGTGTGGTGTACATCTATCATGGTGTGGTGTGGTGTACATCTATCATGGTGTGGTATACATCTATCATGGTGTGGTATACATCTATCATGGTGTGGTATACATCTATCATGGTGTGGTATACATCTATCATGGTGTGGTATACATCTATCATGGTGTGGTGTGGTATACATCTATCATGTGTGGTGTGGTATCATCTATCATGGTGTGGTATACATCTATCATGGTGTGGTATACATCTATCATGGTGTGGTATACATCTATCATGGTGTGGTATACATCTATCATGGTGTGGTATACATCTATCATGGTGTGGTGTACATCTATCATGGTGTGGTATACATCTATCATGGTGTGGTATACATCTATCATGGTGTGGTGTGGTATACATCTATCATGGTGTGGTATACATCTATCATGGTGTGGTATACATCTATCATGTGTGGTGTGGTGTACATCTATCATGGTGTGGTATACATCTATCATGGTGTGGTATACATCTATCATGGTGTGGTGTGGTGTACATCTATCATGGTGTGGTGTACATATATCATGGTGTGGTATACATCTATTATGGTGTGGTGTGGTATACATCTATCATGGTGTGGTATACATCTATCATGGTGTGGTATACATCTATTATGGTGTGGTATACATCTATCATGGTGTGGTATACATCTATCATGGTGTGGTATACATCTATCATGGTGTGGTATACATCTATCATGGTGTGGTGTACATCTATCATGGTGTGGTATACATCTATCATGGTGTGGTATACATCTATCATGGTGTGGTGTGGTATACATCTATCATGGTGTGGTATACATCTATCATGGTGTGGTATACATCTATCATGGTGTGGTGTACATCTATCATGGTGTGGTATACATCTATTATGGTGTGGTGTGGTATACATCTATCATGGTGTGGTATACATCTATCATGGTGTGGTATACATCTATCATGGTGTGGTATACATCTATCATGGTGTGGTATACATCTATCATGGTGTGGTAACATCTATCATGGTGTGGTATACATCTATCATGGTGTGGTATACATCTATCATGGTGTGGTATACATCTATCATGGTGTGGTATACATCTATCATGGTGTGGTGTACATCTATCATGTGTGTGGTGTACATCTATCATGGTGTGGTATACATCTATCATGGTGTGTAACATCTATCATGTGTGGTATACATCTATCATGGTGTGGTATACATCTATCATGGTGTGGTATACATCTATCATGGTGTGGTATACATCTATCATGGTGTGTGTACATCTATCATGGTGTGTGTATACATCTATCATGGTGTGTGGTGTACATCTATCATGGTGTGGTATACATCTATCATGGTGTGTGGTGTACATCTATCATGGTGTGGTATACATCTATCATGGTGTGGTATACATCTATCATGGTGTGGTATACATCTATTATGGTGTGGTATACATCTATCATGGTGTGGTATACATCTATCATGGTGTGGTATACATATATCATGGTGTGGTATACATCTATCATGGTGTGGTGTGGTGTACATCTATCATGGTGTGGTATACATCTATTATGGTGTGTGGTATACATCTATCATGGTGTGGTGTACATCTATCATGGTGTGGTGTACATCTATCATGGTGTGGTATACATCTATCATGGTGTGTGTGGTGTACATCTATCATGGTGTGGTATACATCTATCATGGTGTGGTATACATCTATCATGGTGTGGGTGGTATACATTATCATGGTGTGGTATACATCTATCATGGTGTGGTATACATCTATCATGGGTGGGTATACATCTATCATGGTGTGGTATACATCTATCATGGTGTGGTATACATCTATCATGGTGTGGTATACATCTATCATGGTGTGGTATACATCTATCATGGTGTGGTGTACATCTATCATGGTGTGGTATACATCTATGGTGTGGTGTGGTATACATCTATCATGGTGTGGTATACATCTATCATGGTGTGGTATACATCTATCATGGTGTGGTATACATCTATCATGGTGTGGTATACATCTATCATGGTGTGGTATACATCTATCATGGTGTGGTGTGGTGTACATCTATCATGGTGTGGTATACATCTATCATGGTGTGGTATACATCTATCATGGTGTGGTATACATCTATCATGGTGTGGTATACATCTATCATGGTGTGGTATACATCTATCATGGTGTGGTATACATCTATCATGGTGTGGTATACATCTATCATGGTGTGGTATACATCTATCATGGTGTGGTGGGTGTACATATCATGGTGTGGTGTACATCTATCATGGTGTGGTATACATCTATCATGTGTGTGTGGTATACATCTATCATGGTGTGTGTGTGTACATCTATCATGGTGTGGTGTACATCTATCATGGTGTGGTATACATCTATCATGGTGTGGTATACATCTATCATGGTGTGGTATACATCTATCATGGTGTGGTGTGTGTACATCTATCATGGTGTGGTATACATCTATCATGGTGTGGTATACATCTATCATGGTGTGGTATACATCTATCATGGTGTGGTGTAACATCTATCATGGTGTGGTATACATCTATCATGGTGTGGTGTACATCTATCACGGTGTGGTGTGGTGTACATCTATTATGGTGTGGTATACATCTATCATGGTGTGGTATACATCTACCATGGTGTGATATACATCTATCATGGTGTGGTATACATCTATCATGGTGTGGTATACATCTATCATGGTGTGGTGTGGTATACATCTATCATGGTGTGGTGTGGTATACATCTATCATGGTGTGGTATACATCTATTATGGTGTGGTATACATCTATCATGGTGTGGTATACATCTATCATGGTGTGGTATACATCTATCATGGTGTGGTATACATCTATCATGGTGTGGTGTACATCTATCATGGTGTGGTATACATCTATCATGGTGTGGTATACATCTATCATGGTGTGGTTGTATACATCTATCATGGTGTGGTATACATCTATCATGGTGTGGTATACATCTATCATGGTGTGGTGTGTGTACATCTATCATGGTGTGGTATACATCTATCATGGTGTGGTATACATCTATCATGGTGTGGTGTGGTGTACATCTATCATGGTGTGGTATACATCTATCATGGTGTGGTATACATCTATCATGGTGTGGTGTGTATACATCTATCATGGTGTGGTATACATCTATCATGGTGTGGTATACATCTATCATGGTGTGGTATACATCTATCATGGTGTGGTATACATCTATCATGGTGTGGTATACATCTATCATGGTGTGGTATACATCTATCATGGTGTGGTGTACATCTATCATGGTGTGGTATACATCTATCATGGTGTGGTATACATCTATCATGGTGTGGTGTGGTATACATCTATCATGGTGTGGTATACATCTATCATGGTGTGGTATACATCTATCATGGTGTGGTGTACATCTATCATGGTGTGGTATACATCTATCATGGTGTGGTGTGGTATACATCTATCATGGTGTGGTATACATCTATCATGGTGTGGTATACATCTATCATGGTGTGGTATACATCTATCATGGTGTGGTATACATCTATCATGGTGTGGTATACATCTATCATGGTGTGGTATACATCTATCATGGTGTGGTATACATCTATCATGGTGTGGTATACATCTATCATGGTGTGGTATACATCTATCATGGTGTGGTATACATCTATCATGGTGTGGTGTGGTGTACATCTATCATGGTGTGGTATACATCTATCATGGTGTGGTATACATCTATCATGGTGTGGTATACATCTATCATGGTGTGGTATACATCTATCATGGTGTGGTATACATCTATCATGGTGTGGTATACATCTATCATGGTGTGGTGTACATCTATCATGGTGTGGTATACATCTATCATGGTGTGGTGTGGTGTACATCTATCATGGTGTGGTATACATCTATCATGGTGTGTGTGGTGTACATCTATCATGGTGTGGTATACATCTATCATGGTGTGGTATACATCTATCATGGTGTGGTATACATCTATCATGGTGTGGTATACATCTATCATGGTGTGGTATATCTATCATGGTGTGGTATACATCTATCATGGTGTGGTATACATCTATCATGGTGTGGTATACATCTATCATGGTGTGGTGTGGTGTACATCTATCATGGTGTGGTATACATCTATCATGGTGTGGTATACATCTATCATGGTGTGGTATACATCTATCATGGTGTGGTGTACATCTATCATGGTGTGGTGGGGTGTACATCTATTATGGTGTGGTATACATCTATCATGGTGTGGTATACATCTATCATGGTGTGGTGTGGTATACATCTATTATGGTGTGGTATACATCTATTATGGTGTGGTGTGGTGTGGTGTACATATATTTGGTGTGGTATACATCTATCATGGTGTGGTATACATCTATCATGGTGTGGTATACATCTATCATGGTGTGGTATACATCTATCATGGTGTGGTATACATCTATCATGGTGTGGTATACATCTATCATGGTGTGGTATACATCTATCATGGTGTGGTATACATCTATCATGGTGTGGTATACATCTATCATGGTGTGGTGTACATCTATCATGGTGTGGTATACATCTATTATGGTGTGGTGTGGTATACATCTATCATGGTGTGGTATACATCTATCATGGTGTGGTATACATCTATCATGGTGTGGTGTACATCTATCATGGTGTGGTATACTTCTATCATGGTGTGGTATACATCTATCATGGTGTGGTGTGGTATACATCTATCATGGTGTGGTATACATCTATCATGGTGTGGTATACATCTATCATGGTGTGGTGTGGTGTACATCTATCATGGTGTGGTATACATCTATCATGGTGTGGTATACATCTATTATGGTGTGGTGTACATCTATCATGGTGTGGTATACATCTATCATGGTGTGGTATACATCTATCATGGTGGTGGTATACATCTATCATGGTGTGGTGTACATCTATCATGGTGTGGTGTGGTGTACATCTATCATGGTGTGGTATACATCTATCATGGTGTGGTATACATCTATCATGGTGTGGTGTACATCTATCATGGTGTGGTATACATCTATCATGGTGTGGTGTACATCTATCATGGTGTGGTGTACATCTATCATGGTGTGGTATACATCTATCATGGTGTGGTGTACATCTATCATGGTGTGGTGTACATCTATCATGGTGTGGTGTGGTGTACATATATTATGGTGTGGTGTACATCTATCATGGTGTGGTGTACATCTATCATGGTGTGGTGTACATCTATCATGGTGTGGTGTGTTGTACATCTATCATGGTGTGGTATACATCTATCATGGTGTGATATACATCTATAATCGTTTGATATACATCTATTATGGTGTGGTATACATCTATTATGGTGTGGTATACATCTATCATGGTGTGGTGTGTTGTACATCTATCATGGTGTGGTAAACATCTATCATGGTGTGATATACATCTATCATGGTGTGATATACATCTATTATGGTGTGGTATACATCTATTATGGTGTGGTATACATCTATCATGGTGTGGTATACATCTATCATGGTGTGGTATACATCTATCATTGTGTGGTATACATCTATCATGGTGTGGTGTACATCTATCATGGTGTGGTGTACATCTATCATGGTGTGGTATACATCTATTATGGTGTGGTGTGGTATACATCTATCATGGTGTAGTGTGGTGTACATCTATCATGGTGTGGTGTACATCTATCATGGTGTTGTATACATCTATCATGGTGTGGTATACATCTATCATGGTGTGGTATACATCTATCATGGTGTGGTGTGGTGTACATCTATCATGGTGTGGTATACATCTATCATGGTGTGGTATACATCTATCATGGTGTGGTATACATCTATCATGGTGGGTGTACATCTATCATGGTGTGGTGTACATCTATCATGGTGTGGTATACATCTATCATGGTGTGGTGTGGTGTACATCTATCATGGTGTGGTATACATCTATCATGGTGTGGTATACATCTATCATGGTGTGGTATACATCTATCATGGTGTGGTATACATCTATCATGGTGTGGTATACATCTATCATGGTGTGTGTGGTATACATCTATCATGGTGTGGTATACATCTATCATGGTGTGGTATACATCTATCATGGTGTGGTGTGGTGTACATCTATCATGGTGTGGTATACATCTATCATGGTGTGGTATACATCTATCATGGTGTGGTATACATCTATCATGGTGTGGTATACATCTATCATGGTGTGGTATACATCTATCATGGTGTGGTATACATCTATCATGGTGTGGTGTGGTGTACATCTATCATGGTGTGGTATACATCTATCATGGTGTGGTATACATCTATCATGGTGTGGTGTACATCTATCATGGTGTGGTATACATCTATCATGGTGTGGTGTACATCTATCATGGTGTGGTATACATCTATCATGGTGTGGTATACATCTATCATGGTGTGGTATACATCTATCATGGTGTGGTATACATCTATCATGGTGTGTGTGGTGTACATCTATCATGGTGTGGTGTACATCTATCATGGTGTGGTATACATCTATCATGGTGTGGTATACATCTATCATGGTGTGGTGTGGTTGTACATCTATCATGGTGTGGTATACATCTATCATGGTGTGGTATACATCTATAATCGTTTGATATACATCTATTATGGTGTGGTATACATCTATCATGGTGTGGTATACATCTATCATGGTGTGGTGTGTTGTACATCTATCATGGTGTGGTAAACATCTATCATGGTGTGATATACATCTATCATGGTGTGGTATACATCTATTATGGTGTGGTATACATCTATTATGGTGTGGTATACATCTATCATGGTGTGGTATACATCTATCATGGTGTGGTATACATCTATCATGGTGTGGTATACATCTATCATGGTGTGGTGTACATCTATCATGGTGTGGTGTACATCTATCATGGTGTGGTATACATCTATTATGGTGTGGTGTGGTATACATCTATCATGGTGTAGTGTGGTGTACATCTATCATGGTGTGGTGTACATCTATCATGGTGTGGTATACATCTATCATGGTGTGGTATACATCTATCATGGTGTGGTATACATCTATCATGGTGTGGTGTGGTGTACATCTATCATGGTGTGGTATACATCTATCATGGTGTGGTATACATCTATCATGGTGTGGTATACATCTATCATGGTGTGGTGTACATCTATCATGGTGTGGTGTACATCTATCATGGTGTGGTATACATCTATCATGGTGTGGTGTGGTGTACATCTATCATGGTGTGGTATACATCTATCATGGTGTGGTATACATCTATCATGGTGTGGTATACATCTATCATGGTGTGGTATACATCTATCATGGTGTGGTATACATCTATCATGGTGTGGTGTATACATCTATCATGGTGTGGTATACATCTATCATGGTGTGGTATACATCTATCATGGTGTGGTGGTGTACATCTATCATGGTGTGGTGTACATCTATCATGGTGTGGTATACATCTATCATGGTGTGGTATACATCTATCATGGTGTGGTATACATCTATCATGGTGTGGTATACATCTATCATGGTGTGGTATACATCTATCATGGTGTGGTGTGGTGTACATCTATCATGGTGTGGTATACATCTATCATGGTGTGGTATACATCTATCATGGTGTGGTGTGGTGTACATCTATCATGGTGTGGTATACATCTATCATGGTGTGGTATACATCTATCATGGTGTGGTGTACATCTATCATGGTGTGGTATACATCTATCATGGTGTGGTATACATCTATCATGGTGTGGTATACATCTATCATGGTGTGGTGTACATCTATCATGGTGTGGTGGTGTACATCTATCATGGTGTGGTATACATCTATCATGGTGTGGTATACATCTATCATGGTGTGGTATACATCTATCATGGTGTGGTATACATCTATCATGGTGTGGTATACATCTATCATGGTGTGGTGTGGTGTACATCTATCATGGTGTGGTATACATCTATCATGGTGTGGTATACATCTATCATGGTGTGGTATACATCTATCATGGTGTGGTATACATCTATCATGGTGTGGTATACATCTATCATGGTGTGGTGTGGTGTACATCTATCATGGTGTGGTATACATCTATCATGGTGTGGTGTGGTGTACATCTATCATGGTGTGGTGTACATATATCATGGTGTGGTATACATCTATCATGGTGTGTGTGGTGTACATCTATCATGGTGTGGTGTACATCTATCATGGTGTGGTATACATCTATCATGGTGTGGTATACATCTATCATGGTGTGGTATACATCTATCATGGTGTGGTATACATCTATCATGGTGGTGTGGTGTACATCTATCATGGTGTGGTATACATCTATCATGGTGTGGTGTGGTGTACATCTATCATGGTGTGGTATACATCTATCATGGTGTGGTATACATCTATCATGGTGTGGTATACATCTATCATGGTGTGGTATACATCTATCATGGTGTGGTATACATCTATCATGGTGTGGTATACATCTATCATGGTGTGGTGTGGTGTACATCTATCATGGTGTGGTATACATCTATCATGGTGTGGTATACATCTATCATGGTGTGGTGTGGTGTACATCTATCATGGTGTGGTGTACATCTATCATGGTGTGGTATACATCTATCATGGTGTGGTGTACATCTATCATGGTGTGGTATACATCTATCATGGTGTGGTATACATCTATCATGGTGTGGTATACATCTATCATGGTGTGGTGTACATCTATCATGGTGTGGTGTGGTGTACATATATTATGGTGTGGTATACATCTATCATGGTGTGGTATACATCTATCATGGTGTGGTGTACATCTATCATGGTGTGGTATACATCTATTATGGTGTGGTATACATCTATTATGGTGTGGTGTGGTGTACATATATTATGGTGTGGTATACATCTATCATGGTGTGGTATACATCTATCATGGTGTGGTATACATCTATCATGGTGTGGTGTACATCTATCATGGTGTGGTGTACATCTATCATGGTGTGGTGTGGTATACATCTATCATGGTGTGGTGTACATCTATCATGGTGTGGTGTACATCTATCATGGTGTGGTATACATCTATCATGGTGTAGTGTGGTGTACATCTATCATGGTGTGGTGTACATCTATCATGGTGTGGTATACATCTATTATGGTGTGGTGTGGTATACATTTATCATGGTGTGGTATACATCTATCATGGTGTGGTATACATCTATCATGGTGTGGTATACATCTATCATGGTGTGGTATACATCTATCATGGTGTGGTAAACATCTATCATGGTGTGGTATACATCTATCATGGTGTTGTATACATCTATCATGGTGTGGTATACATCTATCATGGTGTGGTATACATCTATCATGGTGTGGTGTACATCTATTATGGTGTGGTGCGGTGTACATATATTATGGTGTGGTATACATCTATCATGGTGTGGAATACATTTATCATGGTGTGGTGTGGTATACATCTATTATGGTGTGGTATACATCTATTATGGTGTGGTGTGGTGTGGTGTACATATATTATGGTGTGGTATACATCTATCATGGTGTGGTATACATCTATCATGGTGTGGTATACATCTATCATGGTGTGGTATACATCTATCATGGTGTGGTATACATCTATCATGGTGTGGTATACATCTATCATGGTGTGGTGTACATCTATCATGGTGTGGTGTACATCTATCATGGTATGGTGTGGTATACATCTATCATGGTGTGGTGTACATCTATCATGGTGTGGTATACATCTATCATGGTGTGGTATACATCTATCATGGTGTGGTGTGGTGTACATCTATCATGGTGTGGTATACATCTATCATGGTGTGGTATACATCTATCATGGTGTGGTATACATCTATCATGGTGTGGTATACATCTATCATGGTGTGGTGTGGTGTACATCTATCATGGTGTGGTATACATCTATCATGGTGTGGTGTGGTATACATCTATCATGGTGTGGTGTACATCTATCATGGTGTGGTGTACATCTATCATGGTGTGGTATACATCTATCATGGTGTGTGTGGTGTACATCTATCATGGTGTGGTGTACATCTATCATGGTGTGGTATACATCTATCATGGTGTGGTATACATCTATCATGGTGTGGTGTACATCTATCATGGTGTGGTGTACATCTATCATGGTGTGGTGTACATCTATCATGGTGTGGTGTGGTGTACATCTATCATGGTGTGGTATACATCTATCATGGTGTGGTATACATCTATCATGGTGTGGTATACATCTATCATGGTGTGGTATACATCTATCATGGTGTGGTGTGGTATACATCTATCATGGTGTGGTATACATCTATCATGGTGTGGTATACATCTATCATGGTGTGGTGTGGTGTACATCTATCATGGTGTGGTATACATCTATCATGGTGTGGTATACATCTATCATGGTGTGGTATACATCTATCATGGTGTGGTATACATCTATCATGGTGTGGTGTGGTGTACATCTATCATGGTGTGGTATACATCTATCATGGTGTGGTATACATCTATCATGGTGTGGTGTGGTGTACATCTATCATGGTGTGGTGTACATCTATCATGGTGTGGTATACATCTATCATGGTGTGGTGTACATCTATCATGGTGTGGTATACATCTATCATGGTGTGGTATACATCTATCATGGTGTGGTATACATCTATCATGGTGTGGTATACATCTATCATGGTGTGGTATACATCTATCATGGTGTGGTATACATCTATCATGGTGTGGTATACATCTATCATGGTGTGGTGTGGTGTACATCTATCATGGTGTGGTATACATCTATCATGGTGTGGTATACATCTATCATGGTGTGGTGTGGTGTACATCTATCATGGTGTGGTGTACATCTATCATGGTGTGGTATACATCTATCATGGTGTGGTGTACATCTATCATGGTGTGGTATACATCTATCATGGTGTGGTATACATCTATCATGGTGTGGTATACATCTATCATGTGTGGTGTACATCTATCATGGTGGTGGTGTGGTGTACATCTATCATGGTGTGGTATACATCTATCATGGTGTGGTATACATCTATCATGGTGTGGTGTACATCTATCATGGTGTGGTATACATCTATCATGGTGTGGTATACATCTATATGGTGTGGTGTGGTGTACATCTATCATGGTGTGGTATACATCTATCATGGTGTGGTATACATCTATCATGGTGTGGTATACATCTATCATGGTGTGGTATACATCTATCATGGTGTGGTATACATCTATCATGGTGTGGTATACATCTATCATGGTGTGGTATACATCTATCATGGTGTGGTATACATCTATCATGGTGTGGTATACATCTATCATGGTGTGGTGTACATCTATCATGGTGTGGTGTGGTGTACATCTATCATGGTGTGGTATACATCTATCATGGTGTGGTATACATCTATCATGTGTGGTGTGGTATACATCTATCATGGTGTGGTATACATCTATCATGGTGTGGTGTGGTGTGGTGTACATCTATCATGGTGTGGTATACATCTATCATGGTGTGGTATACATCTATCATGGTGTGGTATACATCTATCATGGTGTGGTATACATCTATCATGGTGTGGTATACATCTATCATGGTGTGGTATACATCTATCATGGTGTGGTATACATCTATCATGGTGTGGTACATCTATCATGGTGTGGTGTACATCTATCATGGTGTGGTATACATCTATCATGGTGTGGTGTACATCTATCATGGTGTGGTATACATCTATCATGGTGTGGTGTGGTATACATCTATCATGGTGTGGTATACATCTATCATGGTGTGGTATACATCTATCATGGTGGGGTATACATCTATCATGGTGTGGTATACATCTATCATGGTGTGGTATACATCTATCATGGTGTGGTGTACATCTATCATGGTGTGGTATACATCTATCATGGTGTGGTATACATCTATCATGGTGTGGTGTGGTATACATCTATCATGGTGTGGTATACATCTATCATGGTGTGGTATACATCTATCATGGTGTGGTGTGGTGTACATCTATCATGGTGTGGTATACATCTATCATGGTGTGGTATACATCTATCATGGTGTGGTGTACATCTATCATGGTGTGGTATACATCTATCATGGTGTGGTGTACATCTATCATGGTGTGGTATACATCTATCATGGTGTGGTATACATCTATCATGGTGTGGTATACATCTATCATGGTGTGGTATACATCTATCATGGTGTGGTGTGGTGTACATCTATCATGGTGTGGTATACATCTATCATGGTGTGGTATACATCTATCATGGTGTGGTATACATCTATCATGGTGTGGTATACATCTATCATGGTGTGGTGTACATCTATCATGGTGTGGTGTACATCTATCATGGTGTGGTATACATCTATCATGGTGTGGTGTACATCTATCATGGTGTGGTATACATCTATCATGGTGTGGTGTGGTGTACATCTATCATGGTGTGGTATACATCTATCATGGTGTGGTATACATCTATCATGGTGTGGTGTACATCTATCATGGTGTGGTGTGTGTACATCTATCATGGTGTGGTATACATCTATCATGGTGTGGTATACATCTATCATGGTGTGGTATACATCTATCATGGTGTGGTATACATCTATCATGGTGTGGTATACATCTATCATGGTGTGGTATACATCTATCATGGTGTGGTATACATCTATCATGGTGTGGTATA
The DNA here is from genome assembly GCF_002021735.2 of Oncorhynchus kisutch. NCBI lineage: Eukaryota > Metazoa > Chordata > Actinopteri > Salmoniformes > Salmonidae > Oncorhynchus > Oncorhynchus kisutch. The sequence goes on along the minus strand of NC_034188.2, from coordinate 94,631,166 downwards.
CATCTATCATGGTGTGGTATACATCTATCATGGTGTGGTATACATCTATCATGGTGTGGTATACATCTATCATGGTGTGGTGTGGTATACATCTATCATGGTGTGTGTGGTGTACATCTATCATGGTGTGGTATACATCTATCATGGTGTGTATACATCTATCATGGTGTGGTATACATCTATCATGGTGTGGTATACATCTATCATGGTGTGGTGTGGTGTACATCTATCATGGTGTGGTATACATCTATCATGGTGTGGTATACATCTATCATGGTGTGGTATACATCTATCATGGTGTGGTGTACATCTATCATGGTGTGGTGTACATCTATCATGGTGTGGTATACATCTATCATGGTGTGGTGTGGTGTACATCTATCATGGTGTGGTATACATCTATCATGGTGTGGTATACATCTATCATGGTGTGGTATACATCTATCATGGTGTGGTATACATCTATCATGGTGTGGTATACATCTATCATGGTGTGGTGTGGTATACATCTATCATGGTGTGGTATACATCTATCATGGTGTGGTATACATCTATCATGGTGTGGTGTACATCTATCATGGTGTGGTATACATCTATCATGGTGTGGTATACATCTATCATGGTGTGGTATACATCTATCATGGTGTGGTATACATCTATCATGGTGTGGTATACATCTATCATGGTGTGGTATACATCTATCATGGTGTGGTGTGGTGTACATCTATCATGGTGTGGTATACATCTATCATGGTGTGGTATACATCTATCATGGTGTGGTGTGGTGTACATCTATCATGGTGTGGTGTACATCTATCATGGTGTGGTATACATCTATATGGTGTGGTATATCTATCATGGTGTGGTATACATCTATCATGGTGTGGTATACATCTATCATGGTGTGGTATACATCTATCATGGTGTGGTGTACATCTATCATGGTGTGGTGTACATCTATCATGGTGTGGTATACATCTATCATGGTGTGGTATACATCTATCATGGTGTGGTGTACATCTATCATGGTGTGGTATACATCTATCATGGTGTGGTATACATCTATCATGGTGTGGTGTGGTGTACATCTATCATGGTGTGGTATACATCTATCATGGTGTGGTATACATCTATCATGGTGTGGTATACATCTATCATGGTGTGGTATACATCTATCATGGTGTGGTATACATCTATCATGGTGTGGTGTGGTGTACATCTATCATGGTGTGGTATACATCTATCATGGTGTGGTGTGGTATACATCTATCATGGTGTGGTGTACATCTATCATGGTGTGGTATACATCTATCATGGTGTGGTGTGGTGTACATCTATCATGGTGTGGTATACATCTATCATGGTGTGGTATACATCTATCATGGTGTGGTATACATCTATCATGGTGTGGTATACATCTATCATGGTGTGGTATACATCTATCATGGTGTGTGTGGTATACATCTATCATGGTGTGGTATACATCTATCATGGTGTGGTATACATCTATCATGGTGTGGTGTGGTGTACATCTATCATGGTGTGGTGTACATCTATCATGGTGTGGTATACATCTATCATGGTGTGGTATACATCTATCATGGTGTGGTATACATCTATCATGGTGTGGTATACATCTATCATGGTGTGGTATACATCTATCATGGTGTGGTGTGGTGTACATCTATCATGGTGTGGTATACATCTATCATGGTGTGGTATACATCTATCATGGTGTGGTGTGTGTACATCTATCATGGTGTGGTGTACATCTATCATGGTGTGGTATACATCTATCATGGTGTGGTGTACATCTATCATGGTGTGGTATACATCTATCATGGTGTGGTATACATCTATCATGGTGTGATATACATCTATCATGGTGTGGTGTACATCTATCACGGTGTGGTGTACATCTATTATGGTGTGGTATACATCTATCATGGTGTGGTATACATCTATCATGGTGTGGTGTACATCTATCATGGTGTGGTATACATCTATCATGGTGTGGTATACATCTATCATGGTGTGGTGTGGTGTACATCTATCATGGTGTGGTATACATCTATCATGGTGTGGTATACATCTATCATGGTGTGGTATACATCTATCATGGTGTGGTATACATCTATCATGGTGTGGTATACATCTATCATGGTGTGGTGTGGTGTACATCTATCATGGTGTGGTATACATCTATTATGGTGTGGTGTGGTATATATCTATCATGGTGTGGTGTACATCTATCATGGTGTGGTATACATCTATCATGGTGTGTGTGTACATCTATCATGGTGTGGTGTACATCTATCATGGTGTGGTATACATCTATCATGGTGTGGTATACATCTATCATGGTGTGGTATACATCTATCATGGTGTGGTGTACATCTATCATGGTGTGGTGTACATCTATCATGGTGTGGTGTGGTGTACATCTATCATGGTGTGGTATACATCTATCATGGTGTGTGGTGTACATCTATCATGGTGTGGTATACATCTATCATGGTGTGGTATACATCTATCATGGTGTGGTATACATCTATCATGGTGTGGTATACATCTATCATGGTGTGGTATACATCTATCATGGTGTGGTATACATCTATCATGGTGTGGTGTGGTGTACATCTATCATGGTGTGGTATACATCTATCATGGTGTGGTATACATCTATCATGGTGTGGTGTGGTGTACATCTATCATGGTGTGGTGTACATCTATCATGGTGTGGTATACATCTATCATGGTGTGGTGTACATCTATCATGGTGTGGTATACATCTATCATGGTGTGGTATACATCTATCATGGTGTGGTATACATCTATCATGGTGTGGTATACATCTATCATGGTGTGGTGTGGTGTACATCTATCATGGTGTGGTATACATCTATCATGGTGTGGTATACATCTATCATGGTGTGGTGTACATCTATCATGGTGTGGTATACATCTATTATGGTGTGGTATACATCTATTATGGTGTGGTGTGGTGTACATCTATCATGGTGTGGTATACATCTATCATGGTGTGGTATACATCTATCATGGTGTGGTATACATCTATCATGGTGTGTTGTACATCTATCATGGTGTGGTGTACATCTATCATGGTGGTGTGGTATACATCTATCATGGTGTGGTGTACATCTATCATGGTGTGGTGTACATCTATCATGGTGTGGTATACATCTATCATGGTGTAGTGTGGTGTACATCTATCATGGTGTGGTGTACATCTATCATGGTGTGGTATACATCTATTATGGTGTGGTGTGGTATACATTTATCATGGTGTGGTATACATCTATCATGGTGTGGTATACATCTATCATGGTGTGGTATACATCTATCATGGTGTGGTATACATCTATCATGGTGTGGTAAACATCTATCATGGTGTGGTATACATCTATCATGGTGTGGTATACATCTATCATGGTGTGGTATACATCTATCATGGTGTGGTATACATCTATCATGGTGTGGTGTACATCTATTATGGTGTGGTGCGGTGTACATATATTATGGTGTGGTATACATCTATTATGGTGTGGATACATTATCATGGTGTGGTGTGGTATACATCTATCATGGTGTGGTATACATCTATATGGTGTGGTGTGGTGTGGTGTACATATATTATGGTGTGGTATACATCTATCATGGTGTGGTATACATCTATCATGGTGTGGTATACATCTATCATGGTGTGGTATACATCTATCATGGTGTGGTATACATCTATCATGGTGTGGTATACATCTATCATGGTGTGGTGTACATCTATCATGGTGTGGTGTACATCTATCATGGTGTGGTATACATCTATCATGGTGTGGTGTACATCTATCATGGTGTGGTATACATCTATCATGGTGTGGTATACATCTATCATGGTGTGGTGTGGTGTACATATATCATGGTGTGGTATACATCTATCATGGTGTGGTATACATCTATCATGGTGTGGTATACATCTATCATTGGTGTGGTATACATCTATCATGGTGTGGTGTGGGTGTACATCTATCATGGTGTGGTATACATCTATTATGGTGTGGTGTGGTATACTATCTATCATGGTGTGGTGTACATCTATCATGGTGTGGTGTACATCTATCGTGGTGTGGTATACATCTATCATGGTGGTAAGTGTGGTGTACATCTATCATGGTGGTGGTGTACATCTATCATGGTGTGGTATACATCTATCATGGTGTGGTACACATCTATCATGGTGTGGTGTACATCTATTATGGTGTGGTGTGGTGTACATATATTATGGTGTGGTATACATCTATCATGGCGTGGTATACATTTATCATGGTGTGGTGTACCTCTATCATGGTGTGGTATACATCTATTATGGTGTGGTATACATCTATTATGGTGTGGTGTGGTGTACATATATTATGGTGTGGTATACATCTATCATGGTGTGGTATACATCTATCATGGTGTGGTATACATCTATCATGGTGTGTTGTACATCTATCATGGTGTGGTGTACATCTATCATGGTGTGGTGTGGTATACATCTATCATGGTGTGGTGTACATCTATCATGGTGTGGTGTACATCTATCGTGGTGTGGTATACATCTATCATGGTGTAGTGTGGTGTACATCTATCATGGTGTGGTGTACATCTATCATGGTGTGGTATACATCTATTATGGTGTGGTGTGGTATACATTTATCATGGTGCGGTATACATCTATCATGGTGTGGTATTACATCTATCATGGTGTGGTATACATCTATCATGGTGTGGTACTATAGGTGTGGTAAACATCTATCATGGTGTGATATACATCTATCATGGTATTGTATACATCTATCATGGTGTGGTATACATCTATCATGTTGTGGTATACATCTATCATGGTGTGGTGTACATCTATTATGGTGTGGTGCGGTGTACATATATTATGGTGTGGTATACATCTATCATGGTGTGGAATACATTTATCATGGTGTGGTGTGGTATACATCTATTATGGTGTGGTAATACATCTATTATGGTGTGGTGTGGTGTGGTGTACATATATTATGGTGTGGTATACATCTATCATGGTGTGGTATACATCTATCATGGTGTGGTATACATCTATCATGGTGTGGTATACATCTATCATGGTGTGGTATACATTTATCATGGTGTGGTATACATCTATCATGGTGTGGTATACATCTATTATGGAGTGGTGTACATCTATCATGGTGTGGTGTACATCTATTATGGAATGGTGTGGTATACATTTATCATGGTGTGGTGTACCTCTATCATGGTGTGGTATACATCTATTATGGTGTGGTATGCATCTATTATGGTGTGGTGTGGTGTAAATATATTATGGTGTGGTATACATATATCATGGTGTGGTATACATCTATCATGGTGTGGTATACATATATCATGGTGTGGTATACATCTATCATGGTGTGGTGTGGTGTACATCTATCATGGTGTGGTATACATCTATTATGGTGTGGTGTGGTATATATCTATCATGGTGTGGTGTACATCTATCATGGTGTGGTGTACATCTATCGTGGTGTGGTATACATCTATCATGGTGTAGTGTGGTGTACATCTATCATGGTGTGGTGTACATCTATCATGGTGTGGTATACATCTATCATGGCGTGGTATACATCTATCATGGTGTGGTGTACATCTATCATGGTGTGGTGTACATCTATCATGGTGTGGTGTACATCTATCACGGTGTGGTGTGGTGTACATCTATCATGGAGTGGTAAACATCTACCATGGTGTGATATACATATATTATGGTGTGGTATACATCTATTATGGTGTGGTATACATCTATCATGGTGTGGTGTGGTATACATCTATCATGGTGTGGTATACATCTATTATGGTGTGGTATACATCTATCATGGTGTGGTGTGGTGTACATCTATCATGGAGTGGTAAACATCTATCATGGTGTGGTATACATCTATCATGGTGTGGTATACATCTATCATGGTGTGGTATACATCTATCATGGTGTGGTGTGGTGTACATCTATCATGGTGTGGTATACATATATCTTGGTGTGGTATACATCTATCATGGTGTGGTGTGGTGTACATCTATCATGGTGTGGTGTACATCTATCATGGTGTGGTATACATCTATTATGGTGTGGTGTACATCTATCATGGTGTGGTATACATCTATTATGGTGTGGTTTACATCTATCATGGTGTGGTATACATCTATCATGGTGTGGTATACATCTATCATGGTGTGGTATACATCTATCATGGTGTGGTATACATCTATCATGGTGTGGTATACATCTATCATGGTGTGGTGTGGTGTACATCTATCATGGTGTGGTATACATATATCATGGTGTGGTATACATCTATCATGGTGTGGTGTGGTGTACATCTATCATGGTGTGGTGTACATCTATCATGGTGTGGTATACATCTATTATGGTGTGGTGTACATCTATCATGGTGTGGTATACATCTATCATGGTGTGGTATACATCTATCATGGTGTGGTATACATCTATCATGGTGTGGTGTACATCTATTATGGTGTGGTGTGGTGTACATGTATTATGGTGTGGTATACATCTATCATGGCGTGGTATACATTTATCATGGTGTGGTGTACCTCTATCATGGTGTGGTATACATCTATTATGGTGTGGTATACATCTATTATGGCGTGGTGTGGTGTACATATATTATGGTGTGGTATACATCTATCATGGTGTGGTATACATCTATCATGGTGTGGTATACATCTATCATGGTGTGGTATACATCTATCATGGTGTGGTAAACATCTATCATGGTGTGATATACATCTATCATGGTATTGTATACATCTATCATGGTGTGGTATACATCTATCATGTTGTGGTATACATCTATCATGGTGTGGTGTACATCTATTATGGTGTGGTGCGGTGTACATATATTATGGTGTGGTATACATCTATCATGGTGTGGAATACATTTATCATGGTGTGGTGTGGTATACATCTATTATGGTGTGGTATACATCTATTATGGTGTGGTGTGGTGTGGTGTACATATATTATGGTGTGGTATACATCTATCATGGTGTGGTATACATCTATCATGGTGTGGTATACATCTATCATGGTGTGGTATACATCTATCATGGTGTGGTATACATGTATCATGGTGTGGTATACATCTATCATGGTGTGGTATACATCTATTATGGAGTGGTGTACATCTATCATGGTGTGGTGTACATCTATTATGGTATGGTGTGGTATACATTTATCATGGTGTGGTGTACCTCTATCATGGTGTGGTATACATCTATTATGGTGTGGTATGCATCTATTATGGTGTGGTGTGGTGTACATATATTATGGTGTGGTATACATCTATCATGGTGTGGTATACATCTATCATGGTGTGGTATACATATATCATGGTGTGGTATACATCTATCATGGTGTGGTGTGGTGTACATCTATCATGGTGTGGTATACATCTATTATGGTGTGGTGTGGTATATATCTATCATGGTGTGGTGTACATCTATCATGGTGTGGTGTACATCTATCGTGGTGGTGGTATACATCTATCATGGTGTAGTGTGGTGTACATCTATCATGGTGTGGTGTACATCTATCATGGTGTGGTATACATCTATCATGGCGTGGTATACATCTATCATGGTGTGGTGTACATCTATCATGGTGTGGTGTACATCTATCACGGTGTGGTGTGGTGTACATCTATCATGGAGTGGTAAACATCTACCATGGTGTGATATACATATATTATGGTGTGGTATACATCTATTATGGTGTGGTATACATCTATCATGGTGTGGTGTGGTATACATCTATCATGGTGTGGTATACATCTATTATGGTGTGGTATACATCTATCATGGTGTGGTGTGGTGTACATCTATCATGGAGTGGTAAACATCTATCATGGTGTGGTATACATCTATCATGGTGTGGTATACATCTATCATGGTGTGGTATACATCTATCATGGTGTGGTATACATCTATCATGGTGTGGTGTGGTGTACATCTATCATGGTGTGGTATACATATATCTTGGTGTGGTATACATCTATCATGGTGTGGTGTGGTGTACATCTATCATGGTGTGGTGTACATCTATCATGGTGTGGTATACATCTATTATGGTGTGGTGTACATCTATCATGGTGTGGTATACATCTATTATGGTGTGGTGTACATCTATCATGGTGTGGTATACATCTATCATGGTGTGGTATACATCTATCATGGTGTGGTATACATCTATCATGGTGTGGTATACATCTATCATGGTGTGGTATACATCTATCATGGTGTGGTGTGGTGTACATCTAGCATGGTGTGGTATACATATATCATGGTGTGGTATACATCTATCATGGTGTGGTGTGGTGTACATCTATCATGGTGTGGTGTACATCTATCATGGTGTGGTATACATCTATTATGGTGTGGTGTACATCTATCATGGTGTGGTATACATCTATCATGGTGTGGTATACATCTATCATGGTGTGGTATACATCTATCATGGTGTGGTGTACATCTATTATGGTGTGGTGTGGTGTACATGTATTATGGTGTGGTATACATCTATCATGGCGTGGTATACATTTATCATGGTGTGGTGTACCTCTATCATGGTGTGGTATACATCTATTATGGTGTGGTATACATCTATTATGGTGTGGTGTGGTGTACATATATTATGGTGTGGTATACATCTATCATGGTGTGGTATACATCTATCATGGTGTGGTATACATCTATCATGGTGTGGTATACATATATCATGGTGTGGTATACATCTATCATGGTGTGGTGTGGTGTACATCTATCATGGTGTGGTATACATCTATTATGGTGTGGTGTGGTATATATCTATCATGGTGTGGTGTACATCTATCGTGGTGTGGTATACATCTATCATGGTGTGGTGTGGTGTACATCTATCATGGTGTGGTATACATTTATCATGGTGTGGTATACATCTATCATGGTGTGGTATACATCTATTATGGAGTGGTGTACATCTATCATGGTGTGGTGTACATCTATTATGGTATGGTGTGGTATACATTTATCATGGTGTGGTGTACCTCTATCATGGTGTGGTATACATCTATTATGGTGTGGTATGCATCTATTATGGTTTGGTGTGGTGTACATATATTATGGTGTGGTATACATCTATCATGGTGTGGTATACATCTATCATGGTGTGGTATACATATATCATGGTGTGGTACACATCTATCATGGTGTGGTGTGGTGTACATCTATCATGGTGTGGTATACATCTATTATGGTGTGGTGTGGTATATATCTATCATGGTGTGGTGTACATCTATCATGGTGTGGTGTACATCTATCGTGGTGTGGTATACATCTATCATGGTGTAGTGTGGTGTACATCTATCATGGTGTGGTGTACATCTATCATGGTGTGGTATACATCTATCATGGCGTGGTATACATCTATCATGGTGTGGTGTACATCTATCATGGTGTGGTGTACATCTATCATGGTGTGGTGTACATCTATCACGGTGTGGTGTGGTGTACATCTATCATGGAGTGGTAAACATCTACCATGGTGTGATATACATATATTATGGTGTGGTATACATCTATTATGGTGTGGTATACATCTATCATGGTGTGGTGTGGTATACATCTATCATGGTGTGGTATACATCTATTATGGTGTGGTATACATCTATCATGGTGTGGTGTGGTGTACATCTATCATGGAGTGGTAAACATCTATCATGGTGTGGTATACATCTATCATGGTGTGGTATACATCTATCATGGTGTGGTATACATCTATCATGGTGTGGTATACATCTATCATGGTGTGGTGTGGTGTACATCTATCATGGTGTGGTATACATATATCTTGGTGTGGTATACATCTATCATGGTGTGGTGTGGTGTACATCTATCATGGTGTGGTGTACATCTATCATGGTGTGGTATACATCTATTATGGTGTGGTGTACATCTATCATGGTGTGGTATACATCTATTATGGTGTGGTGTACATCTATCATGGTGTGGTATACATCTATCATGGTGTGGTATACATCTATCATGGTGTGGTATACATCTATCATGGTGTGGTATACATCTATCATGGTGTGGTATACATCTATCATGGTGTGGTGTGGTGTACATCTAGCATGGTGTGGTATACATATATCATGGTGTGGTATACATCTATCATGGTGTGGTGTGGTGTACATCTATCATGGTGTGGTGTACATCTATCATGGTGTGGTATACATCTATTATGGTGTGGTGTACATCTATCATGGTGTGGTATACATCTATCATGGCGTGGTATACATTTATCATGGTGTGGTGTACCTCTATCATGGTGTGGTATACATCTATTATGGTGTGGTATACATCTATTATGGTGTGGTGTGGTGTACATATATTATGGTGTGGTATACATCTATCATGGTGTGGTATACATCTATCATGGTGTGGTATACATCTATCATGGTGTGGTATACATCTATCATGGTGTGGTATACATCTATCATGGTGTGGTATACATCTATCATGGTGTGGTATACATCTATCATGGTGTGGTGTGGTGTACATCTATCATGGTGTGGTATACATATATCTTGGTGTGGTATACATCTATCATGGTGTGGTGTGGTGTACATCTATCATGGTGTGGTGTACATCTATCATGGTGTGGTATACATCTATTATGGTGTGGTGTACATCTATCATGGTGTGGTATACATCTATTATGGTGTGGTGTACATCTATCATGGTGTGGTATACATCTATCATGGTGTGGTATACATCTATCATGGTGTGGTATACATCTATCATGGTGTGGTATACATCTATCATGGTGTGGTGTGGTGTACATCTAGCATGGTGTGGTATACATATATCATGGTGTGGTATACATCTATCATGGTGTGGTGTGGTGTACATCTATCATGGTGTGGTGTACATCTATCATGGTGTGGTATACATCTATTATGGTGTGGTGTACATCTATCATGGTGTGGTATACATCTATCATGGCGTGGTATACATTTATCATGGTGTGGTGTACCTCTATCATGGTGTGGTATACATCTATTATGGTGTGGTATACATCTATTATGGTGTGGTGTGGTGTACATATATTATGGTGTGGTATACATCTATCATGGTGTGGTATACATCTATCATGGTGTGGTATACATCTATCATGGTGTGGTATACATATATCATGGTGTGGTATACATCTATCATGGTGTGGTGTGGTGTACATCTATCATGGTGTGGTATACATCTATTATGGTGTGGTGTGGTATATATCTATCATGGTGTGGTGTACATCTATCGTGGTGTGGTATACATCTATCATGGTGTGGTGTGGTGTACATCTATCATGGTGTGGTATACATTTATCATGGTGTGGTATACATCTATCATGGTGTGGTATACATCTATCATGGTGTGGTATACATCTATCATGGTGTGGTATACATCTATCATGGTGTGGTATACATTTATCATGGTGTGGTATACATCTATCATGGTGTGGTATACATCTATTATGGAGTGGTGTACATCTATCATGGTGTGGTGTACATCTATTATGGTATGGTGTGGTATACATTTATCATGGTGTGGTGTACCTCTATCATGGTGTGGTATACATCTATTATGGTGTGGTATGCATCTATTATGGTGTGGTGTGGTGTACATATATTATGGTGTGGTATACATATATCATGGTGTGGTATACATCTATCATGGTGTGGTATACATATATCATGGTGTGGTATACATCTATCATGGTGTGGTGTGGTGTACATCTATCATGGTGTGGTATACATCTATTATGGTGTGGTGTGGTATATATCTATCATGGTGTGGTGTACATCTATCATGGTGTGGTGTACATCTATCGTGGTGTGGTATACATCTATCATGGTGTAGTGTGGTGTACATCTATCATGGTGTGGTGTACATCTATCATGGTGTGGTATACATCTATCATGGTGTGGTACACATCTATCATGGTGTGGTGTACATCTATTATGGTGTGGTGTGGTGTACATATATTATGGTGTGGTATACATCTATCATGGCGTGGTATACATTAGAGAGAATAGAGTAGATGTCACGGGTCAAAATTTTGATTGATGACCCTATGTGAACCTATGTGAACTCTATGTGAACCCTATGTAGTGATGACGTGTGCATGTCTTCTGGTCAGGCAAGCCTGGTTAGGTGGGGGCTATGGGGTGAGTAAGGGTCCATTTGACAGGCCGTTAATGATTGATGACCCAAGCCTGATAGACAAGCCTGGTTAGGTGGGGGCTATGGGGTGAGTAAGGGTCCCTTTGACAGGCCGTTAATGATTGATGACCCAAGCCTGATTTATGACCCTATGTAATGATTTATGACCCTATGTCCTGTAGAAGGGTGCATGCCCTGGGTTGAGTAAGGGACCATGTGTCAGGTCAACCTGTTACTGTTTCTCACGGTTTGGGTTGGTTAAGGCCCCTTATAAAGCCGCTGAACAATACCTGTTTAAGACTGTACATGATAACCCCCCTGAATATTAAACAAAAATGACACCTATGCCAATTTTAGGGATGTTATGCTCGGCTTGTCATGAACCCAGTGACCAAAGCCTTGAAGAAGTTCTGTGTGAAGCTCCAGAATGTTTTAAAGGATTTTTGGGTACGAGTGAGGGCCACATGTCTTACATATTCCACCCGGAGGATTCTACGGTAAAGATATTCACAGACCGTGGACCCAAACCCCTTTATCCTGCAAAACCTGGGAGTTTTCCCCCGGCTCTGGGGATGAGAGAATGGCTAAACATCAGGCTGGCTCTTTGTAAAATTGAACAGGTCCTAAGTGTTACAAATGTGCCAGGATATGCGTTGGAAGAACAGGTCTGCGGCCGCAGTGATCTCAAGGCTCTAAGAATTGCTTCAATGGACTATAGCCCTGACAACAAAGTGACAATTTTAGCCTGTGACCTTTATGATAAGGCTAATGCTACAAAGTCTGTCAATTCTCCGGTAGCTTCCAGAGCCCGCAAACATGTAAACTATTTTATTCCTGTGTTTAGTTTTAAATGGGTGGATTATCCAATTTTCATAACACTTATGAATAAGCTGGACATTCTCTTCCAAAATGGGGAACAGTTAAAGCGCTGGGCGAGGCTTTCCTTGAGACAGAGTCAAGACCAAAAGGCCCGACGGCGGATCTACCCCTGGAGTGAAAACTTACCATGTGTTGATGGACATAGCAAGAGAGCCTTGCCTTTTGAGGGTGAACTCGACACGGACAATGGCGGTTGGTTGCATAAGCTCCCAGGATCTGTAAGAAAGGCATCGTAAAATACCTTAAGAATGTAACGATATAAAATGTATGTACTAAATATTTTGAATGAAATAAATGGTTTTAAAATCAGAATCTCACCACGTTATGAACTCTCGCGTTTGTTCACTCTTAGCGCAGTCTGTCCCTGAGAAAAATCTTGCGGAAAAAGCCATGTGCGCGCGCATGTGCGTGAGGGAGTTTTCTGTAGTGGCTGTGTGTGTGTGTGTGTGTGTGTGTGTGTTTCAAAAACAGAAAAAGGGGGGCGGGTTGTTTGTTAAAAAAATACCCTTGCATGCCTGGTGGGTCGTTTGAAACCAAGGTTTACACTAGCCTGCAAAACAGATGCCTACCCCCCAACAATAATATTGTGTCTTACGACTCCTAATCTTAAAGGCCTTTCATAAAACTATTTTTTTTAGGTGGGCTAAAAAGTCATTCATCCCAGCGATGTCGAGAACAACACACCCCCATGCATCTAGGTGCTAGCACCCCGGAGATTTTAGAAGCTCCAAAAGGATCCTAATGTTTAGACACACCCAATACCATGTGTTTGAAATGTGTCAAATATACCATGGGCGGGGGTATAGCCCGAAAAAAACGACAAACCCCAAATGCTATGTAAAAAAATCATTCAGGGGTTTTTCTCTAGGTCGTAGGGTACAAAAGCGCTAGAAACCATGGGCAATGTTAGCAGCGTTTTAGTTCCGATGCAAACAGCACCTCCAGAAACTCCAAGAATCGTTATCGGACTGAAGCGTTAAAAAAGATAATCGGGGAAAACAGTCTAATGGATCTATCGCAAGGTGAGTTCTTGAAATAAATCTTTATTAGATTTGATTGTTGTGGGGAATTGTTTGAAAAGCGTGGGATGTTATAGAAATATTAAACAATCATTAGGATCAGTATGCTTACCGTATAACAAGGCAATATTAGCTAAAGTGATTATAGCTTTAATATTGTCGAATGTTTTATAGATTCTGAAGCATTCACGCAGATACTCCGAGGTATAACTGAGCTCGAACCATCCCATGGGGCTCCGAAACAAAGTGCCTACAAACAAACGCCTGCCCTGAATTGTCAACGTAAGTAAGCTCCAAGAATTCCATACATAAAAATATTTATACCTTAAAAACAAAAAGTGTGGGCATCTTATATTAAAAGTTATTTTATATGTTTACAGAGGACCTAAAGCCTAGAAGGTTAAACGATGCCCTATGGAGCCTGAACGGTTTCTGCGAAGCATATGACTACGAGACAATTCTGCCCTACTCCCAGGATGTATTTACACAAAAGCAGCGAACAGAGACTTTAAACGGCAGGTCAACTCCCCTTGGCCAGGACAACGTTGTCCCCCATATTTCTAAACACCAAAGGATAATTAGTGCTCAGATCCACAGTTCCGCTTCACCCGAACAATTCTACTTGGCCGATATTCACGAGACGTCGTTCCAAGGACTAGGTATGAATCAATTATATATTATTATTTATATATATTATTATTTTAATATTTATATATTTTTTTTATGCCGGAATATGTTAAAACAAGGCCTAATGCTGTTTTTTTGTTTGTTTGTTTTTTCAGGCTCCCCATCTACCGGACCTGCAGATGTTGTAATACAGGTTGAACAAAGACAACAGCCCCTGGTTTCAGAGCTTCTTCAGAACAGCCCTCGTCAAAAAAGCCGAGGTATTTAATTAATGTATTGTTAATATATAGGCTTATATCTGAAATGTATTTGGCATTTTTAACATATTTTAGGGTTAATAACCTATTTGTGTATGTATTATTTTTATTTCAGACTCCTCACCGGCTTATGAACACAACGCACAAACATCGGAGGATGCCCAGACAAGCATCCCCGAGGAGGCTCCAAAGACACCAGCGAAACCTGATGATGTCAAAGATTTAAATGACATTTCTGAGGTAGACGATTTGATGTTCTGTGAAGCTGCCAACCTTCTTGAATCGGCCAATTCTGTGGGGGAAACAGCAGATTCTGAAATAGACCAAGAACGTTTTTTCAAAGCGTTTACCCTGGGTTTAAAATCACGAAAGGCTCTACTCCAGAGGCGCATGTGTATTCTACTCGAGCATCAATACAATCAGGATGTGTCATTCTGGCGTAGCGAGCTACCCCGTATGTTAAAAAACATTAGGGCTAAAACAAGCAAATACCGCCGTTAAAAAAACACACATGTAAACACACACACACACACACACACATCCTTAATTAGACAGATGGCGCCCCCTATAGACCAAAGTGAGACAATTGAAACTCTCTTAGCCAGGATCCCTACAGAGCTCCAAGATATAGTTAACCATATGAATGATTCGGGGGTAATTGACATAATGACAATAGATGAAAATCTATTATCCCAGATTCCCTCCGAACTCATAGACATTATTACACGTATGAATGAGTCAGGGCCTTCCGAGGAAAACATGTTAACACAGATTCCCGAAACCATCATATCTCTAATTACCCAGCTTAACGCGAGCCCTAGGATTAATTCGGCCCCACAGACACCTCTAAGACAGCCTTTAACAACATTGTCCGAAGAGTCTGAAAGTCAATATGATGTTTTTGAACAGTTGGACAAATGTCTAGCAAATCTGGAGGGGGGCGGTCTTGAGATCAGTGTACAGAACGAGAGCGCTAGGTTTAATTCGGCACCCCAGACACCTATAAATCAGCCTTTAACACCAATGTCCGAAGAGTCTGAAACCCAATACGATGTTTTTGAACAGTTGGACAATTGCCTAGCAAATCTGGAGGGGGGAGGTCTTGATCGAAGTGTACATGTTTTGCGTCGAAATAAATTCAACAATATTGAGGTTCGCCAGTTTTTCAATTTCGCATGGGGGGGTCAGATTCGGGAATATGCTGTGTTTTACGTAATGCTTATGGACACTTTGAATGAACTGTTAGCGAGGATTAGAGATTATAGCGAACCTAGGGATCTCTTACAGTTGGAAATTTGTGGAGACAGTCTACAGAGCAAGGTATCGCTTATTTTACAGAATGGTGAAGCAGAGCTTGAACAATTTGTTAAACTGCTAGAACGCCTTGTACAGTCAAATTTAAACGTGCTAGCAGATAGGACCCTCGAACTTGTAGTACAATTAGTACGCCAACCACAAGGGGGCGGGGGTCAGAGACGAAAGCTCGAGAGTTTAATGCAGTCCGAAATCATAAGCAATAAAAGGGCCTATCTCATAAACGTTCACAATCCAGGTAATAAGCTATGTTTTGCCATAGGTTTGGCCCACTTACTCAGCCCAGGATGTACGGATCAAGCCGCGTTACATAAAGCTCGAGAGCTACAAACTGCGGTGGGTCTCGGTATACAGGATGCTGTGGCTTTCTCAGACATAGTCAAATTTGAAAACTTTCTGAACATCAAGATTGTGGTTTTGTACCACAGTAGGGCTAATGACGCTCTCCTCAAGTTCCAAAATATACCCGAACCACATCCTAAGACTATGTACTTTTATGTGCAAAATGAGCATTACTATGCCGTAACTAACATCACAGCCTTTTTAGGCGCGCCATATGTCTGTCCAGCCTGTCATACCGGCTACACACGCATGGGGGGGCACTCGTGCCGTTACAACTGTTCAGTATGTCTGGATAAACATTGCCCTATGCAGCCGCTAAACTTGACCCCCTGTGCGGATTGTCACCGCACATGTCGTTCGGCCTACTGTTACGAAAAACACAAAACTGAAACATGGCATCCCAAGGCATGTAAATCTGTAAGCAGTTGTGACATTAACAAGAAATGTCCAAAATGTCATTGCAATTACAACCTTAAAATAGATAGCCCTAAACCTCATGTTTGTGGAATTATACACTGTCCAATCTGTAAAGGTCCTTTGAAAAGCAGAGACGCGGAAGCGGTTCAAGAAGTAACACATGAGTGTTACATTCAGCCCTTGGCTGAAGATGAACATACAGAGAAATATGTGTTTTATGATTTTGAGACAACTCAGCAATCAGGGGTTCATTTGCCTATTTTTGTGTCAACCATGACTTTCAAGGGTGAAAAATGGTCGGCCGAGGGACCCGATTGTGCCCGACTCTTTCTAAAACATTTTAGAAAAGCCCAGTACAGAAACTTCACGTTTATAGCTCACAATGCTAGGGCCTATGACTCCTATCTGCTTCTGAACCCTTTGATACAGCAAGGCGTGGCACCCAGTGTCATAGCTCAAGGGAGTAAAATATTATGCTTTGTTGACCCCGCCTTCAAACAGAGATACATTGACAGCTTAAGCTTCTTACCCATGAGATTGGCTCAAATGCCAGAGGCCTTGGGTTTTGAAAACTCTGTCAAAGGCTATTTCCCTCATTTCTTCACATCTGAGGAGAATCTACATTATATAGGATCTTATCCAGCCCCCGAAATGTACGGGTGTGATCAAATGTCTCCCAAAGAGCGTGAGAGATTCATGACATGGTACGAGACCGTAAGACATGGCACTTTTGATTTCCATAAAGAGATGGAATCATACTGTGACAATGACGTTGTTATACTTCGTGAAGGATGCCTCAGATTCAGAGAAGAGGTAATCAAAGATGCGGGCATTGACCCCTGGAGCTGTACAACTATTGCATCAGCGTGCATGAAAACCTATCGTACACACTATCTAACTCCTGAATCTATAGCTATCCCATCGCCAGACAACTACCGACGCCAATTCAAGGCCTACTCTAGTGGTTCCATTCAATGGTTGGAGTACTTGGCCCAGGATAAAGATATTTTTATCCAACATGCTTTGAATCGGGGGGAGAAGGCTTTTGGGCCTTACCATGTAGATGGATACACACAGATTGACGGGGTTGAGACAGTGTATGAGTACAACGGTTGTTTCTTCCACGGTTGTAAATTATGCTTTGTCCCCCACACCTTGTGTGTCCTAACCCAAAAGACTTTTGGGGAAATGTACCAAGAGTTTCAAGACAAACTGAATTCTTTAAAGGCTACTTACGGGTTAAAAGTTGTGGTTTTGTGGGAGCACGAATGGACAGCCCTCAAAAAGGTAGATCCTAGTGTTAAGGCCTTCCTTACCCATTATGACCCTCCAGAGCCCCTGGAACCGCGACAGGCCTTGTTTGGAGGCCGGACCAATGCTTTGACATTGCGTTATGTAGCTCAACCCGACGAGACAATAGGCTATGTAGATTTTACATCCCTATATCCTCATGTAATGAGTTCCTCATTCTATCCTATAGGGCATCCTGAAATTATTCACAGCGACTTTGACGAACCCCAAAATTATTTTGGTTTAATCAAAGCGACTGTCTACCCTCCTAGGGGGCTGTTTATACCTGTGTTGCCTTACAAGGGTCCTAAAGGAAAACTTTTCTTTCCCCTTTGTCGCACATGCTGTGAAAACCACAACCAGGAAAACCCCTGTGATCACACAGATCAAGAAAGAGCCCTGACCGGTGTATGGGTCACTGTAGAATTCTCTAAGGCTTTAGAGAAGGGGTATCGTGTGGCCAAAATCTTTGAAGTGTGGAACTTTTCCAGGAAATCAGACACACTTTTTAAAGAGTACATCAAAACCTTCTTGAGATGCAAGCAGATGGCTTCAGGCTATCCTGCATCGGTCACAGATCAAGAAAGTAAAGACCAGTACATTCAAGACTACCATGACAGAGAAGGCATACTTCTTGACCCTGACAGAATAGAGGTCAACAAAACCAAAAGAAATGTGTCGAAATTGTACTTGAACTCCCTTTGGGGGAAATTAGCGCAGAGATGCAATATGCTAACAACTTCGATCATTAAAGACCCCGAAGAATTTTTGGAATTTGTTTTTTCGGACCAATACGAAATTTCACATTTTTCCTTCTTGAGTCAAGACATTGCCTTGGTGCAATGGAGGCGCCACCAAAAGTGGGTTCTACCCCCGGGTAATGTAAATGTGTTTCTTGCAGCATTTACCACAGCCTATGGCCGCCTTGAACTGTACACCCTCATGGAACAGCTTCAGAGGCGGGTTCTTTACCACGACACAGACTCTGTGGTCTATGTAAGCAAACCGGGGGATTGGACCCCCCCACTTAGCAACTATCTTGGGGGTTTAACGAGTGAACTCGAAGAGGGTGACCATATTACAGAATGGTCCTCATGTGGTCCAAAAAGCTATGCTTTTAGGACTAAAGCCAATCACGTGGTGTTGAAAGCCAAAGGCGTGACTCAAAACTATGAAAATGCACCGCGTGTAAACTTGGAATCAATCACGCGCTTGGTCGAGGGGTTCGTAAAGGACAAGAATAGTGACTTGGAGATTTTGAGCTCCTACAACAAAATAGTGAGGGATAAAAAGGGGTTCCATCTAAGAAACGCACCACTCACTAAAAGATTCAGGGTAGTCTATGACAAGAGACAGCTATTGCCTGACGGTACCACATTGCCCTTTGGCTACTGACTTATGCTACAAGCCCCAGTGTGTCTTAAAGCTTAAGATATTATGACTGCTGTCGAGGGTTTTGACCCCCGGCTACAATTGCCTTTTTCAGCATTAATTGCCGGCCCTTCAAACAGTGGCAAAACTTTTTTTGTAAAAAGTATTTTAGAGAATTCTGAACATGTGTTATCTCAAAAGCCTGACAATATTGTATGGTGTTATTCATGTTACCAACCTCTGTATGATGAATTATTGAAGACAATAAAAATCAAGTTTGTTGAAGGAATACCCGATTCTCTGTCTGATGATGAACTTCTCCCCCCACATGTAAATAATCTGCTGGTTTTGGACGATATGCTATTTGCTGGTAGCGAACACCCTGAAATTGCACGAGCTTTTACCCAATATACTCATCATAGAAACCTGTCCGTGCTTTACTTGGTCCAGAATGTGTTTCACCAAGGTAAAAATAGTCGGACCATTAGCTTGAATGCCAACTACATGGTATTGTTTAAAAATCCTAGAGACAAACTGCAAATTAGCACTCTAGCTCAGCAGATGTACCCTGGACGGAAATCATACTTTATGGAGAGCTATGAGGACGCTACCAAAGAGCCATTTTCTTATTTAATCGTGGATTTAAAAGCAAATACTCCAGAACACCTTAGGCTACGTACAGGGCTGTTTCCGGGGGAGAGGCCTGCTGCATACCTTCCTAAAAAGTAAACGCTATGTCTCTGCGTTTAAAAAGAAACCTCCCCCTCTTGAGAAGGCTAGTAGGTTCTACAGCTAAAGAACGGAAGGCCATCTTGGGTCGCTGTTCTTCAGATCTCATATTAGCCCTATGTGAGATTGCTTTGAATCTTCTCAAAGGACGCATTCCACTCACCCTGAACCAATTGAAAAAATTAAGGAGACAAAAGACAGCGATCAAACTCTTTGCCAATAAAAGGGCCAGTCTTCAAAAGAAAAGACATAGTATACAACAGTCTGGGGGTTTTCTTCTACCTTTACTCAGTATAGCCGTGCCCTTCATCACCAGCCTTATTGCGGCCAGACGTGGTGGTTGAACACGTGGGTGTGATGGCCACTAAAATGTACTTGGTGCCTCAACAAGAGTTGGATAGACTTAAAAAACAAATGCAGGGTCCTGAAGATATCAGACAAACAGCGGAAAATGATTTGGATACGGCCATGAAGGATGTTTTGAACCGAAAAGGATTGAACCCCTATGATAAGATTCAAAAATACACAAACCTAATGCAAAGGTATTTGACTCGGGTAAAGCAAGGGGAGAGAGAGACTAACCATTTAACCCTTTCCCTACCGGACCCTTTAACAGATGTCGAACCTAACGATAGCCATGCCCCTGTAAGGCCTGTACCGTCGATCTTACCTAGTGGCGATAATATGTCGGGTGAAGCTCAAATGCCATTTGAAGATAAAGTTATGCATGACCTACTGACACATGTGCCTTTACGTAACAGGAAGAATGTTAAATACATTATGAACAAGATAAAAGACTCAAAGGGGATAGCTGCTTGGAACGACTCTGGAGAGTTTATCCTTCAGGGCTCTGTGGTTAGGGGGTCCCATATGCAGGACTTGCTTAAAAGTACCACGGCTGCCCACAAGGTTGCTGATGACCGAAGGCCTCCCGGCTGGCGTCAGTTTCTTAAGGCCCTGGCAATCCTCAACATCCCCCTCTCCGGTGTACCCAACCATAAGCTTCGTCAACAGATTCAAGCTTTAAAACAAAAGCCTTCAACGAGATACAGCACCCCTAAAGATGCCCCAACGACACCGGCCCCATATGAAAGCGATGATGCTAACTCATTTACTCCCATGAACGTCTCAGGACCTTTTCCTAAACCCGATCTCTCGGCGTGGTTAGACTTTTGAAAATGACTTTTGAATGACTATGATTAAATTCAATAAATGTTTTATTTGAAAAATAAGCAAGTTAACATTTGTGGCATTCTTGAAACATATGACGTGAGCATACGCCTTGATTACGCGTTCTTAAAGGACACACATTTGAACACTTTTGATATTTTCTAACAAAACAAGATACAAGGTTATCATTACTTCTTAAATCATCCTTATAAAGAGACATAACATCTTCAAAAGAAACTCCCCGGGCTCTTTGGCACAGGTAAAATACACAGTGGT
The DNA here is from genome assembly GCF_002021735.2 of Oncorhynchus kisutch. Classification (NCBI taxonomy): domain Eukaryota; kingdom Metazoa; phylum Chordata; class Actinopteri; order Salmoniformes; family Salmonidae; genus Oncorhynchus; species Oncorhynchus kisutch. The sequence continues at coordinate 94,609,160 of NC_034188.2, read as the reverse complement.
GACCGCATGTAGTGGAAAGGTTATCTTGCACTTGTTTGATGTTGTAGTAGATCTTTGTACCGTTTAGGGTCAAAAAATCTTTAATAGATTTAGGGAAATGTGAAAAACCGGGGGGAAAGCCATAGGAATCAAAAAAAGTTGAGATTTTTCGTCCACCTTCCTGTTCTAATGTCATAGCTAGCCAATGTTCACCAGGCATGTGTTTAGGATGGGTATTGACAATAAACATTGCAGGCCTCTCAGACCATATCTCCATAGGTAATTCATCACAAGCCAACACTCCACAAAATTGTTTTCCAATCAAGCGGCTCATGAGCCCGTCCAACTCTTGGGTATTCATGTCTTTGTTCAAAGGTCCTTAATAATAATCCACTAAGACCTGTCTTCGGGCATTCACTTCCAAGATTGAATCAGAGCATGCGTAAACAATCATGCTAACTGTACAGGCTAAAGGTGTACGGAAACGCATTTCCAGCCTGAGGTTACCTTGGGACACCACAGACAGATTTCCTGAGGTGTCATCATCAGGTGATAAATTGAAAGCATACAATGTGTAACCCTCTGCAAAATCATTTCTGTCAATAGGTAAAGAGAGATCTTTTAGATGTCGCCCTGTAGCCAGGAATAGATTGTAAAATTCTCGCACAGATATGTTGTTATTAAATTGTGGTTGGAAAACCTTCGCCGGAACCTGACGTCCGTCCTGACAGAGCGCTACATACTCTGCATTGAAGTGCTGAAAATTAAAGGGTTTTTTATCTAAACTGCCCGTATTAGAGGCGTGATCAACCAGACCTATAACCACATATCTAGGTAAAGGGCCTAGAAATAGGTTTTCTTGACTGCAGATTCTACTGCCCACAGGTATGCTAAAGGTTTTCATGGTAATTCTTTGGAGAGGGTAAAGGGCATTTCCTTTCATCAAAGCATGTGAGTGACCCAGGCGCACGGCCGGAGATACAGATACTTTTTTAATAAAAAGGGTTGCCCCCAACACTTTCAAACTAAAATCCCCGTCTTGGGGAGACATCAGGCAAAAATCATCCTTGACCCTGGTTAATTTTAATCTTAAATCAACCGAATTTAAGAGTAACCGTTCTTGAAAGAAAATGTCAGAGTGTATAGGGCCTAGCAAATGAAACTCTCGAGATTCGGCGCAGTAGCGAGCTCGTGCCGCTAGTCCTTTGTTTGCACCGGTGGAAGGGTCTGTCGATTCCATAGAGGCTCCTGCAGTATCCTTGCTAAACAGCCCGGCGCTAAATTGGGTTTTGAGAGTGTCTTCGGAGTAGTTTAGTAAACACTCCATGATGGCTCTATAAGGGTATGTAGCGCTGCTTTGACTGATTAGGCGTTCACCCAAAGTCACATCAACTTGGGAGAAAATGGTGGCCAAGGGGTAATTAATGAGACTCACTTTGGCATCGTCTGCAATATTAGACCCATCTCTTTTGGTCACTTTTAGACGTAAATGCACCAAGGTGTTGTTGAGGTCCAGATAGTTGTCACCATGGCCTGGTATGAAAAATTCGATAGGCCCGTTATCGGTAATAGCAGAGAGAGGGGCTATCTCCACATAACTGGATCTATCTATTGAATGCTGCGTTAACGGTGCCGTGAAAAGATCAAGTTCTGTCTTTATAGCTTCAGAGGACATTCGATGTAAAAGAGCCATGTCACTTATTCTTTTAGAAAATACTTCCTAGTATTCTTTTAGCCTGTTTTGGTACAGACCTCCTCACTTTACCCCGTCTTTGACTTACTGAGGTTCTTTTAACAGTTAACCGCCGCTTTTTAGGTGCAGGTCTACGCCTTAAACCAGGGGGTCTCTTTTTTGGCCTTCGAGACAATATCATAAGCCCCGAGCCTTCTTGATGCTCCACCTCTGGTGACGCCCTTCGGGTCATAGCATTGGCTACAACCTCACTTACTATATTTTTAGCCGCTGATTTTAAATGTGGTTTGGCTATGCTGAAGCCTCTCTTCATAAACGGTAAAACCATCCTGAAGAGGTTACGGAATATACCTCCTATCCCCGAACCATACATTGTCGGCGCTCCATGATATCCTGGTAGTCCATTACCCACTTGATCCACATAGTATGAAACATAACGGTTAGGGTCGAGCTGATGGTGCTCCATAACCCTTTTATTTGTATTATGTTTATAAATATAATACAGCTATTATATATGTAGAGAGGTTTTGGTGGGTCTAAAGTGGAGTTTTACAATCGTTTTACCATAAGTAAATTCAATGTTTTCGTTCTGATCCGTTTTAAGCTCAACCAGAATGTTTTCAATATAGTTCTTGCTGACATGTATGTAGTGCGGCTTGTCATAATTGACAGTGACGATGTCCCCATCCTTGCCGTCTATATGAACTGTTCGCAGGAGGGGCACACAGCTGTCTCCGACCCTTTGATAGGTTATGATGTCGGTATAGACAAATATGTTGTAAAAGCCTGCATGTATATCCGCAGGGAATGGGAATAATTTATCGTTCACATACGTCCATTTATTGGGACCCATCCCCAACATGTAGGATAAATTACCGCTGGTCTTTATACCTCCGTTAGCAGGCCCTGAGATTTGTATCCTTTTATGGATTGGATTGTAGAATAGGAATATTTCCATCTTGTTCAGGGTTAGGTGTTCATTCAACTCTGAGACGATCCTGTCGACGGTTCTATAGAAACCTTTTTTAAGCTTAATAAGTTTCGCAGGTTCCGAGAACCTTTTGCAATAAAAATCACGGTCCTTAGCTTTGATATTATACCAACTATGGGGGTATGTAATCTCGCTGAGACCTACTTCCCAAGCCTCTGATAACTCTATAGGCTTTGGAAAATTGGTTGTATACTTCGAACTCTGATTATTACGATATATCTGTGCCGACGCATTACTGGGGAGAGTCAGGTAGAAGCCGCTGTGTTCCATGATGCCCAACTGTGTACACGCGAATGATGCGCTAGTTATCATGACTAGGGGTTTAAATTAACCCCCGTTGCCTCCACCACATCCTGCTCCAATACCCAACTGTTGAACTTTTGAGGCCAGTTTTTCCAGCGGACCAGCAACCATTTTTTACCCTTTTCTCTCTTCTGATCTAGAATCTCCTCCACGTGAAAGACTTTGTCTTTACCCAACTGGACCTTCTGTAATTCCTTCTCATAAAAAGATCCCTCTATAAGATCCCCGTCATAATCTTTTAATTTGTAGACCGGCGGAATGCGTGGCAGACATTCGGTAACGGTAAACAACTCCGAGCTAAAGCCTTGTTCGTATTTTTTGTCGAAAACACCCCTCAACTTTGATATACGCACCAAGTCACCCACTAGGAATTTAAAAGTCATTTTTTTCTTACGGCGAAGTGGGAACAAACCATACATATTTTTAAAGACTTGAAAAGAGTTTTCCGAAGAGACCTCCGAGGGCTTCATACGTATAGTCTTATGGTAGCTGTGGTTGTAACCGTTTACTAAATCCTGAACTATGTCTGTATATCGGTTGGTGTTGTGAGCTGTAAAATAGCGCCACATCCGCTCTTTCAAAGTCCTATTAAAGCGTTCCACAACCGAAGCTTTCAAATCAGAGCCTGTAGCAAAATGTACTATATTATACTTATTCATTAGCTTCTGAAATGTTTTATTAAAAAATTCTTTTCCGCCATCCGTCTGCACTTTCTTGGGGGCGCCTCCTGCCTTCAAGATCGATTCAAAGGCCCTGGTCACCTCTGCCCCGCTCTTATTTTTTAACACCCTTACATAGGCTAATTTAGAGAAAATATCTATAACCGTTAGCATGTAGCGATTTCCATCATTTTTATCGGCAAGGGACTGCATGTCACATAGATCCGCCTGAAATTGGGATAATGGATGCGTAGAAAAAACTCTATTTCTTGGAAAATGTTTTCTTACAGGTTTATGTAGAGTGTAGGCATCTTGCTCTGATAACCATTCATTCACTTTAGCATCGCTTAACAGACTACCTGTTTCTTCGACTATAGCTCTCTGTAAACGCTCTTTACCCCCATAAGACCCGGGGTTAGAGGGATTATAATATATGTTTTTCAACAGCTGCTCAGCCATCCTTCTTGCCTCTCTGAGGTACAATAACTGTAATGAGCCACTTTCATATAACGACAACATTTCAGTTTGTGAATTTTTATTTTAAGAATGCAACAATTATTACGTATACAGACAATTCAGGATTTGTTGCAAGATACAAGTCCCCGTTTTCTCAACAATCACAGCATGCAACACCCTGTATATATTGTTTAGATTTACAGGTTTGTTTCGCTGAATTTTTAAAACACACACGTCTGATATATAAGTATATAAACAACAAATATGATACACATTCACATTAAAGGGTGGTTCAAACAAATAATGTAAAATCTTAGCCAAAGTTATTTCTAGTTCTTCAGAATCCTCAACAAGCCTTGATACCATATGTGACCATTGTAAACTCTCGCCCGTATGTCGGACATGTTTCATGATTTGCTCCATTTTTAACACACGCTCTACAATAACCCCTGTATTGTGGGTTGTGTAGAACTTTACATTGTTCACTTTATTTTCAATAATCTGATGCATAACATTTGTAAGGTCTCTCAAAAGAAAAAATGTATTTATTCGCTCAAACATCGTAGACACATAGTTACCCATAGCTCTAAATAAACAAAATGTCACTCGGTCTCTTGGGATTTATTGAGCCAGAAAAGCATCACATCAGCCATCACAGCTTCCCTGTATTTGTTGTCGTCCACCAGGGTGTGTCGGATTTCTTTGAGTTTCTCATGGATGAAGAGGGCCTCCTTCAGTTCATGTAGGAAGGCTTCGGTTACCCCGTAAACTCTAGGGATAGACGGCGCAATACCCATAGACTCCAGGGCGATGACCAGCGCTGGTATAAAACGGCAGGACCACAGTCTTTTCACCAGCTCCTCAAAATGATTGAAAAAGTAGTATCTAGGAGGGTCGTAGAGGCAAGGATGACGACGCTGGCTGGGATGATTGATCTCACAGCCGATGCATTTTTCTCGTATATATTCGCCAATCACCACGTTTAAAAGTGTAGCTACAGAGGCCTTGATTGTATCCACAAAAACAGTACTGGCCACCCCATCAAACACATCCTCAGGCTGGGTAAATGTCGGGGGTGTCACGGGTCTTGCCAGGGGTGCGTAGAGTGTAGGGCTTCGTGGCATAGAGTCTTTAGTGTCGGGCCCCCATGACGTAGTGGCTTCCTCGTAGATGGTCTGGAGATCCATGGTGTATGCTGAAATGAAGAACTGTCTGCTTTTTTTCTTTTTATTGTAGAACAAGGCCCTTGGGTATCTGGGGGGGCGGGGTTAAAGCATCCGCTTACTTAGTTTTCTTCTGACGCTGTATCTTCTTGAGGCTCTTTTGCATCGTAATCTTTACGATTCGTATATATTATGCACTTCTTTAAATGAACAAGGCTCTGACGCTGTTGGCTCTGTACAAAGAGAGCATCCAACGGTTGCAACATTTTCAATTCCAGTACATCCCAACTGTTAAAAGGAATAAGCAGACGCAGTCGGGTATCCCCAGTCAGGCCACCACCCCTAAGTTTGTGGTTTCGGATTGCCTCGGTGCCGATATAGAACTCCACGCTGCCGCACGGTCGGCCATTCTTTCTTTGTATTTTCACCCTGTGAAATATTTGTCCTGAGGAGTCCGGGGTACCTTCCCAACGGGTCTCGTGGCCCGTGAACACACTATACCCCTTGGTGATAAGGCTCAGTTCAGGACACACAACCTTGCGAAAAACCGACCAGTCTTCAACACCATATTCCAAGCCTACAGTCTGGTCTGTATATTCTTCTCCTTCATCTACCGTATAGAGGGTCACTCTACAGGCCAGGTAATCAAACCGATACCCCCACTGCTGGCCATTAGACATCAACACTTGATCTGTCAGAGCATTTGTTGGCGGTATTTGGGTTCTATACACATTTAAAAAACGTTTTTTTGGCGCATCATATATTGCTGGTTGATACTTTGCCCTTGCTCTATGGGCAACCCGAAGGCCTGTTTCAGTTGTTACAGTCATCACTGCTTTGGTACCGATCCCAAATTCCATGGTTATTCTTAAGATCTTGTGCACTCTTAAACAGGTATTGTTCAGCGGCTTTATAAGGGGCCTTAACCAACCCAAACCGTGAGAAACAGTAACAGGTTGACCTGACACATGGTCACTTACTCAACCCCACCAACCCCCCTGGGCATACACCCTTCTACATGACATAGGGTCATAAATCATTACATAGGGTCATAAATCAGGCTTGGGTCATCAATCATTAACGGCCTGTCAAAGGGACCCTTACTCACCCCATAGCCCCCACCTAACCAGGCTTGTCTATCAGGCTTGGGTCATCAATCATTAACGGCCTGTCAAATGGACCCTTACTCACCCCATAGCCCCCACCTAACCAGGCTTGCCTGACCAGAAGACATGCACACGTCATCACTACATAGGGTTCACATAGAGTTCACATAGGTTCACATAGGGTCATCAATCAAAATTTTGACCCGTGACATCTACTCTATTCTCTCTTACATTTATCATGGTGTGGTGTACCTCTATCATGGTGTGGTATACATCTATTATGGTGTGGTATACATCTATTATGGTGTGGTGTGGTGTACATATATTATGGGTACTATGGTGGTATACATCTATCATGGTGTGGTATACATCTATCATGGTGTGGTATACATCTATCATGGTGTGGTGTACATCTATCATGGTGTGTGTACATCTATCATGGTGTGGTGTGGTATACATCTATCATGGTGTGGTGTACAGCCTATCGTGGTGTTGGTATACATCTATCAGGTGTAGTGTGGTGTACATCTATCATGGTGTGGTGTACATCTATCATGGTGTGGTATACATCTATTATGGTGGTGGTGTGGTATACATTTATCATGGTGCGGTATACATCTATCATGGTGTGGTATACATCTATCCATGGTGTGGTATACATCTATCATGGTGTGGTATACATCTATCATGGTTGTGGTAACATCTATCATGGGGTTATATACATCTATCATGGTATTGTAAACAATCTATCATGGTGTGGTATACATCTATCATGTTGTGGTATACAATCTATCATGGTGTGGTGTACATCTATTATGGTGTGGTGCGGTGTACATATATTATGGTGTGGTATACATCTATCATGGTGTGGAATACATTTATCATGGTGTGTGTATTTGGTGTGGTATACATCTATTATGGTGTGGTGTGGTGTGGTGTACATCTATATGGTGTGGTATACATCTATCATGGTGTGGTATACATCTATCATGGTGTGGTATACATCTATCATGGTGTGGTATACATCTATCATGGTGTGGTATACATCTATCATGGTGTGTATACATCTATCATGGTGTGGTATACATCTATTATGGTGTGGTGTACATCTATCATGGTGTGGTGTACATCTATTATGGTGGTGTGGTATACATTATCATGGTGTGGTGTACATCTATCATGGTGTGGTATACATCTATTATGGTGTGGTATACATCTATTATGGTGTGGTGTGGTGTACATAATTATGGTGTGGTATACATCTATCATGGTGTGGTATACATCTATCATGGTGTGGTATACATATATCATTGTGTGGTATACATCTATCATGGTGTGGTGTGTGTACATCTATCATGGTGTGGTATACATCTATCATGGTGTGGTGTGGTATATATCTATCATGGTGTGGTGTACATCTATCATGGTGTGGTGTACATCTATCATGGTGTGGTATACATCTATCATGGTGTAGTGTGGTACATCTATCATGGTGTGGTGTACATCTATCATGGTGTGGTATACATCTATCATGGTGTGGTATACATCTCATGTTGGTGTGGTACATCTATCATGGTGTGTGTACATCTATCATGGTGTGGGTACATCTATCATGGTGTGGTGTGGTGTACATCTATCATGGTGTGGTATACATCTATCATGGTGTGGTATACATCTATCATGGTGTGGTATACATCTATCATGGTGTGGTATACATCTATCATGGTGTGGTGGTATACATCTATCATGGTGTGGTATACATCTATCATGGTGTGGTATACATCTATCATGGTGTGGTGTGGTGTACATCTATCATGGTGTGGTATACATCTATCATGGTGTGGTATACATCTATCATGGTGTGGTATACATCTATCATGGTGTGGTATACATCTATCATGGTGTGGTATACATCTATCATGGTGTGGTGTGGTGTACATCTATCATGGTGTGGTATACATCTATCATGGTGTGGTATACATCTATCATGGTGTGGTGTGGTGTACATCTATCATGGTGTGGTATACATCTATCATGGTGTGGTATACATCTATCATGGTGTGGTGTACATCTATCATGGTGTGGTGTACATCTATCATGGTGTGGTATACATCTATCATGGTGTGGTATACATCTATCATGGTGTGGTATACATCTATCATGGTGTGGTATACATCTATCATGGTGGTGTACATCTATCATGGTGTGGTGTGGTTACATCTATCATGGTGTGGTATACATCTATCATGGTGTGTATACATCTATCATGGTGTGGTGTATACATCTATCATGGTGTGGTATACATCTATCATGGTGTGGTTACATCTATCATGGTGTGGTGTGTGGTGTACATCTTCATGGTGTGGTATACATCTATCATGGTGTGGTATACATCTATCATGGTGTGGTATACATCTATCATGGTGTGGTATACATCTATCATGGTGTGGTAACATCTATCATGGTGTGGTATACATCTATCATGGTGTGTATACATCTATCATGGTGTGGTATACATCTATCATGGTGTGGTATACATCTATCATGGTGTGGTGTACATCTATTATGGTGTGTGGGTGTAATATATTATGGTGTGGTATACATCTATCATGGGTGGTATACATATCATGGTGTGGTGTGGTATACATCTATCATGGTGTGGTATACATCTATCATGGTGTGGTGTGGTGTGGTGTACATATATCATGGTGTGGTATACATCTATCATGGTGTGGTATACATCTATCATGGTGTGGTATACATCTATCATGGTGTGGTATACATCTATCATGGTGTGGTATACATCTATCATGGTGTGGTATACATCTATCATGGTGTGGTATACATCTATTATGGTGTGGTATACATCTATCATGGTGTGGTGTACATCTATCATGGTGGGTGGTATACATCTATCATGGTGTGGTATACATCTATCATGGTGTGGTGTACATCTATTATGGTGTGGTGTGGTTACATCTATCATGGTGTGGTATACATCTATCATGGTGTGGTATACATCTATCATGGTGTGGTATACATCTATCATGGTGTGGTATACATCTATCATGGTGTGGTGTGGTGTACATCTATCATGGTGTGGTATACATCTATCATGGTGTGTGGTATACATCTATCATGGTGTGGTGTACATCTATCATGGTGTGGTGTACATCTATCATGGTGTGGTATACATCTATCATGGTGTGGTGTGGTGTACATCTATCATGGTGTGGTATACATCTATCATGGTGTGGTATACATCTATCATGGTGTGGTATACATCTATCATGGTGTGGTATACATCTATCATGGTGTGGTATACATCTATCATGTGTGTGGTATACATCTATCATGGTGTGGTAACATCTATCATGGTGTGGTATACATCTATCATGGTGTGGTATACATCTATCATGGTGTGGTATACATCTATCATGGTGTGGTGTGTATACATCTATCATGGTGTGGTATACATCTATCATGGTGTGGTATACATCTATCATGGTGTGGTGTGGTATACATCTATCATGGTGTGGTATACATCTATCATGGTGTGGTATACATCTATCATGGTGTGGTTATACATCTATCATGGTGTGGTATACATCTATCATGGTGTGGTATACATCTATCATGGTGGTGGTGTGGTGTACATCTATCATGGTGTGGTATACATCTATCATGGTGTGGTATACATTATCATGGTGTGGTGTACATCTATCATGGTGTGGTATACATCTATCATGGTGTGGTATACATCTATCATGGTGGGTGTGGTGTACATCTATTATGGTGTGGTATACATCTATCATGGTGTGGTATACATCTATCATGGTGTGGTATACATCTATCATGGTGTGGTATACATCTATCATGGTGTGGTATACATCTATCATGGTGTGGTATACATCTATCATGGTGTGGTATACATCTATCATGGTGTGGTATACATCCATGGTGTGGTGTACATCTATCATGGTGTGGTGTGTGTACATATATTATGGTGTGGTATACATCTATCATGGTGTGGAATACATCTATCATGGTGGTGTGGTATACATCTATCATGGTGTGTATACATCTATCATGGTGTGGTGTGGTGTGGTGTACATATATCATGGTGTGGTATACATCTATCATGGTGTGGTATACATCTATCATGGTGTGGTATACATCTATCATGGTGTGGTATACATCTATCATGGTGTGGTATACATCTATCATGGTGTGGTATACATCTATCATGGTGTGGTATACATCTATCATGGTGTGGTGTACATCTATCATGGTGTGGTGTACATCTATCATGGTGTGGTGGTGGTATACATCTATCATGGTGTGGTGTACATCTATCATGGTGTGGTATACATCTATTATGGTGTGTATACATCTATTTGGTGTGGTGTGGTGTACATATATTATGGTGTGGTATACATCTATCATGGTGTGGTATACATCTATCATGGTGTGGTATACATCTATCATGGTGTGGTATACATCTATCATGGTGTGGTGTGGTGTACATCTATCATGGTGTGGTATACATCTATTATGGTGTGGTGTGGTATACATCTATCATGGTGTGGTGTACATCTATCATGGTGTGGTGTACATCTATCATGGTGTGGTATACATCTATCATGGTGTGGTGTGGTGTACATCTATCATGGTGTGGTGTACATCTATCATGGTGTGGTATACATCTATCATGGTGTGGTATACATCTATCATGGTGTGGTATACATCTATCATGGTGTGGTATACATCTATCATGGTGGGTGTGTGGTACATCTATCATGGTGTGGTATACATCTATCATGGTGTGGTATACATCTATCATGGTGTGGTATACATCTATCATGGTGTGGTATACATCTATCATGGTGTGGTGTGGTAACATCTATCATGGTGTGGTATACATCTATCATGGTGTGGTATACATCTATCATGGTGTGGTGTGGTGTACATCTATCATGGTGTGGTATACATCTATCATGGTGTGGTATACATCTATCATGGTGTGGTATACATCTATCATGGTGTGGTATACATCTATCATGGTGTGGTATACATCTATCATGGTGTGGTGTGGTGTACATCTATCATGGTGTGGTATACATCTATCATGGTGGTATACATCTATCATGGTGTGTGTGGTGTACATCTATCATGGTGTGGTATACATCTATCATGGTGTGGTATACATCTATCATGGTGTGGTATACATCTATCATGGTGTGGTGTACATCTATCATGGTGTGGTATACATCTATCATGGTGTGGTATACATCTATCATGGTGTGGTATACATCTATCATGGTGTGGTATACATCTATCATGGTGTGGTATACATCTATCATGGTGTGGTGTACATCTATCATGGTGTGGTATACATCTATCATGGTGTGGTATACATCTATCATGGTGTGGTGTGGTGTACATCTATCATGGTGTGGTGTACATCTATCATGGTGTGGTATACATCTATATATGGTGTGGTGTACATCTATCATGGTGTGGTATACATCTATCATGGTGTGGTATACATCTATCATGGTGTGGTATACATATATTGTGGTGTGGTATACATCTATCATGGTGTGGTATACATCTATCATGGTGTGGTGTGGTGTACATCTATCATGGTGTGGTATACATCTATCATGGTGTGGTATACATCTATCATGGTGTGGTGTACATCTATCATGGTGTGGTATACATCTATCATGGTGTGGTATACATCTATCATGGTGTGGTGTACATCTATCATGGTGTGGTATACATCTATCATGGTGTGGTGTGTGTACATCTATCATGGTGTGGTGTACATCTATCATGGTGTGGTATACATCTATCATGGTGTGGTATACATCTATCATGGTGTGGTGTACATCTATCATGGTGTGGGTACATCTATCATGGTGTGGTATACATCTATCATGGTGTGGTGTGGTGTACATCTATCATGTGTGGTATACATCTATCATGGTGTGGTATACATCTATCATGGTGTGGTATACATCTATCATGGTGTGGTATACATCTATCATGGTGTGGTGTGGTATACATCTATCATGGTGTGGTATACATCTATCATGGTGTGGTATACATCTATCATGGTGTGGTGTACATCTATCATGGTGTGGTATACATCTATCATGGTGTGGTATACATCTATCATGGTGTGGTATACATCTATCATGGTGTGGTATACATCTATCATGGTGTGGTATACATCTATCATGGTGTGTGTGGTGTACATCTATCATGGTGTGGTATACATATATCATGGTGTGGTATACATCTATCATGGTGTGGTGTGGTGTACATCTATCATGGTGTGGTGTACATCTATCATGGTGTGGTATACATCTATCATGGTGTGGTATACATCTATCATGGTGTGGTATACATCTATCATGGTGTGGTATACATCTATCATGGTGTGGTATACATCTATCATGGTGTGTATAATCATCTATCTGGTGTGTGGTGTGTGTACACATCTATCATGGTGTGGTACATGGTGTGCATCGGTTATCATGTGGTGGGGTATACATCTATCATGGTGTGGTATACATCTATCATGGTGTGGTATAATACATGTGGTGGTGTGGTATCATTATGGTGTGGTATACATCTATCATGGTGTGGTGTACATCTATCATGGTGTGGTGTTACATCTATCGGGTGGTGGTATACATCTATCATGGTGTGGTATACATCTATCATGGTGTGGTATACATCTATCATGGTGTGGTGTACATCTATTATGGTGTGGTGCGGTGTACATATATTATGGTGTGGTATACATCTATCATGGTGTGGTATACATTTATCATGGTGTGGTGTGTATACATCTATTATGGTGTGGTATACATCTATTATGGTGTGGTGGTGTGGTGTACATATATTATGGTGTGGTATACATCTATCATGGTGTGGTATACATCTATCATGGTGTGGTATACATCTATCATGGTGTGGTATACATCTATCATGGTGTGGTATACATCTATCATGGTGTGGTATACATCTATCATGGTGTGGTATACATCTATCATGGTGTGGTGTACATCTATCATGGTGTGGTGTACATCTATTATGGTATGGTGTGGTATACATCTATCATGTGTGGTGTATACATCTATCATGGTGTGGTATACATCTATTATGGTGTGGTATACATCTATTATGGTGTGGTGTGGTGTACATATATTATGGTGTGGTATACATCTATCATGGTGTGGTATACATCTATCATGGTGTGGTATACATCTATCATGGTGTGGTATACATCTATCATGGTGTGGTGTGGTGTACATCTATCATGGTGTGGTATACATCTATTATGGTGTGGTGTGGTATACATCTATCATGGTGTGGTGTACATCTATCATGGTGTGGTGTACATCTATCATGGTGTGGTATACATCTATCATGGTGTGTGTGGTGTACATCTATCATGGTGTGGTGTACATCTATCATGGTGTGGTATACATCTATCATGGTGGTGTATACATCTATCATGGTGTGGTATACATCTATCATGGTGTGGTGTACATCTATCATGGTGGGTGTGGTTACATCTATCATGGTGTGGTATACATCTATCATGGTGTGGTATACATCTATCATGGTGTGGTATACATCTATCATGGTGTGGTATACATCTATCATGGTGTGGTGTGGTATACATCTATCATGGTGTGGTATACATCTATATGGTGTGGTATACATCTATCATGGTGTGGTGTGTGTACATCTATCATGGTGTGGTATACATCTATCATGGTGTGGTATACATCTATCATGGTGTGTGTATACATCTATCATGGTGTGGTATACATCTATCATGGTGTGGTATACATCTATGGTGTGGTGTGGTGTACATCTATCATGGTGTGGTATACATCTATCATGGTGTGGTATACATCTATCATGGTGTGGTGTGGTGTACATCTATCATGGTGTGGTATACATCTATCATGGGTGGTGTACATCTATCATGGTGTGGTATACATCTATCATGGTGTGGTATACATCTATCATGGTGTGGTATACATCTATCATGGTGTGGTATACATCTATCATGGTGTGGTATACATCTATCATGGTGTGGTATACATCTATCATGGTGTGGTATACATCTATCATGGTGTGGTGTGGTGTACATCTATCATGGTGTGGTATACATCTATCATGGTGTGGTATACATCTATCATGGTGTGGTGTGGGTGTACATCTATCATGGTGTGGTGTACATCTATCATGGTGTGGTATACATCTATCATGGTGTGGTGTACATCTATCATGGTGTGGTATACATCTATCATGGTGTGGTCATCTATCATGGTGTGGTATACATCTATCATGGTGTGGTGTACATCTATTATGGTGTGGTGTGGTGTACATCTATCATGGTGTGGTATACATCTATCATGGTGTGGTATACATCTATCATGGTGTGGTGTACATCTATCATGGTGTGGTATACATCTATCATGGTGTGGTGTACATCTATCATGGTGTGGTATACATCTATCATGGTGTGGTATACATCTATCATGGTGTGTGGTGTACATCTATCATGGTGTGTGTACATCTATCATGGTGTGGTATACATCTATCATGGTGTGGTATACATCTATCATGGTGTGGTGTACATCTATCATGGTGTGGTGTACATCTATCATGGTGTGGTGTACATCTATCATGGTGTGGTGTGGTATACATCTATCATGGTGTGGTAACATCTATCATGGTGTGATTACATATATTATGGTGTGGTATACATCTATCATGGTGTGGTATACATCTATCATGGTGTGGTGTGGTATACATCTATCATGGTGTGGTATACATCTATCATGGTGTGGTATACATCTATCATGGTGTGGTGTGGTATACATCTATCATGGTGTGGTATACATCTATCATGGTGTGGTATACATCTATCATGGTGTGGTATACATCTATCATGGTGTGGTATACATCTATCATGGTGTGGTATACATCTATCATGGTGTGGTGTGGTGTACATCTATCATGGTGTGGTATACATCTATCATGGTGTGGTATACATCTATCATGGTGTGGTGTGGTGTACATCTATCATGGTGTGGTGTACATCTATCATGGTGTGGTATACATCTATCATGGTGTGGTGTACATCTATCATGGTGTGGTATACATCTATCATGGTGTGGTGTACATCTATCATGGTGTGGTATACATCTATCATGGTGTGGTATACATCTATCATGGTGTGGTATACATCTATCATGGTGTGGGTATACATCTATCATGGTGTGGTATACATCTATCATGTGGTGTGGTGTACATCTATCATGGTGTGGTATACATCTATCATGGTGTGGTATACATCTATCATGGTGTGGTGTGGTGTACATCTATCATGGTGTGGTGTACATCTATCATGGTGTGTATACATCTATCATGGTGTGGTATACATCTATCATGGTGTGGTATACATCTATCATGGTGTGGTGTACATCTATCATGGTGTGGTATACATCTATCATGGTGTGGTGTACATCTATCATGGTGTGGTATACATCTATCATGGTGTGGTATACATCTATCATGGTGTGGTATAACATCTATCATGGTGTGGTGTACATCTATTATGGTGTGGTGTGGTGTACATCTATTATGGTGTGGTATACATCTATCATGGTGTGGTATACATCTATCATGGTGTGGTGTACATCTATCATGGTGTGGTATACATCTATCATGGTGTGGTATACATCTATCATGGTGTGGTGTGGTGTACATCTATCATGGTGTGGTATACATCTATCATGGTGTGGTATACATCTATCATGGTGTGGTATACATCTATCATGGTGTGGTATACATCTATCATGGTGTGGTATACATCTATCATGGTGGTGTGGTGTACATCTATCATGGTGTGGTATACATCTATCATGGTGTGGTGTGGTATATCTATCATGGTGTGGTGTACATCTATCATGGTGTGGTATACATCTATCATGGTGTGGTGTGGTGTACATCTATCATGGTGTGGTATACATCTATCATGGTGTGGTATACATCTATCATGGTGTGGTATACATCTATCATGGTGTGGTGTACATCTATCATGGTGTGGTGTACATCTATCATGGTGTGGTGTGGTATACATCTATCATGGTGTGGTGTACATCTATCATGGTGTGGTATACATCTATCATGGTGTGGTATACATCTATTATGGTGTGGTGTGGTGTACATATATCATGGTGTGGTATACATCTATCATGGTGTGGTATACATCTATCATGGTGTGGTATACATCTATCATGGTGTGGTATACATCTATCATGGTTGGTGTGGTGTACATCTATCATGGTGTGGTATACATCTATCATGGTGGTGTGTATACATCTATCATGGTGTGGTGGTACATCTATCATGGTGTGGTTACATCTATCATGGTGTGGTATACATCTATCATGGTGTGTGTGGTGTACATCTATCATGGTGTGGTGTACATCTATCATGGTGTGGTATACATCTATCATGGTGTGGTATACATCTATCATGGTGTGGTGTACATCTATCATGGTGTGGTGTACATCTATCATGGTGTGGTGTACATCTATCATGGTGTGGTGTGGTGTACATCTATCATGGTGTGGTATACATCTATCATGGTGTGGTATACATCTATCATGGTGTGGTATACATCTATCATGGTGTGGTATACATCTATCATGGTGTGGTGTGGTATACATCTATCATGGTGTGGTATACATCTATCATGGTGTGGTATACATCTATCATGGTGTGGTGTGTGGTACATCTATCATGGTGTGGTATACATCTATCATGGTGTGGTATACATCTATCATGGTGTGGTATACATCTATCATGGTGTGGTATACATCTATCATGGTGTGGTATACATCTATCATGGTGTGGTTGGTGTACATCTATCATGGTGTGGTATACATCTATCATGGTGTGGTATACTATCATGGTGTGGTGTGGTGTACATCTATCATGGTGTGGTATACATCTATCATGGTGTGGTATACATCTATCATGGTGTGGTGTACATCTATCATGGTGTGGTATACATCTATCATGGGTGGTGTACATCTATCATGGTGTGGTATACATCTATCATGGTGTGGTATACATCTATCATGGTGTGGTATACATCTATCATGGTGTGGTATACATCTATCATGGTGTGGTGTGTACATCTATCATGGTGTGTATACATCTATCATGGTGTGGTATACATCTATCATGGTGTGGTGTACATCTATCATGGTGTGGTATACATCTATCATGGTGTGGTGTACATCTATCATGGTGTGGTATACATCTATCATGGTGTGGTATACATCTATCATGGTGTGGTATACATCTATCATGGTGTGGTGTACATCTATTATGGTGTGTGTGGTGTACATCTATATGGTGTGGTATACATCTATCATGGTGTGGTATACATCTATCATGGTGTGGTGTACATCTATCATGGTGTGGTATACATCTATTATGGTGTGGTATACATCTATCATGGTGTGGTGTGGTGTACATCTATCATGGTGTGGTATACATCTATCATGGTGTGGTATACATCTATCATGGTGTGGTATACATCTATCATGGTGTGGTATACATCTATCATGGTGTGGTATACATCTATCATGGTGTGGTGTGTGTACATCTATCATGGTGTGGTATACATCTATCATGGTGTGGTGTGGTATACATCTATCATGGTGTGGTGTACATCTATCATGGTGTGGTATACATCTATCATGGTGTGGTTGTGTACATCTATCATGGTGTGGTATACATCTATCATGGTGTGGTATACATCTATCATGGTGTGGTATACATCTATCATGGTGTGGTATACATCTATCATGGTGTGGTATACATCTATCATGGTGTGGTATACATCTATCATGGTGTGGTGTACATCTATCATGTGTGGTGTACATCTATCATGGTGTGGTGTACATCTATCATGGTGTGGTGTGGTGTACATCTATCATGGTGTGGTATACATCTATCATGGTGTGGTGTGGTATACATCTATCATGGTGTGGTATACATCTATCATGGTGTGGTATACATCTATCATGGTGTGGTGTGTACATCTATCATGGTGTGGTATACATCTATCATGGTGTGGTATACATCTATCATGTGTGTGGTATACATCTATCATGGTGTGGTATACATCTATCATGGTGTGGTATACATCTATCATGGTGTGGTATACATCTATCATGGTGTGTGGTGTACATCTATCATGGTGTGGTATACATCTATCATGGTGTGGTATACATCTATCATGGTGTGGTGTGGTGTACATCTATCATGGTGTGGTATACATCTATCATGTGTGGTGTGGTGTGGTGTACATCTATTATGGTGTGGTATACATCTATCATGGTGTGGTATACATCTATCATGGTGTGGTATACATCTATCATGGTGTGGTATACATCTATCATGGTGTGGTATACATCTATCATGGTGTGGTATACATCTATCATGGTGTGGTATACTCTATCATGGTGTGGTGTACATCTATCATGGTGTGGTACATCTATCTGGTATGTGTGGTATACATTATCATGGTGTGGTACATCTATCATGGTGTGGTGTACATCTATCATGGTGTGGTATACATCTATCATGGTGTGGTGTACATCTATCATGGTGTGGTGTACATCTATCATGGTGTGGTATACATCTATCATGGTGTGGTGTGGTGTACATCTATCATGGTGTGGTATACATCTATCATGGTGTGGTATACATCTATCATGGTGTGGTATACATCTATTATGGTGTGGTATACATCTATCATGGTGTGGTGTGGTATACATCTATCATGGTGTGGTATACATCTATCATGGTGTGGTATACATCTATCATGGTGTGTGTGGTGTACATCTATCATGGTGTGGTATACATCTATCATGGTGTGGTATACATCTATCATGGTGTGGTATACATCTATCATGGTGTGGTATACATCTATCATGGTGTGGTATACATCTATCATGGTGTGGTGTGGTGTACATCTATCATGGTGTGGTATACATCTATCATGGTGTGGTATACATCTATCATGGTGTGGTGTGGTGTACATCTATCATGGTGTGGTGTACATCTATCATGGTGTGGTATACATCTATCATGGTGTGGTGTACATCTATCATGGTGTGGTATACATCTATCATGGTGTGGTGTACATCTATCATGGTGTGGTATACATCTATCATGGTGTGGTATACATCTATCATGGTGTGGTATACATCTATCATGGTGTGGTATACATCTATCATGGTGTGGTATACATCTATCATGGTGTGGTGTGGTGTACATCTATCATGGTGTGGTATACATCTATCATGGTGTGGTATACATCTATCATGGTGTGGTGTGGTGTACATCTATCATGGTGTGGTGTACATCTATCATGGTGTGGTATACATCTATCATGGTGTGGTTACATCTATCATGGTGTGGTATACATCTATCATGGTGTGGTATACATCTATCATGGTGTGGTATACATCTATCATGGTGTGGTGTACATCTATCATGGTGTGGTGTGGTGTACATCTATCATGGTGTGGTATACATCTATCATGGTGTGGTATACATCTATCATGGTGTGGTGTACATCTATCATGTGTGGTATACATCTATTATGGTGTGGTATACATCTATCATGGTGTACATCTATCATGGTGTGGTGTGGTGTACATCTATCATGGTGTGGTATACATCTATCATGGTGTGGTATACATCTATCATGGTGTGGTATACATCTATCATGGTGTGGTATACATCTATCATGGTGTGGTATACATCTATCATGGTGTGTGGTGTACATCTATCATGGTGTGGTATACATCTATCATGGTGTGGTGTGGTATATCTATCATGGTGTGGTGTACATCTATCATGGTGTGGTATACATCTATCATGGTGTGGTGTGGTGTACATCTATCATGGTGTGGTATACATCTATCATGGTGTGGTATACATCTATCATGGTGTGGTATACATCTATCATGGTGTGGTATACATCTATCATGGTGTGGTATACCATCTATCATGGTGTGGTATACATCTATCATGGTGTGGTATACATCTATCATGGTGTGGTATACATCTATCATGGTGTGGTGTACATCTATCATGGTGTGGTGTGTGTACATCTATCATGGTGTGGTATACATCTATCATGGTGTGGTGTGGTATACATCTATCATGGTGTGGTATACATCTATCATGGTGTGGTATACATCTATCATGGTGTGGTGTGGTACATCTATCATGGTGTGGTATACATCTATCATGGTGGGTATACATCTATCATGGTGTGGTATACATCTATCATGGTGTGGTATACATCTATCATGGTGTGGTATACATCTATCATGGTGTGGTATACATCTATCATGGTGTGGTGTGGTGTACATCTATCATGGTGGTGTGGTATACATCTATCATGGTGTGGTATACATCTATCATGGTGTGGTGTACATCTATCATGGTGTGGTGTGGTGTGGTGTACTATATCATGGTGTGGTATACATCTATCATGGTGTGGTATACATCTATCATGGTGTGGTATACATCTATCATGGTGTGGTACATCTATCATGGTGTGGTATACATCTATCATGGTGTGGTATACATCTATCATGGTGTGGTATACATCTATCATGGTGTGGTGTACATCTATCATGGTGTGGTGTACATCTATCATGGTGTGGTGTGGTATACATCTATCATGGTGTGGTATACATCTATCATGGTGTGGTATACATCTATCATGGTGTGGTATACATCTATCATGGTGTGGTGTGGTGTACATCTATCATGGTGTGGTGTACATCTATCATGGTGTGGTATACATCTATCATGGTGTGGTATACATATATCATGGTGTGTATACATCTATCATGGTGTGTGTGTACATCTATCATGGTGTGGTATACATCTATCATGTGTGGTGTGGTATACATCTATCATGGTGTGGTGTACATCTATCATGGTGTGGGTACATCTATCATGGTGTGGTATACATCTATCATGGTGTGGTGGTGTACATCTATCATGGTGTGGTGTACATCTATCATGGTGTGGTATACATCTATCATGGTGTGGTATACATCTATCATGGTGTGGTGTACATCTATCATGGTGTGGTATACATCTATCATGGTGTGGTATACATCTATCATGGTGTGGTGTGGTGTACATCTATCATGGTGTGGTATACATCTATCATGGTGTGGTATACATCTATCATGGTGTGGTATACATCTATCATGGTGTGTGTATACATCTATCATGGTGTGTGGTATACATCTATCATGGTGTGGTATACATCTATCATGGTGTGGTATACATCTATCATGGTGTGGTGTGGTGTACATCTATCATGGTGTGGTATACATCTATCATGGTGTGGTATACATCTATCATGGTGTGGTATACATCTATCATGGTGTGGTATACATCTATCATGGTGTGGTATACATCTATCATGGTGGTGGGTGTACATCTATCATGGTGTGGTATACATATCATGGTGTGGTATACATCTATCATGGTGTGGTGTGGTGTACATCTATCATGGTGTGGTATACATCTATCATGGTGTGGTATACATCTATCATGGTGTGGTATACATCTATCATGGTGTGGTATACATCTATCATGGTGTGGTATACATCTATCATGGTGTGGTATACATCTATCATGGTGTGGTATACATCTATCATGGTGTGGTATACATCTATCATGGTGTGGTGTGGTGTACATCTATCATGGTGTGGTATACATATCATGGTGTGGTATACATCTATCATGGTGTGGTGTGGTGTACATCTATCATGGTGTGGTATACATCTATCATGGTGTGGTATACATCTATCATGGTGTGGGTACATCTATCATGGTGTGGTATACATCTATCATGGTGTGGTATACATCTATCATGGTGTGGTATACATCTATCATGGTGTGGTATACATCTATCATGGTGTGGTGTGGTGTACATCTATCATGGTGTGGTATACATCTATCATGGTGTGGTATACATTATCATGGTGTGGTGTACATCTATCATGGTGTGGTATACATCTATCATGGTGTGGTATACATCTATCATGGTGTGGTGTGGTGTACATCTATCATGGTGTGGTATACATCTATCATGGTGTGGTATACATCTATCATGGTGTGGTATACATCTATCATGGTGTGGTATACATCTATCATGGTGTGGTATACATCTATCATGGTGTGGTGTGGTGTACATCTATCATGGTGTGGTATACATCTATCATGGTGTGTGTGGTGTACATCTATCATGGTGTGGTGTACATCTATCATGGTGTGGTATACATCTATCATGGTGTGGTATACATCTATCATGGTGTGGTATACATCTATCATGGTGGTGGTTGTACATCTATCATGGTGTGGTATACATCTATCATGGTGTGGTATACATCTATCATGGTGGGTGGTATACATCTATCATGGTGTGGTATACATCTATCATGGTGTGGTGTGGTATACATCTATCATGGTGTGGTATACATCTATCATGGTGTGGTATACATCTATCATGGTGGTGTGGTATACATCTATCATGGTGTGGGTATACATCTATCATGGTGTGGTATACATCTATCATGGTGTGGTATACATCTATCATGGTGTGGTATACATCTATCATGGTGTGGTATACATCTATCATGGTGTGGTATACATCTATCATGGTGTGGTGTGGTGTACATCTATCATGGTGTGGTATACATCTATCATGGTGTGGTATACATCTATGGTGTGGTGTGGTGTACATCTATCATGGTGTGGTATACATCTATCATGGTGTGGTATACATCTATCATGGTGTGGTATACATCTATCATGGTGTGGTATACATCTATCATGGTGTGGTATACATCTATCATGGTGTGGTATACATCTATCATGGTGTGGTGTACATCTATCATGGTGTGGTGTACATCTATCATGGTGTGGTATACATCTATCATGGTGTGGTATACATTATCATGGTGTGGTGTACATCTATCATGGTGTGGTATACATCTATCATGGTGTGGTATACATCTATTATGGTGTGGTGGGTGTACATATATTATGGTGTGGTATACATCTATCATGGTGTGGTATACATCTATCATGGTGTGGTATACATCTATCATGGTGTGTTGTACATCTATCATGGTGTGGGTACATCTATCATGGTGGTGTGGTATACATCTATCATGGTGTGGTATACATCTATCATGGTGTGGTGTACATCTATCATGGTGTGGTATACATCTATCATGGTGTAGTGTGGTGTACATCTATCATGGTGTGGTGTACATCTATCATGGTGTGGTATACATCTATTATGGTGTTGGTATACATCTATCATGGTGTGGTATACATCTATCATGGTGTGGTATACATCTATCATGGTGTGGTATACATCTATCATGGTGTGGTATACATCTATCATGGTGTGGTATACATCTATCATGGTGTGGTATACATCTATCATGGTGTGGTATACATCTATCATGGTGTGGTATACATCTATCATGGTGTGGTATACATCTATCATGGTGTGGTGTACATCTATCATGGTGTGGTGGTGTACATCTATCATGGTGTGGTATACATCTATCATGGTGTGGTATACATCTATCATGGTGTGGTGTACATCTATCATGGTGTGGTATACATCTATATGGTGGTGTGGTGTGGTGTACATCTATTATGGTGTGGTATACATCTATCATGGTGTGGTATACATCTATCATGGTGTGGTATACATCTATCATGGTGTGGTATACATCTATCATGGTGTGGTATACATTATATCATGGTGTGGTATACATCTATCATGGTGTGGTATACATCTATCATGGTGTGGTGTACATCTATCATGGTGTGGTATACATCTATATCATGGTGTGGTATACATCTATCATGGTGTGGTGTGGTGTACATCTATCATGGTGTGGTATACATCTATCATGGTGTGGTATACATCTATCATGGTGTGGTGTGGTGTACATCTATCATGGTGTGGTGTACATCTATCATGGTGTGGTATACATCTATTATGGTGTGGTGTACATCTATCATGGTGTGGGTATACATCTATCATGGTGTGGTATACATCTATCATGGTGTGGTATACATCTATCATGGTGTGGTGTACATCTATCATGGTGTGGTGGTACATCTATCATGGTGTGGTATACATCTATCATGGTGTGGTATACATCTATCATGGTGTGGTGTACATCTATCATGGTGTGGTATACATCTATCATGGTGTGTATACATCTATCATGTGTGGTGTGGTGTACATCTATCATGGTGTGGGGTATACATCTATCATGGTGTGGTATACATCTATCATGGTGTGGTATACATCTATCATGGTGTGGTATACATCTATCATGGTGTGGTATACATCTATCATGGTGTGGTGTGGTATACATCTATCATGGTGTGGTATACATCTATCATGGTGTTGTGGTATACATCTATCATGGTGTGGTGTACATCTATCATGGTGTGGTATACATCTATCATGGTGTGTGGTGTACATCTATCATGGTGGTGTACATCTATCATGGTGTGGTATACATCTATCATGGTGTGGTATACATCTATCATGGTGTGGTATACATCTATCATGGTGTGGTGTACATCTATCATGTGTGGTATACATCTATGGGGGTGGGTGGTACATCTATCATGGTGTGGTGTACATCTATCATGGTGTGGTGTGGTGTACATCTATCATGGTGTGGTATACATCTATCATGGTGTGGTGTGGTATACATCTATCATGGTGTGGTATACATCTATCATGGTGTGGTATACATCTATCATGGTGTGGTGTGGTACATCTATCATGGTGTGGTATACATCTATCATGGTGTGGTATACATCTATCATGGTGTGGGGTATACATCTATCATGGTGTGGTATACATCTATCATGGTGTGGTATACATCTATCATGGTGTGGTATACATCTATCATGGTGTGGTGTGGTGTACATCTATCATGGTGTGGTATACATCTATCATGGTGTGGTATACATCTATCATGGTGTGTGGTGTACATCTATCATGGTGTGGTGTACATCTATCATGGTGTGGTATACATCTATCATGGTGTGGTGTACATCTATCATGGTGTGGTATACATCTATCATGGTGTGGTATACATCTATCATGGTGTGGTATACATCTATCATGGTGTGTGTAACATCTATCATGGTGTGGTGTGGTGTACATATTATGGTGTGGTATACATCTATCATGGTGTGGTATACATCTATCATGGTGTGGTATACATCTATCATGGTGTGGTATACATCTATTATGGTGTGGTATACATCTATCATGGTGTGTGTGTGTACATATATCATGGTGTGGTATACATCTATCATGGTGTGGTATACATCTATCATGGTGTGGTATACATCTATCATGGTGTGGTGTACATCTATCATGGTGTGGTATACATCTATCATGTGTGGTGTGGTATACATCTATCATGGTGTGGTGTACATCTATCATGGTGTGGTGTACATCTATCATGGTGTGGTATACATCTATCATGGTGTGTGGTGTACATCTATCATGGTGTGGTGTACATCTATCATGGTGTGGTATACATCTATTATGGTGTGGTGTGGTATACATCTATCATGGTGTGGTGTATACATCTATCATGGTGTGGTATACATCTATCATGGTGTGTGGTATACATCTATCATGGTGTGGTATACATCTATCATGGTGTGGTATACATCTATCATGGTGTGGTATACATCTATCATGGTGTGGTATACATCTATCATGGTGTGGTATACATCTATCATGGTGTGGTATACATCTATCATGGTGTGGGTACATCTATCATGGTGTGGTATACATCTATCATGGTGTGGTATACATCTATCATGGTGTATACATCTATCATGGTGTGGTGTGGTATACATCTATCATGGTGTGGTATACATCTATCATGGTGTGGTATACATCTATCATGGTGTGGTATACATCTATCATGGTGTGGTAACATCTATCATGGTGTGGTATACATCTATCATGGTGTGGTATACATCTATCATGGTGTGGTATACATCTATCATGGTGTGGTACATCTATCATGGTGTGTGTACATCTATCATGGTATGGTGTGGTATACATCTATATCAGGTGTGGTGTACATCTATCATGGTGTGGTATACATCTATCATGGTGTGGTATACATCTATCATGGTGTTGGTGTGGTGTACATATATCATGGTGTGGTATACATCTATCATGGTGTGGTGTGGTGTACATCTATCATGGTGTGGTGTACATCTATCATGGTGTGGTATACATCTATCATGGTGTGGTGTACATCTATCATGGTGTGGTGTACATCTATAATGGTGTGGTGTACATCTATCACTGTGTGGTGTGGTGTACATCTATTATGGTGTGGTATACATCTATCATGGTGTGGTATACATCTATCATGGTGTGGTATACATCTATTATGGTGTGGTATACATCTATCATGGTGTGGTATACATCTATCATGGTGTGGTGTGGTATACATCTATCATGGTGTGGTATACATCTATCATGGTGTGGTGTGGTGTACATCTATCATGGTGTGGTATACATCTATCATGGTGTGGTATACATCTATCATGGTGTGGTATACATCTATCATGGTGTGGTATACATCTATCATGGTGTGGTGTGTGTACATCTATCATGGTGTGGTATACATCTATCATGGTGTGGTATACATCTATCATGGTGTGGTGTACATCTATCATGGTGTGTGTACATCTATCATGGTGTGGTATACATCTATCATGGTGTGGTATACATCTATCATGGTGTGGTGTACATCTATCATGGTGTGGTATACATCTATCATGGTGTGGTGTGGTATACATCTATCATGGTGTGGTATACATCTATCATGGTGTGGTATACATCTATCATGGTGTGGTATACATCTATCATGGTGTGGTATACATCTATCATGGTGTGGTATACATCTATCATGGTGTGGTATACATCTATCATGGTGTGGTATACATCTATCATGGTGTGGTGTGGTGTACATCTATCATGGTGTGGTATACATCTATCATGGTGTGGTATACATCTATCATGGTGTGGTATACATCTATCATGGTGTGGTATACATCTATCATGGTGTGGTATACATCTATCATGGTGTGGTATACATCTATCATGGTGTGGTGTACATCTATCATGGTGTGGTGTGGTGTACATATATTATGGTGTGGTATACATCTATCATGGTGTGGTATACATCTATCATGGTGTGGTGTACATCTATCATGGTGTGGTATACATCTATCATGGTGTGGTATACATCTATCATGGTGTGGTGTGGTGTACATCTATCATGGTGTGGTATACATCTATCATGGTGTGGTATACATCTATCATGGTGTGGTATACATCTATCATGGTGTGGTGTACATCTATCATGGTGTGGTGTACATCTATCATGGTGTGGTGTGTATACATCTATCATGGTGTGGTGTACATCTATCATGGTGTGGTGTACATCTATCATGGTGTGGTATACATCTATCATGGTGTGTGTGGTGTACATCTATCATGGTGTGGTGTACATCTATCATGGTGTGGTATACATCTATCATGGTGTGGTGTGGTATACATCTATCATGGTGTGGTATACATCTATCATGGTGTGATATACATCTATCATGGTGTGGTATACATCTATCATGGTGTGGTATACATCTATCATGGTGTGGTATACATCTATCATGGTGTGGTATACATCTATCATGGTGTGGTATACATCTATCATGGTGTGGTATACATCTATCATGGTGTGGTGTACATCTATCATGGTGTGGTATACATCTATCATGGTGTGGTATACATCTATCATGGTGTGGTATACATCTATCATGGTGTGGTGTGGTGTACATCTATCATGGTGTGGTGTACATCTATCATGGTGTGGTATACATCTATCATGGTGTGGTGTACATCTATCATGGTGTGGTATACATCTATCATGGTGTGGTATACATCTATCATGGTGTGGGTGTACATCTATCATGGTGTGGTATACATCTATCATGGTGTGGTATACATCTATCATGGTGTGGTATACATCTATCATGGTGTGGTACATCTATCATGGTGTGGTATACATCTATCATGGTGTGGTGTGGTATACATCTATCATGGTGTGGTGTACATCTATCATGGTGTGGTGTACATCTATCATGGTGTGGTATACATCTATCATGGTGTGTGTGGTGTACATCTATCATGGTGTGGTGTACATCTATCATGGTGTGGTATACATCTATCATGGTGTGGTGTGGTATACATCTATCATGGTGTGGTATACATCTATCATGGTGTGGTATACATCTATCATGGTGTGGTATACATCTATCATGGTGTGGTATACATCTATCATGGTGTGGTATACATCTATCATGGTGTGGTGTACATCTATCATGGTGTGGTGTACATCTATCATGGTGTGGTATACATCTATCATGGTGTGGTATACATCTATCATGGTGTGGTATACATCTATCATGGTGTGGTATACATCTATCATGGTGTGGTATACATCTATCATGGTGTGGTGTGGTGTACATCTATCATGGTGTGGTGTACATCTATCATGGTGTGGTATACATCTATCATGGTGTGGTGTACATCTATCATGGTGTGGTGTACATCTATCATGGTGTGGTGTACATCTATCATAGTGTGGTGTGGTGTACATCTATTATGGTGTGGAATACATCTATCATGGTGTGGTAAACATCTACCATGGTGTGATATACATCTATTATGGTGTGGTATACATCTATTATGGTGTGGTATACATCTATCATGGTGTGGTGTGGTATACATCTATCATGGTGTGGTATACATCTATCATGGTGTGGTGTGGTGTACATCTATCATGGTGTGGTATACATCTATCTTGGTGTGGTATACATCTATCATGGTGTGGTATACATATATCATGGTGTGGTATACATCTATCATGGTGTGGTGTGGTGTACATCTATCATGGTGTGGTGTACATCTATCATGGTGTGGTATACATCTATCATGGTGTGGTGTACATCTATCATGGTGTGGTGTACATCTATCATGGTGTGGTGTACATCTATCATGGTGTGGTGTGTTGTACATCTATCATGGTGTGGTATACATTTATCATGGTGTGGTGTACATCTATCATGGTGTGGTATACATCTATTATGGTGTGGTGTACATCTATCATGGTGTGGTGTACATCTATCATGGTGTGGTATACATCTATCATGGTGTGGTATACATCTATCATGGTGTGGTATACATCTATCATGGTGTGGTATACATCTATCATGGTGTGGTATACATCTATCATGGTGTGGTATACATCTATCATGGTGTGGTGTACATCTATTATGGTGTGGTGCGGTGTACATATATTATGGTGTGGTATACATCTATCATGGTGTGGAATACATCTATCATGGTGTGGTGTGGTATACATCTATCATGGTGTGGTATACATCTATTATGGTGTGGTGTGGTGTGGTGTACATATATCATGGTGTGGTATACATCTATCATGGTGTGGTATACATCTATCATGGTGTGGTATACATCTATCATGGTGTGGTATACATCTATCATGGTGTGGTATACATCTATCATGGTGTGGTATACATCTATCATGGTGTGGTATACATCTATCATGGTGTGGTGTACATCTATCATGGTGTGGTGTACATCTATCATGGTGTGGTGTGGTATACATCTATCATGGTGTGGTGTACATCTATCATGGTGTGGTATACATCTATCATGGTGTGGTATACATCTATTATGGTGTGGTGTGGTGTACATATATTATGGTGTGGTATACATCTATCATGGTGTGGTATACATCTATCATGGTGTGGTATACATCTATCATGGTGTGGTATACATCTATCATGGTGTGGTGTGGTGTACATCTATCATGGTGTGGTATACATCTATCATGGTGTGTGTGGTATACATCTATCATGGTGTGGTGTACATCTATCATGGTGTGGTATACATCTATCATGGTGTGGTATACATCTATCATGGTGTGTGGTGTACATCTATCATGGTGTGGTGTACATCTATCATGGTGTGGTATACATCTATCATGGTGTGGTGTACATCTATCATGGTGTGGTGTACATCTATCATGGTGTGGTGTACATCTATCATGGTGTGGTGTGGTGTACATCTATCATGGTGTGGTATACATCTATCATGGTGTGGTATACATCTATATGGTGTGGTATACATCTATCATGGTGTGGTATACATCTATCATGGTGTGGTGTGGTATACATCTATCATGGTGTGGTATACATCTATCATGGTGTGGTATACATCTATCATGGTGTGGTGTGGTGTACATCTATCATGGTGTGGTATACATCTATCATGGTGTGGTATACATCTATCATGGTGTGGTATACATCTATCATGGTGTGGTATACATCTATCATGGTGTGGTATACATCTATCATGGTGTGGTGTGGTGTACATCTATCATGGTGTGGTATACATATATCATGGTGTGGTATACATCTATCATGGTGTGGTGTGGTGTACATCTATCATGGTGTGGTGTACATCTATCATGGTGTGGTATACATCTATCATGGTGTGGTGTACATCTATCATGGTGTGGTATACATCTATCATGGTGTGGTATACATCTATCATGGTGTGGTATACATCTATCATGGTGTGGTGTACATCTATCATGGTGTGGTGTGGTGTACATATATTATGGTGTGGTATACATCTATCATGGTGTGGTATACATCTATCATGGTGTGGTGTACATCTATCATGGTGTGGTATACATCTATCATGGTGTGGTATACATCTATTATGGTGTGGTGTGGTGTACATCTATCATGGTGTGGTATACATCTATCATGGTGTGGTATACATCTATCATGGTGTGGTATACATCTATCATGGTGTGGTGTACATCTATCATGGTGTGGTGTACATCTATCATGGTGTGGTGTGGTATACATCTATCATGGTGTGGTGTACATCTATCATGGTGTGGTGTACATCTATCGTGGTGTGGTATACATCTATCATGGTGTAGTGTGGTGTACATCTATCATGGTGTGGTGTACATCTATCATGGTGTGGTATACATCTATTATGGTGTGGTGTGGTATACATCTATCATGGTGTGGTATACATCTATCATGGTGTGGTATACATCTATCATGGTGTGGTATACATCTATCATGGTGTGGTATACATCTATCATGGTGTGGTATACATCTATCATGGTGTGGTATACATCTATCATGGTGTGGTGTACATCTATCATGGTGTGGTATACATCTATCATGGTGTGGTATACATCTATCATGGTGTGGTATACATCTATCATGGTGTGGTATACATATATCATGGTGTGGTATACATCTATCATGGTGTGGTGTGGTGTACATCTATCATGGTGTGGTGTACATCTATCATGGTGTGGTATACATCTATCATGGTGTGGTGTACATCTATCATGGTGTGGTGTACATCTATCATGGTGTGGTGTACATCTATCATGGTGTGGTGTACATCTATCATGGTGTGGTGTGGTGTACATCTATCATGGTGTGGTATACATCTATCATGGTGTGGTATACATCTATCATGGTGTGGTATACATCTATCATGGTGTGGTATACATCTATCATGGTGTGGTGTACATCTATCATGGTGTGGTGTACATCTATCATGTGTGGTGTGGTGTACATCTATCATGGTGTGGTATACATCTATCATGGTGTGGTATACATCTATCATGGTGTGATATACATCTATTATGGTGTGGTATACATCTATTATGGTGTGGTATACATCTATCATGGTGTGGTGTGGTATACATCTATCATGGTGTGGTATACATCTATCATGGTGTGGTATACATCTATCATGGTGTGGTGTGGTGTACATCTATCATGGTGTGGTGTACATCTATCATGGTGTGGTATACATCTATCATGGTGTGGTGTACATCTATCATGGTGTGGTGTACATCTATGATGGTGTGGTGTACATCTATCATGGTGTGGTGTGTTGTACATCTATCATGGTGTGGTATACATTTATCATGGTGTGGTGTACATCTATCATGGTGTGGTATACATCTATTATGGTGTGGTGTACATCTATCATGGTGTGGTGTACATCTATCATGGTGTGGTATACATCTATCATGGTGTGGTGTGGTATACATCTATCATGGTGTGGTATACATCTATCATGGTGTGGTGTGGTGTACATCTATCATGGTGTGGTAAACATCTATCATGGTGTGGTGTACATCTATCATGGTGTGGTGTGTTGTACATCTATCATGGTGTGGTAAACATCTATCATGGTGTGATATACATCTATAATCGTTTGATATACATCTATTATGGTGTGGTATACATCTATTATGGTGTGGTATACATCTATCATGGTGTGTGTGGTGTTGTACATCTATCATGGTGTGGTATACATCTATCATGGTGTGGTATACATCTATCATGGTGTGGTATACATCTATCATGGTGTGGTATACATCTATCATGGTGTGGTATACATCTATCATGGTGTGGTATACATCTATCATGGTGTGGTATACATCTATCATGGTGTGGTATACATCTATCATGGTGTGGTGTACATCTATCATGGTGTGGTGTACATCTATCATGGTGTGGTATACATCTATTATGGTGTGGTGTGGTATACATCTATCATGGTGTAGTGTGGTGTACATCTATCATGGTGTGGTGTACATCTATCATGGTGTGGTATACATCTATCATGGTGTGGTATACATCTATCATGGTGTGGTATACATCTATCATGGTGTGGTGTGGTGTACATCTATCATGGTGTGGTATACATCTATCATGGTGTGGTATACATCTATCATGGTGTGGTATACATCTATCATGGTGTGGTGTACATCTATCATGGTGTGGTGTACATCTATCATGGTGTGGTGTACATCTATCATGGTGTGGTATACATCTATCATGGTGTGGTATACATCTATCATGGTGTGGTGTGGTATACATCTATCATGGTGTGGTATACATCTATTATGGTGTGGTATACATCTATCATGGTGTGGTGTGGTGTACATCTATCATGGTGTGGTATACATCTATCATGGTGTGGTATACATCTATCATGGTGTGGTATACATCTATCATGGTGTGGTATACATCTATCATGGTGTGGTATACATCTATCATGGTGTGGTATACATCTATCATGGTGTGGTGTGGTGTACATCTATCATGGTGTGGTATACATCTATCATGGTGTGGTATACATCTATCATGGTGTGGTGTGGTGTACATCTATCATGGTGTGGTGTACATCTATCATGGTGTGGTATACATCTATCATGGTGTGGTGTACATCTATCATGGTGTGGTATACATCTATCATGGTGTGGTATACATCTATCATGGTGTGGTATACATCTATCATGGTGTGGTATACATCTATCATGGTGTGGTGTGGTGTACATCTATCATGGTGTGGTATACATCTATCATGGTGTGGTATACATCTATCATGGTGTGGTGTACATCTATCATGGTGTGGTATACATCTATCATGGTGTGGTATACATCTATCATGGTGTGGTGTGGTGTACATCTATCATGGTGTGGTATACATCTATCATGGTGTGGTATACATCTATCATGGTGTGGTATACATCTATCATGGTGTGGTATACATCTATCATGGTGTGGTATACATCTATCATGGTGTGGTGTGGTGTACATCTATCATGGTGTGGTATACATCTATCATGGTGTGGTGTGGTATACATCTATCATGGTGTGGTGTACATCTATCGTGGTGTGGTATACATCTATCATGGTGTAGTGTGGTGTACATCTATCATGGTGTGGTGTACATCTATCATGGTGTGGTATACATCTATCATGGTGTGGTATACATCTATCATGGTGTGGTATACATCTATCATGGTGTGGTGTACATCTATCATGGTGTGGTGTACATCTATCATGGTGTGGTGTACATCTATCATGGTGTGGTGTGGTGTACATCTATCATGGTGTGGTATACATCTAT
The DNA here is from genome assembly GCF_002021735.2 of Oncorhynchus kisutch. Classification (NCBI taxonomy): domain Eukaryota; kingdom Metazoa; phylum Chordata; class Actinopteri; order Salmoniformes; family Salmonidae; genus Oncorhynchus; species Oncorhynchus kisutch. Next base: position 94,574,513 of record NC_034188.2, on the reverse strand, counting down.
CATGGTGTGGTATACATCTATCATGGTGTGGTATACATCTATTATGGTGTGGTATACATCTATCATGGTGTGGTATACATCTATCATGGTGTGGTGTGGTATACATCTATCATGGTGTGGTATACATCTATCATGGTGTGGTATACATCTATCATGGTGTGGTGTGGTGTACATCTATCATGGTGTGGTATACATCTATCATGGTGTGGTATACATCTATCATGGTGTGGTATACATCTATCATGGTGTGGTATACATCTATCATGGTGTGGTATACATCTATCATGGTGTGGTATACATCTATCATGGTGTGGTGTGGTGTACATCTATCATGGTGTGGTATACATCTATCATGGTGTGGTATACATCTATCATGGTGTGGTGTGGTGTACATCTATCATGGTGTGGTGTACATCTATCATGGTGTGGTATACATCTATTATGGTGTGGTGTACATCTATCATGGTGTGGTATACATCTATCATGGTGTGGTATACATCTATCATGGTGTGGTATACATCTATCATGGTGTGGTGTACATCTATCATGGTGTGGTGTGGTGTACATATATTATGGTGTGGTATACATCTATCATGGTGTGGTATACATCTATCATGGTGTGGTGTACATCTATCATGGTGTGGTATACATCTATCATGGTGTGGTATACATCTATTATGGTGTGGTGTGGTGTACATATATCATGGTGTGGTATACATCTATCATGGTGTGGTATACATCTATCATGGTGTGGTATACATCTATCATGGTGTGTTGTACATCTATCATGGTGTGGTGTACATCTATCATGGTGTGGTGTGGTATACATCTATCATGGTGTGGTGTACATCTATCATGGTGTGGTGTACATCTATCATGGTGTGGTATACATCTATCATGGTGTAGTGTGGTGTACATCTATCATGGTGTGGTGTACATCTATCATGGTGTGGTATACATCTATTATGGTGTGGTGTGGTATACATTTATCATGGTGTGGTATACATCTATCATGGTGTGGTATACATCTATCATGGTGTGGTATACATCTATCATGGTGTGGTATACATCTATCATGGTGTGGTATACATCTATCATGGTGTGGTATACATCTATCATGGTGTTGTATACATCTATCATGGTGTGGTATACATCTATCATGGTGTGGTATACATCTATCATGGTGTGGTGTACATCTATTATGGTGTGGTGCGGTGTACATATATTATGGTGTGGTATACATCTATCATGGTGTGGAATACATCTATCATGGTGTGGTGTGGTATACATCTATTATGGTGTGGTATACATCTATTATGGTGTGGTGTGGTGTGGTGTACATATATTATGGTGTGGTATACATCTATCATGGTGTGGTATACATCTATCATGGTGTGGTATACATCTATCATGGTGTGGTATACATCTATCATGGTGTGGTATACATCTATCATGGTGTGGTATACATCTATCATGGTGTGGTATACATCTATCATGGTGTGGTGTACATCTATCATGGTGTGGTGTACATCTATTATGGTATGGTGTGGTATACATTTATCATGGTGTGGTGTACATCTATCATGGTGTGGTATACATCTATTATGGTGTGGTATACATCTATCATGGTGTGGTGTGGTGTACATATATCATGGTGTGGTATACATCTATCATGGTGTGGTATACATCTATCATGGTGTGGTATACATCTATCATGGTGTGGTATACATCTATCATGGTGTGGTGTGGTGTACATCTATCATGGTGTGGTATACATCTATTATGGTGTGGTGTGGTATATATCTATCATGGTGTGGTGTACATCTATCATGGTGTGGTGTACATCTATCGTGGTGTGGTATACATCTATCATGGTGTAGTGTGGTGTACATCTATCATGGTGTGGTGTACATCTATCATGGTGTGGTATACATCTATCATGGTGTGGTATACATCTATCATGGTGTGGTATACATCTATCATGGTGTGGTGTACATCTATCATGGTGTGGTGTACATCTATCATGGTGTGGTGTACATCTATCACGGTGTGGTGTGGTGTACATCTATCATGGTGTGGTGTGGTGTACATCTATTATGGTGTGGTATACATCTATCATGGTGTGGTATACATCTACCATGGTGTGATATACATCTATTATGGTGTGGTATACATCTATTATGGTGTGGTATACATCTATCATGGTGTGGTGTGGTATACATCTATCATGGTGTGGTATACATCTATTATGGTGTGGTATACATCTATCATGGTGTGGTGTGGTGTACATCTATCATGGTGTGGTATACATCTATCATGGTGTGGTATACATCTATCATGGTGTGGTATACATCTATCATGGTGTGGTATACATCTATCATGGTGTGGTATACATCTATCATGGTGTGGTGTGGTGTACATCTATCATGGTGTGGTATACATATATCATGGTGTGGTATACATCTATCATGGTGTGGTGTGGTGTACATCTATCATGGTGTGGTGTACATCTATCATGGTGTGGTATACATCTATTATGGTGTGGTGTACATCTATCATGGTGTGGTATACATCTATCATGGTGTGGTATACATCTATCATGGTGTGGTATACATCTATCATGGTGTGGTGTACATCTATTATGGTGTGGTGTGGTGTACATATATTATGGTGTGGTATACATCTATCATGGTGTGGTATACATTTATCATGGTGTGGTGTACATCTATCATGGTGTGGTATACATCTATCATGGTGTGGTATACATCTATTATGGTGTGGTGTGGTGTACATATATTATGGTGTGGTATACATCTATCATGGTGTGGTATACATCTATCATGGTGTGGTATACATCTATCATGGTGTGTTGTACATCTATCATGGTGTGGTGTACATCTATCATGGTGTGGTGTGGTATACATCTATCATGGTGTGGTGTACATCTATCATGGTGTGGTGTACATCTATCGTGGTGTGGTATACATCTATCATGGTGTAGTGTGGTGTACATCTATCATGGTGTGGTGTACATCTATCATGGTGTGGTATACATCTATTATGGTGTGGTGTGGTATACATTTATCATGGTGCGGTATACATCTATCATGGTGTGGTATACATCTATCATGGTGTGGTATACATCTATCATGGTGTGGTATACATCTATCATGGTGTGGTATACATCTATCATGGTGTGGTATACATCTATCATGGTGTGGTATACATCTATCATGGTATTGTATACATCTATCATGGTGTGGTATACATCTATCATGGTGTGGTATACATATATCATGGTGTGTTGTACATCTATCATGGTGTGGTGTACATCTATCATGGTGTGGTGTGGTATACATCTATCATGGTGTGGTGTACATCTATCATGGTGTGGTGTACATCTATCGTGGTGTGGTATACATCTATCATGGTGTAGTGTGGTGTACATCTATCATGGTGTGGTGTACATCTATCATGGTGTGGTATACATCTATTATGGTGTGGTGTGGTATACATCTATCATGGTGTGGTATACATCTATCATGGTGTGGTATACATCTATCATGGTGTGGTATACATCTATCATGGTGTGGTATACATCTATCATGGTGTGGTATACATCTATCATGGTGTGGTATACATCTATCATGGTGTGGTATACATCTATCATGGTGTGGTATACATCTATCATGGTGTGGTATACATCTATCATGGTGTGGTATACATCTATCATGGTGTGGTGTACATCTATTATGGTGTGGTGTGGTATACATATCATGGTGTGGTATACATCTATTATGGTGTGGTATACATCTATCATGGTGTGGTGTGGTATACATCTATCATGGTGTGGTATACATCTATCATGGTGTGGTGTGGTGTACATCTATCATGGTGTGGTATACATCTATCATGGTGTGGTATACATCTATCATGGTGTGGTATACATCTATCATGGTGTGGTATACATCTATCATGGTGTGGTATACATCTATCATGGTGTGGTATACATCTATCATGGTGTGGTATACATCTATCATGGTGTGGTGTACATCTATCATGGTGTGGTATACATCTATCATGGTGTGGTATACATCTATCATGGTGTGGTGTACATCTATCATGGTGTGGTGTGGTGTACATCTATCATGGTGTGGTATACATCTATCATGGTGTGGTATACATCTATCATGGTGTGGTGTACATCTATCATGGTGTGGTATACATCTATCATGGTGTGGTATACATCTATCATGGTGTGGTGTGGTGTACATCTATCATGGTGTGGTATACATCTATCATGGTGTGGTATACATCTATCATGGTGTGGTTGTACATCTATCATGGTGTGGTGTACATCTATCATGGTGTGGTGTGGTATACATCTATCATGGTGTGGTGTACATCTATCATGGTGTGGTATACATCTATCATGGTGTGGTATACATCTATCATGGTGTGTGTGGTGTACATCTATCATGGTGTGGTGTACATATATCATGGTGTGGTATACATCTATCATGGTGTGGTGTGGTATACATTTATCATGGTGTGGTATACATCTATCATGGTGTGGTATACATCTATCATGGTGTGGTATACATCTATCATGGTGTGGTATACATCTATCATGGTGTGGTATACATCTATCATGGTGTGGTGTGGTGTACATCTATCATGGTGTGGTATACATCTATCATGGTGTGGTATACATCTATCATGGTGTGGTATACATCTATCATGGTGTGGTATACATCTATCATGGTGTGGTGTGGTGTACATCTATCATGGTGTGGTGTACATCTATCATGGTGTGGTATACATCTATCATGGTGTGGTGTACATCTATCATGGTGTGGTGTACATCTATCATGGTGTGGTGTACATCTATCATGGTGTGGTGTGTTGTACATCTATCATGGTGTGGTATACATTTATCATGGTGTGGTGTACCTCTATCATGGTGTGGTATACATCTATCATATCATGGTGTGGTGTACATCTATCATGGTGTGGTATACATCTATCATGGTGTGGTATACATCTATCATGGTGTGGTGTACATCTATCATGGTGTGGTGTACATCTATCATGGTGTGGTATACATCTATCATGGTGTGGTGTGGTGTACATCTATCATGGTGTGGTGTGGTGTACATCTATCATGGTGTGGTATACATCTATCATGGTGTGGTATACATCTATCATGGTGTGGTATACATCTATCATGGTGTGGTATACATCTATCATGGTGTGGTATACATCTATCATGGTGTGGTGTACATCTATCATGGTGTGGTATACATCTATCATGGTGTGGTATACATCTATCATGGTGTGGTGTGGTGTACATCTATCATGGTGTGGTATACATCTATCATGGTGTGGTATACATCTATCATGGTGTGGTATACATCTATCATGGTGTGGTGTACATCTATCATGGTGTGGTGTGGTGTACATCTATCATGGTGTGGTATACATCTATCATGGTGTGGTATACATCTATCATGGTGTGGTGTACATCTATCATGGTGTGGTATACATCTATCATGGTGTGGTATACATCTATCATGGTGTGGTGTGGTGTACATCTATCATGGTGTGGTATACATCTATCATGGTGTGGTATACATCTATCATGGTGTGGTATACATCTATCATGGTGTGGTGTACATCTATCATGGTGTGGTATACATCTATCATGGTGTGGTGTACATCTATCATGGTGTGGTATACATCTATCATGGTGTGGTATACATCTATCATGGTGTGGTGTACATCTATCATGGTGTGGTATACATCTATCATGGTGTGGTGTGGTATACATCTATCATGGTGTGGTGTACATCTATCATGGTGTGGTGTACATCTATCGTGGTGTGGTATACATCTATCATGGTGTGTGTGGTGTACATCTATCATGGTGTGGTGTACATCTATCATGGTGTGGTATACATCTATCATGGTGTGGTGTGGTACATCTATCATGGTGTGGTATACATCTATCATGGTGTGGTATACATCTATCATGGTGTGGTATACATCTATCATGGTGTGGTATACATCTATCATGGTGTGGTATACATCTATCATGGTGTGGTATACATCTATCATGGTGTGGTATACATCTATCATGGTGTGGTATACATCTATCATGGTGTGGTATACATCTATCATGGTGTGGTACATCTATCATGGTGTGGTGTACATCTATCATGGTGTGGTGTGGTATACATCTATCATGGTGTGGTGTACATCTATCATGGTGTGGTATACATCTATCATGGTGTGGTATACATCTATCATGGTGTGTGTGGTGTACATCTATCATGGTGTGGTGTACATCTATCATGGTGTGGTATACATCTATCATGGTGTGGTGTGGTATACATCTATCATGGTGTGGTATACATCTATCATGGTGTGGTATACATCTATCATGGTGTGGTATACATCTATCATGGTGTGGTATACATCTATCATGGTGTGGTATACATCTATCATGGTGTGGTATACATCTATCATGGTGTGGTATACATCTATCATGGTGTGGTATACATCTATCATGGTGTGGTATACATCTATCATGGTGTGGTATACATCTATCATGGTGTGGTGTACATCTATCATGGTGTGGTGTGGTGTACATATATCATGGTGTGGTATACATCTATCATGGTGTGGTATACATCTATCATGGTGTGGTGTGGTACATCTATCATGGTGTGGTATACATCTATCATGGTGTGGTGTGGTGTGGTGTACATATATTATGGTGTGGTATACATCTATCATGGTGTGGTATACATCTATCATGGTGTGGTATACATCTATCATGGTGTGGTATACATCTATCATGGTGTGGTATACATCTATCATGGTGTGGTATACATCTATCATGGTGTGGTATACATCTATTATGGTGTGGTGTACATCTATCATGGTGTGGTATACATCTATCATGGTGTGGTATACATCTATCATGGTGTGGTGTACATCTATCATGGTGTGGTGTGGTGTACATCTATCATGGTGTGGTATACATCTATCATGGTGTGGTATACATCTATCATGGTGTGGTGTACATCTATCATGGTGTGGTATACATCTATCATGGTGTGGTATACATCTATCATGGTGTGGTGTGGTGTACATCTATCATGGTGTGGTATACATCTATCATGGTGTGGTATACATCTATCATGGTGTGGTGTACATCTATCATGGTGTGGTATACATCTATCATGGTGTGGTGTGGTATACATCTATCATGGTGTGGTGTACATCTATCATGGTGTGGTGTACATCTATCATGGTGTGGTATACATCTATCATGGTGTGTGTGGTGTACATCTATCATGGTGTGGTGTACATCTATCATGGTGTGGTATACATCTATCATGGTGTGGTGTGGTATACATCTATCATGGTGTGGTATACATCTATCATGGTGTGGTATACATCTATCATGGTGTGGTATACATCTATCATGGTGTGGTATACATCTATCATGGTGTGGTATACATCTATCATGGTGTGGTGTGGTGTACATCTATCATGGTGTGGTATACATCTATCATGGTGTGGTATACATCTATCATGGTGTGGTATACATCTATCATGGTGTGGTATACATCTATCATGGTGTGGTGTGGTGTACATCTATCATGGTGTGGTACATCTATCATGGTGTGGTATACATCTATCATGGTGTGGTGTACATCTATCATGGTGTGGTATACATCTATCATGGTGTGGTATACATCTATCATGGTGTGGTGTTGTACATCTATCATGGTGTGGTATACATCTATCATGGTGTGGTATACATCTATCATGGTGTGGTATACATCTATCATGGTGTGGTGTACATCTATCATGGTGTGGTGTACATCTATCATGGTGTGGTATACATCTATCATGGTGTGGTGTGGTATACATCTATCATGGTGTGGTGTACATCTATCATGGTGTGGTGTGGTGTACATCTATCATGGTGTGGTGTACATCTATCATGGTGTGGTACATCTATCATGGTGTGGTATACATCTATCATGGTGTGGTGTGGTGTACATCTATCATGGTGTGGTATACATCTATCATGGTGTGGTATACATCTATCATGGTGTGGTATACATCTATCATGGTGTGGTATACATCTATCATGGTGTGGTATACATCTATCATGGTGTGTGTGTGTACATCTATCATGGTGTGGTATACATCTATCATGGTGTGGTATACATCTATCATGGTGTGGTATACATCTATCATGGTGTGGTATACATCTATCATGGTGTGGTATACATCTATCATGGTGTGGTATACATCTATCATGGTGTGGTATACATCTATCATGGTGTGGTATACATCTATCATGGTGTGGTATACATCTATCATGGTGTGGTGTACATCTATCATGGTGTGGTATACATCTATCATGGTGTGGTATACATCTATCATGGTGTGGTGTGGTATACATCTATCATGGTGTGTGTGTACATCTATCATGGTGTGGTATACATCTATCATGGTGTGGTATACATCTATCATGGTGTGGTATACATCTATCATGGTGTGGTATACATCTATCATGGTGTGGTGTGGTGTACATCTATCATGGTGTGGTATACATCTATCATGGTGTGGTATACATCTATCATGGTGTGGTATACATCTATCATGGTGTGGTGTACATCTATCATGGTGTGGTGTACATCTATCATGGTGTGGTGTACATCTATCATGGTGTGGTGTGTTGTACATCTATCATGGTGTGGTATACATCTATCATGGTGTGGTATACATCTATCATGGTGTGGTATACATCTATCATGGTGTGGTATACATCTATCATGGTGTGGTATACATCTATCATGGTGTGGTGTGGTATACATCTATCATGGTGTGGTATACATCTATCATGGTGTGGTATACATCTATCATGGTGTGGTGGTGTACATCTATCATGGTGTGGTGTACATCTATCATGGTGTGGTATACATCTATCATGGTGTGGTATACATCTATCATGGTGTGGTATACATCTATCATGGTGTGGTATACATCTATCATGGTGTGGTATACATCTATCATGGTGTGGTGTGGTGTACATCTATCATGGTGTGGTATACATCTATCATGGTGTGGTATACATCTATCATGGTGTGGTGTGGTGTACATCTATCATGGTGTGGTGTACATCTATCATGGTGTGGTATACATCTATCATGGTGTGGTGTACATCTATCATGGTGTGGTATACATCTATCATGGTGTGGTATACATCTATCATGGTGTGGTATACATCTATCATGGTGTGGTATACATCTATCATGGTGTGGTGTGGTGTACATCTATCATGGTGTGGTATACATCTATCATGGTGTGGTATACATCTATCATGGTGTGGTATACATCTATCATGGTGTGGTGTACATCTATCATGGTGTGGTATACATCTATCATGGTGTGGTATACATCTATCATGGTGTGGTATACATCTATCATGGTGTGGTATACATCTATCATGGTGTGGTATACATCTATCATGGTGTGGTGTGGTACATCTATCATGGTGTGGTATACATCTATCATGGTGTGGTGTATACATCTATCATGGTGTGGTATACATCTATCATGGTGTGGTATACATCTATCATGGTGTGGTATACATCTATCATGGTGTGGTGTACATCTGTCATGGTGTGGTATACATCTATCATGGTGTGGTATACATCTATCATGGCGTGGTATACATCTATCATGGTGTGGTGTACATCTATCATGGTGTGGTGTACATCTATCATGGTGTGGTGTACATCTATCATGGTGTGGTGTGGTGTACATCTATTATGGTGTTATATACATCTATCATGGTGTGGTATACATCTACCATGTTGTGATATACATCTATTATGGTGTGGTATACATCTATTATGGTGTGGTATACATCTATCATGGTGTGGTGTGGTATACATCTATCATGGTGTGGTATACATCTATCATGGTGTGGTGTGGTGTACATCTATCATGGTGTGGTATACATCTATCATGGTGTGGTATACATCTATCATGGTGTGGTATACATCTATCATGGTGTGGTATACATCTATCATGGTGTGGTATACATCTATCATGGTGTGGTATACATCTATCATGGTGTGTGTGTACATCTATCATGGTGTGGTATACATCTATCATGGTGTGGTATACATCTATCATGGTGTGGTGTACATCTATCATGGTGTGGTGTACATCTATCATGGTGTGGTATACATCTATCATGGTGTGGTATACATCTATCATGGTGTGGTATACATCTATCATGGTGTGGTATACATCTATCATGGTGTGGTGTACATCTATCATGGTGTGGTGTGGTATACATCTATCATGGTGTGGTGTACATCTATCATGGTGTGGTATACATCTATCATGGTGTGGTATACATCTATCATGGTGTGGTGTACATCTATCATGGTGTGGTGTACATCTATCATGGTGTGGTATACATCTATCATGGTGTGGTGTGGTATACATCTATCATGGTGTGGTATACATCTATCATGGTGTGGTATACATCTATCATGGTGTGGTATACATCTATCATGGTGTGGTATACATCTATCATGGTGTGGTATACATCTATCATGGTGTGGTGTACATCTATCATGGTGTGGTGTACATCTATCATGGTGTGGTATACATCTATCATGGTGTGGTATACATCTATCATGGTGTGGTATACATCTATCATGGTGTGGTATACATCTATTATGGTGTGGTGTGGTGTACATCTATCATGGTGTGGTATACATCTATCATGGTGTTGTATACATCTATCATGGTGTGGTGTGGTATACATCTATCATGGTGTGGTATACATCTATCATGGTGTGGTGTACATCTATCATGGTGTGGTATACATCTATCATGGTGTGGTATACATCTATCATGGTGTGGTATACATCTATCATGGTGTGGTATACATCTATCATGGTGTGGTATACATCTATCATGGTGTGGTATACATCTATCATGGTGTGGTATACATCTATCATGGTGTGGTATACATCTATCATGGTGTGGTGTACATCTATCATGGTGTGGTATACATCTATCATGGTGTGGTATACATCTATCATGGTGTGGTATACATCTATCATGGTGTGGTGTGGTATACATCTATCATGGTGTGGTATACATCTATCATGGTGTGGTATACATCTATCATGGTGTGGTGTACATCTATCATGGTGTGGTATACATCTATCATGGTGTGGTATACATCTATCATGGTGTGGTGTACATCTATCATGGTGTGGTATACATCTATCATGGTGTGGTATACATCTATCATGGTGTGGTGTACATCTATCATGGTGTGGTATACATCTATCATGGTGTGGTATACATCTATCATGGTGTGGTGTACATCTATCATGGTGTGGTATACATCTATCATGGTGTGGTATACATCTATCATGGTGTGGTGTACATCTATCATGGTGTGGTATACATCTATCATGGTGTGGTATACATCTATCATGGTGTGGTATACATCTATCATGGTGTGGTATACATCTATCATGGTGTGGTATACATCTATCATGGTGTGGTATACATCTATCATGGTGTGGTATACATCTATCATGGTGTGGTATACATCTATCATGGTGTGGTATACATCTATCATGGTGTGGTATACATCTATCATGGTGTGGTATACATCTATCATGGTGTGGTATACATCTATCATGGTGTGGTATACATCTATCATGGTGTGGTGTACATCTATCATGGTGTGGTATACATCTATCATGGTGTGGTGTGGTATACATCTATCATGGTGTGGTGTACATCTATCATGGTGTGGTGTACATCTATCATGGTGTGGTATACATCTATCATGGTGTGGTGTACATCTATCATGGTGTGGTATACATCTATCATGGTGTGGTATACATCTATCATGGTGTGGTGTGGTATACATCTATCATGGTGTGGTATACATCTATCATGGTGTGGTATACATCTATCATGGTGTGGTATACATCTATCATGGTGTGGTATACATCTATCATGGTGTGGTATACATCTATCATGGTGTGGTATACATCTATCATGGTGTGGTATACATCTATCATGGTGTGGTATACATCTATCATGGTGTGGTATACATCTATCATGGTGTGGTATACATCTATCATGGTGTGGTATACATCTATCATGGTGTGGTGTGGTATACATCTATCATGGTGTGGTGTACATCTATCATGGTGTGGTGTACATCTATCATGGTGTGGTATACATCTATCATGGTGTGGTGTGGTGTACATCTATCATGGTGTGGTGTACATCTATCATGGTGTGGTATACATCTATCATGGTGTGGTGTGGTATACATCTATCATGGTGTGGTATACATCTATCATGGTGTGGTATACATCTATCATGGTGTGGTATACATCTATCATGGTGTGGTATACATCTATCATGGTGTGGTATACATCTATCATGGTGTGGTATACATCTATCATGGTGTGGTATACATCTATCATGGTGTGGTATACATCTATCATGGTGTGGTATACATCTATCATGGTGTGGTATACATCTATCATGGTGTGGTGTACATCTATCATGGTGTGGTGTGGTGTACATCTATTATGGTGTGGTATACATCTATCATGGTGTGGTATACATCTATCATGGTGTGGTGTGGTATACATCTATCATGGTGTGGTATACATCTATCATGGTGTGGTGTGGTGTGGTGTACATATATTATGGTGTGGTATACATCTATCATGGTGTGGTATACATCTATCATGGTGTGGTATACATCTATCATGGTGTGGTATACATCTATCATGGTGTGGTATACATCTATCATGGTGTGGTATACATCTATCATGGTGTGGTATACATCTATCATGGTGTGGTGTACATCTATCATGGTGTGGTATACATCTATCATGGTGTGGTATACATCTATCATGGTGTGGTGTACATCTATCATGGTGTGGTGTACATCTATCATGGTGTGGTATACATCTATCATGGTGTGGTATACATCTATCATGGTGTGGTGTACATCTATCATGGTGTGGTATACATCTATCATGGTGTGGTATACATCTATCATGGTGTGGTGTGGTGTACATCTATCATGGTGTGGTATACATCTATCATGGTGTGGTATACATCTATCATGGTGTGGTGTACATCTATCATGGTGTGGTATACATCTATTATGGTGTGGTGTGGTATACATCTATCATGGTGTGGTGTACATCTATCATGGTGTGGTGTACATCTATCATGGTGTGGTATACATCTATCATGGTGTGTGTGTGTACATCTATCATGGTGTGGTGTACATCTATCATGGTGTGGTATACATCTATCATGGTGTGGTGTGGTATACATCTATCATGGTGTGGTATACATCTATCATGGTGTGGTATACATCTATCATGGTGTGGTATACATCTATCATGGTGTGGTATACATCTATCATGGTGTGGTATACATCTATCATGGTGTGGTATACATCTATCATGGTGTGGTATACATCTATCATGGTGTGGTATACATCTATCATGGTGTGGTATACATCTATCATGGTGTGGTATACATCTATCATGGTGTGGTGTACATCTATCATGGTGTGGTATACATCTATCATGGTGTAGTGTGGTGTACATCTATCATGGTGTGGTGTACATCTATCATGGTGTGGTGTACATCTATCGTGGTGTGGTATACATCTATCATGGTGTGGTGTGGTATACATTTATCATGGTGTGGTATACATCTATCATGGTGTGGTATACATCTATCATGGTGTGGTATACATCTATCATGGTGTGGTATACATCTATCATGGTGTGGTATACATCTATCATGGTGTGGTATACATCTATCATGGTGTGGTATACATCTATCATGGTGTGGTATACATCTATCATGGTGTGGTATACATCTATCATGGTGTGGTATACATCTATCATGGTGTGGTGTACATCTATCATGGTGTGGTGGTGTACATCTATCATGGTGTGGTGTGGTGTACATCTATCATGGTGTGGTATACATCTATCATGGTGTGGTATACATCTATCATGGTGTGGTGTGGTATACATCTATCATGGTGTGGTATACATCTATCATGGTGTGGTATACATCTATCATGGTGTGGTGTGGTGTGGTGTACATCTATCATGGTGTGGTATACATCTATCATGGTGTGGTATACATCTATCATGGTGTGGTATACATCTATCATGGTGTGGTATACATCTATCATGGTGTGGTATACATCTATCATGGTGTGGTATACATCTATCATGGTGTGGTATACATCTATCATGGTGTGGTGTACATCTATCATGGTGTGGTGTACATCTATCATGGTGTGGTATACATCTATCATGGTGTGGTGTGGTATACATCTATCATGGTGTGGTATACATCTATCATGGTGTGGTATACATCTATCATGGTGTGGTGGGTGTACATCTATCATGGTGTGGTATACATCTATCATGGTGTGGTGTGGTGTACATCTATCATGGTGTGGTATACATCTATCATGGTGTGGTATACATCTATTATGGTGTGGTATACATCTATCATGGTGTGGTATACATCTATCATGGTGTGGTATACATCTATCATGGTGTGGTATACATCTATCATGGTGTGGTGTACATCTATCATGGTGTGGTATACATCTATCATGGTGTGGTATACATCTATCATGGTGTGGTGTGGTATACATCTATCATGGTGTGGTATACATCTATCATGGTGTGGTATACATCTATCATGGTGTGGTGTGGTGTACATCTATCATGGTGTGGTAAACATCTATCATGGTGTGGTATACATCTATCATGGTGTGGTATACATCTATCATGGTGTGGTATACATCTATCATGGTGTGGTGTGGTGTACATCTATCATGGTGTGGTGTACATCTATCATGGTGTGGTATACATCTATTATGGTGTGGTGTACATCTATCATGGTGTGGTATACATCTATCATGGTGTGGTATACATCTATCATGGTGTGGTATACATCTATCATGGTGTGGTATACATCTATCATGGTGTGGTGGTGTACATCTATCATGGTGTGGTATATATCTATCATGGTGTGGAATACATTTATCATGGTGTGGTGTGGTATACATCTATTATGGTGTGGTATACATCTATTATGGTGTGGTGTACATCTATCATGGTGTGGTGTGGTATACATCTATCATGGTGTGGTATACATCTATTATGGTGTGGTATACATCTATCATGGTGTGGTGTGGTGTACATCTATCATGGTGTGGTAAACATCTATCATGGTGTGGTATACATCTATCATGGTGTGGTATACATCTATCATGGTGTGGTATACATCTATCATGGTGTGGTGTGGTGTACATCTATCATGGTGTGGTATACATCTATCATGGTGTGGTATACATCTATCATGGTGTGGTGTACATCTATCATGGTGTGGTATACATCTATCATGGTGTGGTATACATCTATCATGGTGTGGTATACATCTATCATGGTGTGGTGTACATCTATCATGGTGTGGTGGGTGTACATCTATCATGGTGTGGTATACATCTATCATGGTGTG
Source organism: Oncorhynchus kisutch (assembly GCF_002021735.2). NCBI lineage: Eukaryota > Metazoa > Chordata > Actinopteri > Salmoniformes > Salmonidae > Oncorhynchus > Oncorhynchus kisutch. The sequence continues at coordinate 94,558,853 of NC_034188.2, read as the reverse complement.
GTATACATCTATCATGGTGTGTGTGGTATACATCTATCATGGTGTGGTATACATCTATCATGGTGTGGTGTGGTGTGGTGTACATCTATCATGGTGTGGTATACATCTATCATGGTGTGGTATACATCTATCATGGTGTGGTATACATCTATCATGGTGTGGTATACATCTATCATGGTGTGGTATACATCTATCATGGTGTGGTATACATCTATCATGGTGTGGTATACATCTATCATGGTGTGGTATACATCTATCATGGTGTGGTGTACATCTATCATGGTGTGGTATACATCTATCATGGTGTGGTATACATCTATTATGGTGTGGTGTGGTATACATCTATCATGGTGTAGTGTGGTGTACATCTATCATGGTGTGGTGTACATCTATCATGGTGTTGTATACATCTATCATGGTGTGGTATACATCTATCATGGTGTGGTATACATCTATCATGGTGTGGTGTGGTGTACATCTATCATGGTGTGGTATACATCTATCATGGTGTGGTATACATCTATCATGGTGTGGTATACATCTATCATGGTGTGGTGTACATCTATCATGGTGTGGTGTGGTGTACATCTATCATGGTGTGGTATACATCTATCATGGTGTGGTATACATCTATCATGGTGTGGTATACATCTATTATGGTGTGGTATACATCTATTATGGTGTGGTATACATCTATCATGGTGTGGTGTGGTATACATCTATCATGGTGTGGTATACATCTATTATGGTGTGGTATACATCTATCATGGTGTGGTGTGGTGTACATCTATCATGGTGTGGTATACATCTATCATGGTGTGGTATACATCTATCATGGTGTGGTATACATCTATCATGGTGTGGTATACATCTATCATGGTGTGGTATACATCTATCATGGTGTGGTATACATCTATCATGGTGTGGTGTGGTGTACATCTATCATGGTGTGGTATACATATATCATGGTGTGGTATACATCTATCATGGTGTGGTGTGGTGTACATCTATCATGGTGTGGTGTACATCTATCATGGTGTGGTATACATCTATCATGGTGTGGTGTACATCTATCATGGTGTGGTATACATCTATCATGGTGTGGTATACATCTATCATGGTGTGGTATACATCTATCATGGTGTGGTGTACATCTATCATGGTGTGGTGTGGTGTACATCTATCATGGTGTGGTATACATTTATCATGGTGTGGTGTACCTCTATCATGGTGTGGTGTACATCTATCATGGTGTGGTATACATCTATCATGGTGTGGTATACATCTATCTGGTGTGGTGTGGTGTACATCTATCATGGTGTGGTATACATCTATCATGGTGTGGTATACATCTATCATGGTGTGGTATACATCTATCATGGTGTGGTATACATCTATCATGGTGTGGTATACATCTATCATGGTGTGGTGTGTACATCTATCATGGTGTGGTATACATCTATGTGGTGTGGTATATCATGTATGGTGGTGTGGTCAGGTTGGTATACACCATCTATTGTTGTGGTATACATCTATCATGGTGTGGTGTTTATCATGGTGTACATGGTGTATCTATTCATGGTGTGGTATACATCTATCATGGTGTGGTATACATCTATCATGGTGTGGTGTACATAATCTATCATGGCATGTGTGTTTACATCATCAGGTGTGGTGGTGTAAACTTCTATCTATTATGGTGGATATAACATCTATGGTTGGTTTACATCTTATGGTGTGTATACATCTATCATGGTGTGTGGTGTACATCTATCATGGTGTGTAACATCTATCAAATACATCTGTGATGGTGTGGTGTTATCTGGATATGGTTATCTTATGTGTACATATCATGGTCATGGTGTGGACATCTTTATTTACATCTATGGTGGTTGTATCTATCATGGTGTTTGTGTCATCCATGGTGTGGTAACATAATCATGGTGTGGTCACTTTATGGTGTGGTATCATCTCTATGGTGTGGTAACGGATCATGGTGTATATACATTATCATGTTGTGGTATAATGGTGGTATAATGTGGTGGTGTCTATCATTTGATCTATTTAACTGGTGTGGTGTGGTATCTATCATGGTGTATCCTATCATGGGGTCTATCATGGTGGTTATATCTATCATGGTGTGGTATACATCTATCATGGTGTGGTATACATCTATTATGGTGTGGTATACATCTATCATGGTGTGGTATACATCTATCATGGTGTGGTGTGTATACATCTATCATGGTGTGGTATACATCTATCATGGTGTGGTATACATCTATCATGGTGTGGTGTGGTGTACATCTATCATGGTGTGGTATACATCTATCATGGTGTGGTATACATCTATCATGGTGTGGTATACATCTATCATGGTGTGGTATACATCTATCATGGTGTGGTATACATCTATCATGGTGTGGTATACATCTATCATGGTGTGGTGTGGTATACATCTATCATGGTGTGGTATACATCTATTATGGTGTGGTATACATCTATCATGGTGTGGTGTGGTGTACATCTATCATGGTGTGGTGTACATCTATCATGGTGTGGTATACATCTATCATGGTGTGGTGTACATCTATCATGGTGTGGTATACATCTATCATGGTGTGGTATACATCTATCATGGTGTGGTATACATCTATCATGGTGTGGTGTACATCTATCATGGTGTGGTGTGGTGTACATATATATGGTGTGGTATACATCTATCATGGTGTGGTATACATCTATCATGGTGTGGTGTACATCTATCATGGTGTGGTATACATCTATCATGGTGTGGTATACATCTATCACGGTGTGGTGTGGTGTACATCTATTATGGTGTGGTATACATCTATCATGGTGTGGTATACATCTATCATGGTGTGGTATACATATATCATGGTGTGTTGTACATCTATCATGGTGTGGTGTACATCTATCATGGTGTGGTGTGGTATACATCTATCATGGTGTGGTGTACATCTATCATGGTGTGGTGTACATCTATCGTGGTGTGGTATACATCTATCATGGTGTAGTGTGGTGTACATCTATCATGGTGTGGTGTACATCTATCATGGTGTGGTATACATCTATTATGGTGTGGTGTGGTATACATTTATCATGGTGTGGTATACATCTATCATGGTGTGGTATACATCTATCATGGTGTGGTATACATCTATCATGGTGTGGTATACATCTATCATGGTGTGGTAACATCTATCATGGTGTGGTATACATCTATCATGGTGTTGTATACATCTATCATGGTGTGGTATACATCTATCATGGTGTGGTATACATCTATCATGGTGTGGTGTACATCTATTATGGTGTGGTGTGGTGTACATATATTATGGTGTGGTATACATCTATCATGGTGTGGTATACATTTATCATGGTGTGGTGTGGTATACATCTATTATGGTGTGGTATACATCTATTATGGTGTGGTGTGGTGTGGTGTACATATATTATGGTGTGGTATACATCTATCATGGTGTGGTATACATCTATCATGGTGTGGTATACATCTATCATGGTGTGGTATACATCTATCATGGTGTGGTATACATCTATCATGGTGTGGTATACATCTATCATGGTGTGGTATACATCTATCATGGTGTGGTGTACATCTATCATGGTGTGGTGTACATCTATCATGGTATGGTGTGGTATACATCTATCATGGTGTGGTGTACATCTATCATGGTGTGGTATACATCTATCATGGTGTGGTATACATCTATTATGGTGTGGTGTGGTGTACATCTATCATGGTGTGGTATACATCTATCATGGTGTGGTATACATCTATCATGGTGTGGTATACATCTATCATGGTGTGGTATACATCTATCATGGTGTGGTGTGGTGTACATCTATCATGGTGTGGTATACATCTATTATGGTGTGGTGTGGTATACATCTATCATGGTGTGGTGTACATCTATCATGGTGTGGTGTACATCTATCATGGTGTGGTATACATCTATCATGGTGTGTGTGGTGTACATCTATCATGGTGTGGTGTACATCTATCATGGTGTGGTATACATCTATCATGGTGTGGTATACATCTATCATGGTGTGGTATACATCTATCATGGTGTGGTGTACATCTATCATGGTGTGGTGTACATCTATCATGGTGTGGTGTACATCTATCATGGTGTGGTGTGGTGTACATCTATCATGGTGTGGTGTGGTGTACATCTATTATGGTGTGGTATACATCTATCATGGTGTGGTAAACATCTACCATGGTGTGATATACATCTATTATGGTGTGGTATACATCTATTATGGTGTGGTATACATCTATCATGGTGTGGTGTGGTATACATCTATCATGGTGTGGTATACATCTATCATGGTGTGGTATACATCTATCATGGTGTGGTGTGGTGTACATCTATCATGGTGTGGTATACATCTATCATGGTGTGGTATACATCTATCATGGTGTGGTATACATCTATCATGGTGTGGTGTGGTATACATCTATTATGGTGTGGTATACATCTATCATGGTGTGGTGTGGTGTACATCTATCATGGTGTGGTATACATCTATCATGGTGTGGTATACATCTATCATGGTGTGGTGTGGTGTACATCTATCATGGTGTGGTGTACATCTATCATGGTGTGGTATACATCTATCATGGTGTGGTGTACATCTATCATGGTGTGGTATACATCTATCATGGTGTGGTATACATCTATCATGGTGTGGTATACATCTATCATGGTGTGGTGTACATCTATCATGGTGTGGTGTGGTGTACATCTTATGGTGTGGTATACATCTATCATGGTGTGGTATACATCTATCATGGTGTGGTGTACATCTATCATGGTGTGGTATACATCTATCATGGTGTGGTATACATCTATCATGGTGTGGTGTGGTGTACATCTATCATGGTGTGGTATACATCTATCATGGTGTGGTATACATCTATCATGGTGTGGTATACATCTATCATGGTGTGGTGTACATCTATCATGGTGTGGTATACATCTATCATGGTGTGGTGTGGTATACATCTATCATGGTGTGGTGTACATCTATCATGGTGTGGTGTACATCTATCATGGTGTGGTATACATCTATCATGGTGTGTGTGGTGTACATCTATCATGGTGTGGTGTACATCTATCATGGTGTGGTATACATCTATCATGGTGTGGTGTGGTATACATCTATCATGGTGTGGTATACATCTATCATGGTGTGGTATACATCTATCATGGTGTGGTGTACATCTATCATGGTGTGGTATACATCTATCATGGTGTGGTGTACATCTATCATGGTGTGGTATACATCTATCATGGTGTGGTATACATCTATCATGGTGTGGTATACATCTATCATGGTGTGGTGTACATCTATTGGTGTGGTGTGGTGTACATATATTATGGTGTGGTATACATCTATCATGGTGTGGTATACATCTATCATGGTGTGGTGTACATCTATCATGGTGTGGTATACATCTATCATGGTGTGGTATACATCTATCATGGTGTGGTGTGGTGTACATCTATATGGTGTGGTATACATCTATCATGGTGTGGTATACATCTATCATGGTGTGGTATACATATATCATGGTGTGGTGTACATCTATCATGGTGTGGTGTACATCTATCATGGTGTGGTGTGGTATACATCTATCATGGTGTGGTGTACATCTATCATGGTGTGGTGTACATCTATCGTGGTGTGGTATACATCTATCATGGTGTGTGTGGTGTACATCTATCATGGTGTGGTGTACATCTATCATGGTGTGGTATACATCTATTATGGTGTGGTGTGGTATACATCTATCATGGTGTGGTATACATCTATCATGGTGTGGTATACATCTATCATGGTGTGGTATACATCTATCATGGTGTGGTATACATCTATCATGGTGTGGTATACATCTATCATGGTGTGGTATACATCTATCATGGTGTGGTATACATCTATCATGGTGTGGTATACATCTATCATGGTGTGGTATACATCTATCATGGTGTGGTGTACATCTATTATGGTGTGGTGTACATGTATTATGGTGTGGTATACATCTATCATGGTGTGGTATACATCTATCATGGTGTGGTGTGGTATACATCTATCATGGTGTGGTATACATCTATCATGGTGTGGTGTACATCTATCATGGTGTACATCTATTATGGTGTGGTGTGGTGTGGTGTACATCTATCATGGTGTGGTATACATCTATCATGGTGTGGTATACATCTATCATGGTGTGGTATACATCTATCATGGTGTGGTATACATCTATCATGGTGTGGTATACATCTATCATGGTGTGGTATACATCTATCATGGTGTGGTATACATCTATCATGGTGTGGTGTACATCTATCATGGTGTGGTGTACATCTATCATGGTATGGTGTGGTATACATCTATCATGGTGTGGTGTACATCTATCATGGTGTGGTATACATCTATTATGGTGTGGTGTGGTGTACATATATCATGGTGTGGTATACATCTATCATGGTGTGGTATACATCTATCATGGTGTGGTATACATCTATCATGGTGTGGTATACATCTATCATGGTGTGGTGTGGTGTACATCTATCATGGTGTGGTATACATCTATCATGGTGTGGTGTGGTATACATCTATCATGGTGTGGTGTACATCTATCATGGTGTGGTGTACATCTATCATGGTGTGGTATACATCTATCATGGTGTGTGTGGTGTACATCTATCATGGTGTGGTGTACATCTATCATGGTGTGGTATACATCTATCATGGTGTGGTATACATCTATCATGGTGTGGTATACATCTATCATGGTGTGGTGTACATCTATCATGGTGTGGTATACATCTATCATGGTGTGGTGTACATCTATCATGGTGTGGTGTGGTGTACATCTATCATGGTGGTGTGGTGTACATCTATCATGGTGTGGTATACATCTATCATGGTGTGGTATACATCTATCATGGTGTGGTATACATCTATCATGGTGTGGTATACATCTATCATGGTGTGGTATACATCTATCATGGTGTGGTGTGGTATACATCTATCATGGTGTGGTATACATCTATTATGGTGTGGTATACATCTATCATGGTGTGGTGTGGTGTACATCTATCATGGTGTGGTATACATCTATCATGGTGTGGTATACATCTATCATGGTGTGGTATACATCTATCATGGTGTGGTATACATCTATCATGGTGTGGTATACATCTATCATGGTGTGGTGTGGTGTACATCTATCATGGTGTGGTATACATCTATCATGGTGTGGTATACATCTATCATGGTGTGGTGTGGTGTACATCTATCATGGTGTGGTGTACATCTATCATGGTGTGGTATACATCTATCATGGTGTGGTGTACATCTATCATGGTGTGGTATACATCTATCATGGTGTGGTATACATCTATCATGGTGTGGTATACATCTATCATGGTGTGGTGTACATCTATTATGGTGTGGTGTGGTGTACATCTATTATGGTGTGGTATACATCTATCATGGTGTGGTATACATCTATCATGGTGTGGTGTACATCTATCATGGTGTGGTATACATCTATTATGGTGTGGTATACATCTATTATGGTGTGGTGTGGTGTACATATATTATGGTGTGGTATACATCTATCATGGTGTGGTATACATCTATCATGGTGTGGTATACATCTATCATGGTGTGTTGTACATCTATCATGGTGTGGTGTACATCTATCATGGTGTGGTGTGGTATACATCTATCATGGTGTGGTGTACATCTATCATGGTGTGGTGTACATCTATCGTGGTGTGGTATACATCTATCATGGTGTGTGTGGTACATCTATCATGGTGTGGTGTACATCTATCATGGTGTGGTATACATCTATCATGGTGTGGTGTGGTATACATCTATCATGGTGTGGTATACATCTATCATGGTGTGGTATACATCTATCATGGTGTGGTATACATCTATCATGGTGTGGTATACATCTATCATGGTGTGGTATACATCTATCATGGTGTGGTATACATCTATCATGGTGTGGTATACATCTATCATGGTGTGGTATACATCTATCATGGTGTGGTATACATCTATCATGGTGTGGTATACATCTATCATGGTGTGGTGTACATCTATCATGGTGTGGTGTACATCTATCATGGTGTGGTGTGGTATACATCTATCATGGTGTGGTGTACATCTATCATGGTGTGGTATACATCTATCATGGTGTGGTATACATCTATCATGGTGTGTGTGGTGTACATCTATCATGGTGTGGTGTACATCTATCATGGTGTGGTATACATCTATCATGGTGTGGTGTGGTATACATCTATCATGGTGTGGTATACATCTATCATGGTGTGGTATACATCTATCATGGTGTGGTATACATCTATCATGGTGTGGTATACATCTATCATGGTGTGGTATACATCTATCATGGTGTGGTATACATCTATCATGGTGTGGTATACATCTATCATGGTGTGGTATACATCTATCATGGTGTGGTATACATCTATCATGGTGTGGTATACATCTATCATGGTGTGGTGTACATCTATTATGGTGTGGTGGGTGTACATCTATTATGGTGTGGTATACATCTATCATGGTGTGGTATACATCTATCATGGTGTGGTGTGGTATACATCTATCATGGTGTGGTATACATCTATCATGGTGTGGTGTGGTGTGGTGTACATCTATCATGGTGTGGTATACATCTATCATGGTGTGGTATACATCTATCATGGTGTGGTATACATCTATCATGGTGTGGTATACATCTATCATGGTGTGGTATACATCTATCATGGTGTGGTATACATCTATCATGGTGTGGTAAACATCTATCATGGTGTGATATACATCTATCATGGTGTAGTGTGGTGTACATCTATCATGGTGTGGTGTGGTGTACATCTATCATGGTGTGGTGTACATCTATCATGGTGTGGTGTACATCTATCATGGTGTGGTATACATCTATCATGGTGTGGTATACATCTATCATGGTGTGGTATACATCTATCATGGTGTGGTGTGGTGTACATCTATCATGGTGTGGTATACATCTATCATGGTGTGGTATACATCTATCATGGTGTGGTGTGGTGTACATCTATCATGGTGTGGTGTACATCTATCATGGTGTGGTATACATCTATTATGGTGTGGTGTACATCTATCATGGTGTGGTGTGGTATACATCTATCATGGTGTGGTATACATCTATTATGGTGTGGTATACATCTATCATGGTGTGGTGTGGTGTACATCTATCATGGAGTGGTAAACATCTATCATGGTGTGGTATACATCTATCATGGTGTGGTATACATCTATCATGGTGTGGTATACATCTATCATGGTGTGGTATACATCTATCATGGTGTGGTGTGGTGTACATCTATCATGGTGTGGTATACATCTATCATGGTGTGGTATACATCTATCATGGTGTGGTGTGGTGTACATCTATCATGGTGTGGTGTACATCTATCATGGTGTGGTATACATCTATCATGGTGTGGTGTACATCTATCATGGTGTGGTATACATCTATCATGGTGTGGTATACATCTATCATGGTGTGGTATACATCTATCATGGTGTGGTGTACATCTATCATGGTGTGGTGTGGTACATCTATCATGGTGTGGTATACATCTATCATGGTGTGGTATACATCTATCATGGTGTGGTATACATCTATCATGGTGTGGTATACATCTATCATGGTGTGGTGTGGTGTACATCTATCATGGTGTGGTATACATCTATCATGGTGTGGTATACATCTATCATGGTGTGGTATACATCTATCATGGTGTGGTGTACATCTATCATGGTGTGGTGTACATCTATCATGGTGTGGTGTGGTATACATCTATCATGGTGTGGTGTACATCTATCATGGTGTGGTATACATCTATCATGGTGTGGTATACATCTATCATGGTGTGTGTGGTGTACATCTATCATGGTGTGGTGTACATCTATCATGGTGTGGTATACATCTATCATGGTGTGGTGTGGTATACATCTATCATGGTGTGGTATACATCTATCATGGTGTGGTATACATCTATCATGGTGTGGTATACATCTATCATGGTGTGGTGTACATCTATCATGGTGTGGTGTGGTGTACATCTATCATGGTGTGGTATACATCTATCATGGTGTGGTATACATCTATCATGGTGTGTGTGGTATACATCTATCATGGTGTGGTATACATCTATCATGGTGTGGTGTGGTGTGGTGTACATCTATCATGGTGTGGTATACATCTATCATGGTGTGGTATACATCTATCATGGTGTGGTATACATCTATCATGGTGTGGTATACATCTATCATGGTGTGGTATACATCTATCATGGTGTGGTATACATCTATCATGGTGTGGTATACATCTATCATGGTGTGGTGTACATCTATCATGGTGTGGTGTACATCTATCATGGTGTGGTGTGGTATACATCTATCATGGTGTGGTGTACATCTATCATGGTGTGGTATACATCTATCATGGTGTGGTATACATCTATCATGGTGTGGTGTGGTGTACATCTATCATGGTGTGGTAAACATCTATCATGGTGTGGTATACATCTATCATGGTGTGGTATACATCTATCATGGTGTGGTATACATCTATCATGGTGTGGTGTGGTGTACATCTATCATGGTGTGGTATACATCTATCATGGTGTGGTGTGGTATACATCTATCATGGTGTGGTGTACATCTATCATGGTGTGGTGTACATCTATCATGGTGTGGTATACATCTATCATGGTGTGGTGTGGTGTACATCTATCATGGTGTGGTGTACATCTATCATGGTGTGGTATACATCTATCATGGTGTGGTATACATCTATCATGGTGTGGTATACATCTATCATGGTGTGGTGTACATCTATCATGGTGTGGTGTACATCTATCATGGTGTGGTGTACATCTATCACGGTGTGGTGTGGTGTACATCTATCATGGTGTGGTGGTGTACATCTATCATGGTGTGGTATACATCTATCATGGTGTGGTAAACATCTACCATGGTGTGATATACATCTATTATGGTGTGGTATACATCTATTATGGTGTGGTATACATCTATCATGGTGTGGTATACATCTATCATGGTGTGGTATACATCTATCATGGTGTGGTGTACATCTATCATGGTGTGGTATACATCTATCATGGTGTGGTGTGGTATACATCTATCATGGTGTGGTGTACATCTATCATGGTGTGGTGTACATCTATCATGGTGTGGTGTACATCTATCATGGTGTGGTGTGGTGTACATCTATCATGGTGTGGTGTGGTGTACATCTATTATGGTGTGGTATACATCTATCATGGTGTGGTATACATCTATCATGGTGTGGTATACATCTATCATGGTGTGGTATACATCTATCATGGTGTGGTATACATCTATCATGGTGTGGTGTGGTATACATCTATCATGGTGTGGTATACATCTATTATGGTGTGGTATACATCTATCATGGTGTGGTGTGGTATACATCTATCATGGTGTGGTATACATCTATCATGGTGTGGTGTGGTGTACATCTATCATGGTGTGGTATACATATATCTTGGTGTGGTATACATCTATCATGGTGTGGTGTGGTGTACATCTATCATGGTGTGGTGTACATCTATCATGGTGTGGTATACATCTATCATGGTGTGGTGTACATCTATCATGGTGTGGTATACATCTATCATGGTGTGGTATACATCTATCATGGTGTGGTATACATCTATCATGGTGTGGTGTACATCTATCATGGTGTGGTGTGGTGTACATCTATCATGGTGTGGTATACATCTATCATGGTGTGGTATACATCTATCATGGTGTGGTGTACATCTATCATGGTGTGGTATACATCTATCATGGTGTGGTATACATCTATTATGGTGTGGTGTGGTGTACATCTATCATGGTGTGGTATACATCTATCATGGTGTGGTATACATCTATCATGGTGTGGTATACATCTATCATGGTGTGGTGTACATCTATCATGGTGTGGTGTACATCTATCATGGTGTGGTGTGGTATACATCTATCATGGTGTGGTGTACATCTATCATGGTGTGGTGTACATCTATCGTGGTGTGGTATACATCTATCATGGTGTGTGTGGTGTACATCTATCATGGTGTGGTGTACATCTATCATGGTGTGGTATACATCTATCATGGTGTGGTGTGGTATACATCTATCATGGTGTGGTATACATCTATCATGGTGTGGTATACATCTATCATGGTGTGGTATACATCTATCATGGTGTGGTATATCATCTATCATGGTGTGGTATACATCTATCATGGTGTGGTATACATCTATCATGGTGTGGTATACATCTATCATGGTGTGGTATACATCTATCATGGTGTGGTATACATCTATCATGGTGTGGTATACATCTATCATGGTGTGGTATACATCTATCATGGTGTGGTATACATCTATCATGGTGTGGTGTACATCTATCATGGTGTGGTATACATCTATCATGGTGGTGTGGTATACATCTATCATGGTGTGGTGTACATCTATCATGGTGTGGTGTACATCTATCATGGTGTGGTATACATCTATCATGGTGTGTGTGGTGTACATCTATCATGGTGTGGTGTACATCTATCATGGTGTGGTATACATCTATCATGGTGTGGTGTGGTATACATCTATCATGGTGTGGTATACATCTATCATGGTGTGGTATACATCTATCATGGTGTGGTATACATCTATCATGGTGTGGTATACATCTATCATGGTGTGGTATACATCTATCATGGTGTGGTATACATCTATCATGGTGTGATATACATCTATCATGGTGTGGTATACATCTATCATGGTGTGGTATACATCTATCATGGTGTGGTATACATCTATCATGGTGTGGTGTACATCTATTATGGTGTGGTGGGTGTACATCTATTATGGTGTGGTATACATCTATTATGGTGTGGTATACATCTATCATGGTGTGGTGTGGTATACATCTATCATGGTGTGGTATACATCTATCATGGTGTGGTGTGGTGTGGTGTACATATATCATGGTGTGGTATACATCTATCATGGTGTGGTATACATCTATCATGGTGTGGTATACATCTATCATGGTGTGGTATACATCTATCATGGTGTGGTATACATCTATCATGGTGTGGTATACATCTATCATGGTGTGGTATACATCTATCATGGTGTGGTGTACATCTATCATGGTGTGGTATACATCTATCATGGTGTGGTATACATTTATCATGGTGTGGTATACATCTATCATGGTGTGGTATACATCTATCATGGTGTGGTATACATCTATCATGGTGTGGTATACATCTATCATGGTGTGATATACATCTATCATGGTGTAGTGTGGTGTACATCTATCATGGTGTGGTGTGGTGTACATCTATCATGGTGTGGTATACATCTATCATGGTGTGGTGTACATCTATCATGGTGTGGTGTACATATATCATGGTGTGGTATACATCTATCATGGTGTGGTATACATCTATCATGGTGTGGTGTGGTGTACATCTATCATGGTGTGGTATACATATATCATGGTGTGGTATACATCTATCATGGTGTGGTGTGGTGTACATCTATCATGGTGTGGTGTACATCTATCATGGTGTGGTATACATCTATTATGGTGTGGTGTACATCTATCATGGTGTGGTGTGGTATACATCTATCATGGTGTGGTATACATCTATTATGGTGTGGTATACATCTATCATGGTGTGGTGTGGTGTACATCTATCATGGTGTGGTATACATCTATCATGGTGTGGTATACATCTATCATGGTGTGGTATACATCTATCATGGTGTGGTATACATCTATCATGGTGTGGTATACATCTATCATGGTGTGGTGTGGTGTACATCTATCATGGTGTGGTATACATATATCATGGTGTGGTATACATCTATCATGGTGTGGTGTGGTGTACATCTATCATGGTGTGGTGTACATCTATCATGGTGTGGTATACATCTATTATGGTGTGGTGTACATCTATCATGGTGTGGTATACATCTATCATGGTGTGGTATACATCTATCATGGTGTGGTATACATCTATCATGGTGTGGTGTACATCTATTATGGTGTGGTGTGGTGTACATATATTATGGTGTGTTATACATCTATCATGGTGTGGTATACATTTATCATGGTGTGGTGTACCTCTATCATGGTGTGGTATACATCTATTATGGTGTGGTGTGGTGTACATATATTATGGTGTGGTATACATCTATCATGGTGTGGTATACATCTATCATGGTGTGGTATACATATATCATGGTGTGTTGTACATCTATCATGGTGTGGTGTACATCTATCATGGTGTGGTGTGGTATACATCTATCATGGTGTGGTGTACATCTATCATGGTGTGGTGTACATCTATCGTGGTGTGGTATACATCTATCATGGTGTGTGTGTACATCTATCATGGTGTGGTGTACATCTATCATGGTGTGGTATACATCTATTATGGTGTGGTGTGGTATACATCTATCATGGTGTGGTATACATCTATCATGGTGTGGTATACATCTATCATGGTGTGGTATACATCTATCATGGTGTGGTATACATCTATCATGGTGTGGTATACATCTATCATGGTGTGGTATACATCTATCATGGTGTGGTATACATCTATCATGGTGTGGTATACATCTATCATGGTGTGGTATACATCTATCATGGTGTGGTATACATCTATCATGGTGTGGTGTACATCTATCATGGTGTGGTATACATCTATTATGGTGTGGTGTGGTATACATCTATCATGGTGTGGTGTACATCTATCATGGTGTGGTGTACATCTATCATGGTGTGGTATACATCTATCATGGTGTGTGTGGTGTACATCTATCATGGTGTGGTGTACATCTATCATGGTGTGGTATACATCTATCATGGTGTGGTGTGGTATACATCTATCATGGTGTGGTATACATCTATCATGGTGTGGTATACATCTATCATGGTGTGGTATACATCTATCATGGTGTGGTATACATCTATCATGGTGTGGTATACATCTATCATGGTGTGGTATACATCTATCATGGTGTGGTATACATCTATCATGGTGTGGTATACATCTATCATGGTGTGGTATACATCTATCATGGTGTGGTATACATCTATCATGGTGTGGTGTACATCTATTATGGTGTGGTGTGGTGTACATCTATTATGGTGTGGTATACATCTATCATGGTGTGGTATACATCTATCATGGTGTGGTGTGGTATACATCTATCATGGTGTGGTATACATCTATCATGGTGTGGTGTGGTGTGGTGTACATCTATTATGGTGTGGTATACATCTATCATGGTGTGGTATACATCTATCATGGTGTGGTATACATCTATCATGGTGTGGTATACATCTATCATGGTGTGGTATACATCTATCATGGTGTGGTATACATCTATCATGGTGTGGTATACATCTATCATGGTGTGGTGTACATCTATCATGGTGTGGTATACATCTATCATGGTGTGGTATACATCTATCATGGTGTGGTATACATCTATCATGGTGTGGTATACATCTATCATGGTGTGGTATACATCTATCATGGTGTGGTAAACATCTATCATGGTGTGATATACATCTATCATGGTGTAGTGTGGTGTACATCTATCATGGTGTGGTGTGGTGTACATCTATCATGGTGTGGTGTACATCTATCATGGTGTGGTATACATCTATCATGGTGTGTGTGGTGTACATCTATCATGGTGTGGTGTACATCTATCATGGTGTGGTATACATCTATCATGGTGTGGTATACATCTATCATGGTGTGGTATACATCTATCATGGTGTGGTGTACATCTATCATGGTGTGGTGTACATCTATCATGGTGTGGTGTACATCTATCATGGTGTGGTGTGGTGTACATCTATCATGGTGTGGTGTGGTGTACATCTATTATGGTGTGGTATACATCTATCATGGTGTGGTATACATCTATCATGGTGTGGTATACATCTATCATGGTGTGGTATACATCTATCATGGTGTGGTATACATCTATCATGGTGTGGTATACATCTATCATGGTGTGGTATACATCTATCATGGTGTGGTGTACATCTATCATGGTGTGGTGTACATCTATCATGGTGTGGTGTGGTATACATCTATCATGGTGTGGTGTACATCTATCATGGTGTGGTATACATCTATCATGGTGTGGTATACATCTATCATGGTGTGTGTGGTGTACATCTATCATGGTGTGGTGTACATCTATCATGGTGTGGTATACATCTATTATGGTGTGGTGTGGTATACATTTATCATGGTGCGGTATACATCTATCATGGTGTGGTATACATCTATCATGGTGTGGTATACATCTATCATGGTGTGGTGTACATCTATCATGGTGTGGTGTGTACATCTATCATGGTGTGGTATACATCTATCATGGTGTGGTATACATCTATCATGGTGTGGTGTGGTATACATCTATCATGGTGTGGTATACATCTATCATGGTGTGGTGTGGTGTGGTGTACATATATCATGGTGTGGTATACATCTATCATGGTGTGGTATACATCTATCATGGTGTGGTATACATCTATCATGGTGTGGTATACATCTATCATGGTGTGGTATACATCTATCATGGTGTGGTATACATCTATCATGGTGTGGTATACATCTATCATGGTGTGGTGTACATCTATCATGGTGTGGTGTACATCTATCATGGTGTGGTGTGGTATACATCTATCATGGTGTGGTGTACATCTATCATGGTGTGGTATACATCTATCATGGTGTGGTATACATCTATCATGGTGTGGTGTGGTGTACATCTATATGGTGTGGTATACATCTATCATGGTGTGGTATACATCTATCATGGTGTGGTATACATCTATCATGGTGTGGTATACATCTATCATGGTGTGGTGTGGTGTACATCTATCATGGTGTGGTATACATCTATTATGGTGTGGTGTGGTATACATCTATCATGGTGTGGTGTACATCTATCATGGTGTGGTGTACATCTATCATGGTGTGGTATACATCTATCATGGTGTGTGTGTACATCTATCATGGTGTGGTGTACATCTATCATGGTGTGGTATACATCTATCATGGTGTGGTATACATCTATCATGGTGTGGTATACATCTATCATGGTGTGGTGTACATCTATCATGGTGTGGTGTACATCTATCATGGTGTGGTATACATCTATCATGGTGTGGTGTGGTGTACATCTATCATGGTGTGGTGGTGTACATCTATCATGGTGTGGTATACATCTATCATGGTGTGGTATACATCTATCATGGTGTGGTATACATCTATCATGGTGTGGTATACATCTATCATGGTGTGGTATACATCTATCATGGTGTGGTATACATCTATCATGGTGTGGTATGGTGTGGTATACATCTATCATGGTGTGGTATACATCTATCATGGTGTGGTATACATCTATCATGGTGTGGTATACATCTATCATGGTGTGGTATACATCTATCATGGTGTGGTGTGTATACATCTATCATGGTGTGGTATACATCTATCATGGTGTGGTGTGGTGTACATCTATCATGGTGTGGTATACATCTATCATGGTGTGGTATACATCTATCATGGTGTGGTGTGTACATCTATCATGGTGTGGTGTACATCTATCATGGTGTGGTATACATCTATCATGGTGTGGTGTACATCTATCATGGTGTGGTATACATCTATCATGGTGTGGTATACATCTATCATGGTGTGGTATACATCTATCATGGTGTGGTGTACATCTATCACGGTGTGGTGTGGTGTACATCTATTATGGTGTGGTATACATCTATCATGGTGTGGTATACATCTATCATGGTGTGGTATACATCTATTATGGTGTGGTATACATCTATTATGGTGTGGTATACATCTATCATGGTGTGGTGTGGTGTACATCTATCATGGTGTGGTATACATCTATCATGGTGTGGTATACATCTATCATGGTGTGGTATACATCTATCATGGTGTGTTGTACATCTATCATGGTGTGGTGTACATCTATCATGGTGTGGTGTGGTATACATCTATCATGGTGTGGTGTACATCTATCATGGTGTGGTGTACATCTATCATGGTGTGGTATACATCTATCATGGTGTGGTGTGGTGTACATCTATCATGGTGTGGTGTACATCTATCATGGTGTGGTATACATCTATCATGGTGTGGTGTGGTATACATCTATCATGGTGTGGTATACATCTATCATGGTGTGGTATACATCTATCATGGTGTGGTATACATCTATCATGGTGTGGTATACATCTATCATGGTGTGGTATACATCTATCATGGTGTGGTATACATCTATCATGGTGTGGTATACATCTATCATGGTGTGGTATACATCTATCATGGTGTGGTATACATCTATCATGGTGTGGTATACATCTATCATGGTGTGGTGTACATCTATCATGGTGTGGTATACATCTATCATGGTGTGGTGTGGTATACATCTATCATGGTGTGGTGTACATCTATCATGGTGTGGTGTACATCTATCATGGTGTGGTATACATCTATCATGGTGTGTGTGGTGTACATCTATCATGGTGTGGTGTACATCTATCATGGTGTGGTATACATCTATTATGGTGTGGTGTGGTATACATCTATCATGGTGTGGTATACATCTATCATGGTGTGGTATACATCTATCATGGTGTGGTATACATCTATCATGGTGTGGTATACATCTATCATGGTGTGGTATACATCTATCATGGTGTGGTATACATCTATCATGGTGTGTATACATCTATCATGGTGTGGTATACATCTATCATGGTGTGGTATACATCTATCATGGTGTGGTGTACATCTATTATGGTGTGGTGGGTGTACATCTATCATGGTGTGGTATACATCTATCATGGTGTGGTATACATTTATCATGGTGTGGTGTGGTATACATCTATTATGGTGTGGTATACATCTATCATGGTGTGGTGTGGTGTGGTGTACATATATTATGGTGTGGTATACATCTATCATGGTGTGGTATACATCTATCATGGTGTGGTATACATCTATCATGGTGTGGTATACATCTATCATGGTGTGGTATACATTTATCATGGTGTGGTATACATCTATCATGGTGTGGTATACATCTATTATGGTGTGGTGTACATCTATCATGGTGTGGTATACATCTATCATGGTGTGGTATACATTTATCATGGTGTGGTATACATCTATCATGGTGTGGTATACATCTATCATGGTGTGGTATACATCTATCATGGTGTGGTATACATCTATCATGGTGTGATATACATCTATCATGGTGTAGTGTGGTGTACATCTATCATGGTGTGGTGTGGTGTACATCTATCATGGTGTGGTGTACATCTATCATGGTGTGGTGTACATCTATCATGGTGTGGTGTACATATATCATGGTGTGGTATACATCTATCATGGTGTGGTATACATCTATCATGGTGTGGTGTGGTGTACATCTATCATGGTGTGGTATACATCTATCATGGTGTGGTGTGGTGTACATCTATCATGGTGTGGTATACATCTATCATGGTGTGGTATACATCTATCATGGTGTGGTGTGGTGTACATCTATCATGGTGTGGTGTACATCTATCATGGTGTGGTATACATCTATTATGGTGTGGTGTACATCTATCATGGTGTGATATACATCTATCATGGTGTGTGTGGTACATCTATCATGGTGTGGTGTGGTGTACATCTATCATGGTGTGGTATACATCTATCATGGTGTGGTGTACATCTATCATGGTGTGGTGTACATCTATCATGGTGTGGTATACATCTATCATGGTGTGGTATACATCTATCATGGTGTGGTGTGGTGTACATCTATCATGGTGTGGTATACATCTATCATGGTGTGGTGTGGTGTACATCTATCATGGTGTGGTATACATATATCATGGTGTGGTATACATCTATCATGGTGTGGTGTGGTGTACATCTATCATGGTGTGGTGTACATCTATCATGGTGTGGTATACATCTATTATGGTGTGGTGTACATCTATCATGGTGTGGTGTGGTATACATCTATCATGGTGTGGTATACATCTATCATGGTGTGGTATACATCTATCATGGTGTGGTGTGGTGTACATCTATCATGGTGTGGTATACATCTATCATGGTGTGGTATACATCTATCATGGTGTGGTATACATCTATCATGGTGTGGTATACATCTATCATGGTGTGGTATACATCTATCATGGTGTGGTGTGGTGTACATCTATCATGGTGTGGTATACATATATCATGGTGTGGTATACATCTATCATGGTGTGGTGTGGTGTACATCTATCATGGTGTGGTGTACATCTATCATGGTGTGGTATACATCTATCATGGTGTGGTGTACATCTATCATGGTGTGGTATACATCTATCATGGTGTGGTATACATCTATCATGGTGTGGTATACATCTATCATGGTGTGGTATACATCTATCATGGTGTGGTGTGGTATACATCTATCATGGTGTGGTATACATCTATTATGGTGTGGTATACATCTATCATGGTGTGGTGTGGTATACATCTATCATGGTGTGGTATACATCTATCATGGTGTGGTGTGGTGTACATCTATCATGGTGTGGTATACATCTATCATGGTGTGGTATACATCTATCATGGTGTGGTGTGGTGTACATCTATCATGGTGTGGTACATCTATCATGGTGTGGTATACATCTATCATGGTGTGGTGTACATCTATCATGGTGTGGTATACATCTATCATGGTGTGGTATACATCTATCATGGTGTGGTATACATCTATCATGGTGTGGTATACATCTATCATGGTGTGGTGTGGTGTACATATATCATGGTGTGGTATACATCTATCATGGTGTGGTATACATCTATCATGGTGTGGTATACATCTATCATGGTGTGGTGTACATCTATCATGGTGTGGTATACATCTATTATGGTGTGGTGTGGTATACATCTATCATGGTGTGGTGTACATCTATCATGGTGTGGTGTACATCTATCATGGTGTGGTATACATCTATCATGGTGTGTGTGGTGTACATCTATCATGGTGTGGTGTACATCTATCATGGTGTGGTATACATCTATTATGGTGTGGTGTGGTATACATTTATCATGGTGCGGTATACATCTATCATGGTGTGGTATACATCTATCATGGTGTGGTATACATCTATCATGGTGTGGTATACATCTATCATGGTGTGGTATACATCTATCATGGTGTGGTATACATCTATCATGGTGTGGTATACATCTATCATGGTGTGGTATACATCTATCATGGTGTGGTATACATCTATCATGGTGTGGTATACATCTATCATGGTGTGGTGTACATCTATCATGGTGTGGTGTACATCTATCATGGTGTGGTGTGGTATACATCTATCATGGTGTGGTGTACATCTATCATGGTGTGGTGTACATCTATCGTGGTGTGGTATACATCTATCATGGTGTAGTGTGGTGTACATCTATCATGGTGTGGTGTACATCTATCATGGTGTGGTATACATCTATCATGGTGTGGTGTGGTATACATCTATCATGGTGTGGTATACATCTATCATGGTGTGGTATACATCTATCATGGTGTGGTATACATCTATCATGGTGTGGTATACATCTATCATGGTGTGGTATACATCTATCATGGTGTGGTATACATCTATCATGGTGTGGTATACATCTATCATGGTGTGGTATACATCTATCATGGTGTGGTATACATCTATCATGGTGTGGTATACATCTATCATGGTGTGGTGTACATCTATTATGGTGTGGTGTGTACATCTATTATGGTGTGGTATACATCTATCATGGTGTGGTATACATCTATCATGGTGTGGTGTGGTATACATCTATCATGGTGTGGTATACATCTATCATGGTGTGGTGTGTGTGGTGTACATATATTATGGTGTGGTATACATCTATCATGGTGTGGTATACATCTATCATGGTGTGGTATACATCTATCATGGTGTGGTATACATCTATCATGGTGTGGTATACATCTATCATGGTGTGGTATACATCTATCATGGTGTGGTATACATCTATCATGGTGTGGTGTACATCTATCATGGTGTGGTATACATCTATCATGGTGTGGTATACATCTATCATGGTGTGGTATACATCTATCATGGTGTGGTATACATCTATCATGGTGTGGTATACATCTATCATGGTGTGGTAAACATCTATCATGGTGTGATATACATCTATCATGGTGTAGTGTGGTGTACATCTATCATGGTGTGGTGTGGTGTACATCTATCATGGTGTGGTATACATCTATCATGGTGTGGTGTACATCTATCATGGTGTGGTGTACATATATCATGGTGTGGTATACATCTATCATGGTGTGGTATACATCTATCATGGTGTGGTGTGGTGTACATCTATCATGGTGTGGTATACATCTATCATGGTGTGGTGTGGTGTACATCTATCATGGTGTGGTATACATCTATCATGGTGTGGTATACATCTATCATGGTGTGGTGTGGTGTACATCTATCATGGTGTGGTGTACATCTATCATGGTGTGGTATACATCTATTATGGTGTGGTGTACATCTATCATGGTGTGGTGTGGTATACATCTATCATGGTGTGGTATACATCTATCATGGTGTGGTATACATCTATCATGGTGTGGTGTGGTGTACATCTATCATGGTGTGGTATACATCTATCATGGTGTGGTATACATCTATCATGGTGTGGTATACATCTATCATGGTGTGGTATACATCTATCATGGTGTGGTATACATCTATCATGGTGTGGTGTGGTGTACATCTATCATGGTGTGGTATACATCTATCATGGTGTGGTATACATCTATCATGGTGTGGTGTGGTGTACATCTATCATGGTGTGGTGTACATCTATCATGGTGTGGTATACATCTATTATGGTGTGGTGTACATCTATCATGGTGTGGTATACATCTATCATGGTGTGGTATACATCTATCATGGTGTGGTATACATCTATCATGGTGTGGTGTACATCTATCATGGTGTGGTGTGGTGTACATCTATCATGGTGTGGTATACATCTATCATGGTGTGGTATACATCTATCATGGTGTGGTGTACATCTATCATGGTGTGGTATACATCTATTATGGTGTGGTGTGGTGTACATCTATTATGGTGTGGTATACATCTATCATGGTGTGGTATACATCTATCATGGTGTGGTATACATCTATCATGGTGTGTGTACATCTATCATGGTGTGGTGTACATCTATCATGGTGTGGTGTGGTATACATCTATCATGGTGTGGTGTACATCTATCATGGTGTGGTGTACATCTATCATGGTGTGGTATACATCTATCATGGTGTGTGTGGTGTACATCTATCATGGTGTGGTGTACATCTATCATGGTGTGGTATACATCTATTATGGTGTGGTGTGGTATACATCTATCATGGTGTGGTATACATCTATCATGGTGTGGTATACATCTATCATGGTGTGGTATACATCTATCATGGTGTGGTATACATCTATCATGGTGTGGTATACATCTATCATGGTGTGGTATACATCTATCATGGTGTGGTATACATCTATCATGGTATGGTATACATCTATCATGGTGTGGTATACATCTATCATGGTGTGGTATACATCTATCATGGTGTGTGTACATCTATCATGGTGTGGTGTACATCTATCATGGTGTGGTGTGGTATACATCTATCATGGTGTGGTGTACATCTATCATGGTGTGGTGTACATCTATCGTGGTGTGGTATACATCTATCATGGTGTGTGTGGTGTACATCTATCATGGTGTGGTGTACATCTATCATGGTGTGGTATACATCTATCATGGTGTGGTGTGGTATACATCTATCATGGTGTGGTATACATCTATCATGGTGTGGTATACATCTATCATGGTGTGGTATACATCTATCATGGTGTGGTATACATCTATCATGGTGTGGTATACATCTATCATGGTGTGGTATACATCTATCATGGTGTGGTATACATCTATCATGGTGTGGTATACATCTATCATGGTGTGGTATACATCTATCATGGTGTGGTATACATCTATCATGGTGTGGTGTACATCTATTATGGTGTGGTGCGGTGTACATATATCATGGTGTGGTATACATCTATCATGGTGTGGTATACATCTATCATGGTGTGGTGTGGTATACATCTATCATGGTGTGGTATACATCTATCATGGTGTGGTGTGGTGTGGTGTACATCTATTATGGTGTGGTATACATCTATCATGGTGTGGTATACATCTATCATGGTGTGGTATACATCTATCATGGTGTGGTATACATCTATCATGGTGTGGTATACATCTATCATGGTGTGGTATACATCTATCATGGTGTGGTATACATCTATCATGGTGTGGTGTACATCTATCATGGTGTGGTATACATCTATCATGGTGTGGTATACATTTATCATGGTGTGGTATACATCTATCATGGTGTGGTATACATCTATCATGGTGTGGTATACATCTATCATGGTGTGGTATACATCTATCATGGTGTGGTATACATCTATCATGGTGTGTGTGTGTACATCTATCATGGTGTGGTGTGGTGTACATCTATCATGGTGTGGTGTATACATCTATCATGGTGTGGTATACATCTATCATGGTGTGGTGTACATCTATCATGGTGTGGTATACATCTATCATGGTGTGGTATACATCTATCATGGTGTGGTGTGGTGTACATCTATCATGGTGTGGTATACATCTATCATGGTGTGGTATACATCTATCATGGTGTGGTGTGGTGTACATCTATCATGGTGTGGTGTACATCTATCATGGTGTGGTATACATCTATT
This sequence comes from Oncorhynchus kisutch, assembly GCF_002021735.2. NCBI lineage: Eukaryota > Metazoa > Chordata > Actinopteri > Salmoniformes > Salmonidae > Oncorhynchus > Oncorhynchus kisutch. Next base: position 94,533,733 of record NC_034188.2, on the reverse strand, counting down.
ATGGTGTGGTGTACATCTATCATGGTGTGGTATACATCTATCATGGTGTGGTATACATCTATCATGGTGTGGTGTACATATATTATGGCGTGGTATACATCTATCATGGCGTGGTATACATTTATCATGGTGTGGTGTACATCTATCATGGTGTGGTATACATCTATCATGGTGTGGTATACATCTATCATGGTGTGGTATACATCTATCATGGTGTGGTATACATCTATCATGGTGTGGTATACATCTATCATGGTGTGGTATACATCTATCATGGTGTGGTATACATCTATCATGGTGTGTGTGTGTACATCTATCATGGTGTGGTGTGGTGTACATCTATCATGGTGTGGTATACATCTATCATGGTGTGGTATACATCTATCATGGTGTGGTGTACATCTATCATGGTGTGGTATACATCTATCATGGTGTGGTATACATCTATCATGGTGTGGTGTGGTGTACATCTATCATGGTGTGGTATACATCTATCATGGTGTGGTATACATCTATCATGGTGTGGTGTGGTGTACATCTATCATGGTGTGGTATACATCTATCATGGTGTGGTATACATCTATCATGGTGTGGTGTACATCTATCATGGTGTGGTATACATCTATCATGGTGTGGTATACATCTATCATGGTGTGGTGTGGTGTACATCTATCATGGTGTGGTGTACATCTATCATGGTGTGGTATACATCTATTATGGTGTGGTGTACATCTATCATGGTGTGGTATACATTTATCATGGTGTGGTGTACATCTATCATGGTGTGGTATACATCTATTATGGTGTGGTATACATCTATTATGGTGTGGTGTGGTGTACATATATTATGGTGTGGTATACATCTATCATGGTGTGGTATACATCTATCATGGTGTGGTATACATCTATCATGGTGTGGTATACATCTATCATGGTGTGGTGTGGTGTACATCTATCATGGTGTGGTATACATCTATTATGGTGTGGTGTGGTATACATCTATCATGGTGTGGTGTACATCTATCATGGTGTGGTGTACATCTATCATGGTGTGGTATACATCTATCATGGTGTGTGTGGTGTACATCTATCATGGTGTGGTGTACATCTATCATGGTGTGGTATACATCTATCATGGTGTGGTGTGGTATACATCTATCATGGTGTGGTATACATCTATCATGGTGTGGTATACATCTATCATGGTGTGGTATACATCTATCATGGTGTGGTATACATCTATCATGGTGTGGTATACATCTATCATGGTGTGGTATACATCTATCATGGTGTGGTGTACATCTATCATGGTGTGGTGTACATCTATCATGGTGTGGTGTACATCTATCATGGTGTGGTGTGGTGTACATCTATTATGGTGTGGTATACATCTATCATGGTGTGGTATACATCTATCATGGTGTGGTATACATCTATCATGGTGTGGTATACATCTATCATGGTGTGGTATACATCTATCATGGTGTGGTGTGGTGTACATCTATCATGGTGTGGTATACATCTATCATGGTGTGGTATACATCTATCATGGTGTGGTATACATCTATCATGGTGTGGTATACATCTATCATGGTGTTTTGTGGTGTACATCTATCATGGTTTGGTATACATATATCTTGGTGTGGTATACATCTATCATGGTGTGGTGTACATATATCATGGTGTGGTATACATCTATTATGGTGTGGTGTACATCTATCATGGTGTGGTATACATCTATCATGGTGTGGTATACATATATCATGGTGTGGTATACATCTATCATGGTGTGGTGTGGTGTACATCTATCATGGTGTGGTATACATCTATCATGGTGTGGTATACATCTATCATGGTGTGGTATACATCTATCATGGTGTGGTATACATCTATCATGGTGTGGTGTACATCTATCATGGTGTGGTATACATCTATCATGGTGTGGTATACATCTATCATGGTGTGGTGTACATCTATCATGGTGTGGTATACATCTATCATGGTGTGGTATACATCTATCATGGTGTGGTGTGGTACATCTATCATGGTGTGGTATACATCTATCATGGTGTGGTATACATCTATCATGGTGTGGTATACATCTATCATGGTGTGGTGTACATCTATCATGGTGTGGTATACATCTATCATGGTGTGGTGTGGTGTACATCTATCATGGTGTGGTATACATCTATCATGGTGTGGTGTGGTATACATCTATCATGGTGTGGTGTACATCTATCATGGTGTGGTGTACATCTATCATGGTGTGGTATACATCTATCATGGTGTGTGTGGTGTACATCTATCATGGTGTGGTGTACATCTATCATGGTGTGGTATACATCTATCATGGTGGTGTGGTATACATCTATCATGGTGTGGTATACATCTATCATGGTGTGGTATACATCTATCATGGTGTGGTATACATCTATCATGGTGTGGTATACATCTATCATGGTGTGGTATACATCTATCATGGTGTGGTATACATCTATCATGGTGTGGTGTACATCTATCATGGTGTGGTGTACATCTATCATGGTGTGGTGTACATCTATCATGGTGTGGTGTGGTGTACATCTATTATGGTGTGGTATACATCTATCATGGTGTGGTATACATCTACCATGGTGTGAAATACATCTATTATGGTGTGGTATACATCTATTATGGTGTGGTATACATCTATCATGGTGTGGTATACATCTATTATGGTGTGGTATCCATCTATCATTGTGTGGTGTGGTGTACATCTATCATGGTGTGGTATACATCTATCATGGTGTGGTATACATCTATTATGGTGTGGTATACATCTATTATGGTGTGGTGTGGTGTACATATATTATGGTGTGGTATACATCTATCATGGTGTGGTATACATCTATCATGGTGTGGTATACATCTATCATGGTGTGGTGTACATATATCATGGTGTGGTATACATCTATCATGGTGTGGTGTGGTGTACATCTATCATGGTGTGGTATACATCTATTATGGTGTGGTGTGGTATACATCTATCATGGTGTGGTGTACATCTATCATGGTGTGGTGTACATCTATCATGGTGTGGTATACATCTATCATGGTGTGTGTGGTGTACATCTATCATGGTGTGGTGTACATCTATCATGGTGTGGTATACATCTATCATGGTGTGGTGTGGTATACATCTATCATGGTGTGGTATACATCTATCATGGTGTGGTATACATCTATCATGGTGTGGTATACATCTATCATGGTGTGGTATACATCTATCATGGTGTGGTATACATCTATCATGGTGTGGTATACATCTATCATGGTGTGGTGTACATCTATCATGGTGTGGTGTACATCTATCATGGTGTGGTATACATCTATCATGGTGTGGTATACATCTATCATGGTGTGGTGTGGTGTACATCTATCATGGTGTGGTATACATCTATCATGGTGTGGTGTGGTATACATCTATCATGGTGTGGTGTACATCTATCATGGTGTGGTATACATCTATCATGGTGTGGTATACATCTATCATGGTGTGTGTGGTGTACATCTATCATGGTGTGGTGTACATCTATCATGGTGTGGTATACATCTATCATGGTGTGGTATACATCTATCATGGTGTGGTGTGGTGTACATCTATCATGGTGTGGTATACATCTATCATGGTGTGGTATACATCTATCATGGTGTGGTATACATCTATCATGGTGTGGTGTACATCTATCATGGTGTGGTATACATCTATCATGGTGTGGTGTGTGTACATCTATCATGGTGTGGTATACATCTATCATGGTGTGGTGTGGTATACATCTATCATGGTGTGGTGTACATCTATCATGGTGTGGTGTACATCTATCATGGTGTGGTATACATCTATCATGGTGTGTGTGGTGTACATCTATCATGGTGTGGTATACATCTATCATGGTGTGGTATACATCTATCATGGTGTGGTGTGGTATACATCTATCATGGTGTGGTATACATCTATCATGGTGTGGTATACATCTATCATGGTGTGGTATACATCTATCATGGTGTGGTATACATCTATCATGGTGTGGTATACATCTATCATGGTGTGGTATACATCTATCATGGTGTGGTATACATCTATCATGGTGTGGTGTACATCTATCATGGTGTGGTATACATCTATCATGGTGTGGTGTACATCTATCATGGTGTGGTGTGGTGTACATCTATCATGGTGTGGTATACATCTATCATGGTGTGGTAAACATCTACCATGGTGTGATATACATCTATTATGGTGTGGTATACATCTATTATGGTGTGGTATACATCTATCATGGTGTGGTATACATCTATTATGGTGTGGTATCCATCTATCATTGTGTGGTGTGGTGTACATCTATCATGGTGTGGTATACATCTATCATGGTGTGGTATACATCTATCATGGTGTGGTATACATCTATCATGGTGTGGTATACATCTATCATGGTGTGGTGTACATCTATCATGGTGTGGTATACATATATCATGGTGTGGTATACATCTATCATGGTGTGGTGTGGTGTACATCTATCATGGTGTGGTGTACATCTATCATGGTGTGGTATACATCTATCATGGTGTGGTGTACATCTATCATGGTGTGGTATACATCTATCATGGTGTGGTATACATCTATCATGGTGTGGTATACATCTATCATGGTGTGGTATACATCTATCATGGTGTGGTGTGGTGTACATCTATCATGGTGTGGTATACATCTATCATGGCGTGGTATACATTTATCATGGTGTGGTGTACATCTATCATGGTGTGGTGTACATCTATCATGGTGTGGTATACATCTATCATGGTGTGTGGTATACATCTATCATGGTGTGGTATACATCTATCATGGTGTGATATACATCTATCATGGTGTGGTTTACATCTATCATGGTGTGGTGTACATCTATTATGGTGTGGTATACATCTATCATGGTGTGGTATACATCTATCATGGTGTGGTATACATCTATCATGGTGTGGTATACATCTATCATGGTGTGGTATACATCTATCATGGTGTGGTATACATCTATCATGGTGTGGTATACATCTATCATGGTGTGGTATACATCTATCATGGTGTGGTATACATCTATCATGGTGTGGTATACATCTATCATGGTGTGGTATACATCTATCATGGTGTGGTACATCTATCATGGTGTGGTATACATCTATCATGGTGTGGTATACATCTATCATGGTGTGGTATACATCTATCATGGTGTGGTATACATCTATCATGGTGTGGTATACATCTATCATGGTGTGTTGTACATCTATCATGGTGTGGTATACATCTATCATGGTGTGGTGTTGTACATCTATCATGGTGTGGTATACATCTATCATGGTGTGGTGTGGTATACATCTATCATGGTGTGGTATACATCTATCATGGTGTGGTATACATCTATCATGGTGTGGTATACATCTATCATGGTGTGGTATACATCTATCATGGTGTGGTATACATCTATCATGGTGTGGTATACATCTATCATGGTGTGGTATACATCTATCATGGTGTGGTATACATCTATCATGGTGTGGTGTACATCTATTATGGTGTGGTGTACATATATTATGGTGTGGTATACATCTATCATGGTGTGGTATACATCTATCATGGTGTGGTGTGGTATACATCTATTATGGTGTGGTATACATCTATCATGGTGTGGTGTGGTGTACATATATTATGGTGTGGTATACATCTATCATGGTGTGGTATACATCTATCATGGTGTGGTATACATCTATCATGGTGTGGTATACATCTATCATGGTGTGGTATACATCTATCATGGTGTGGTATACATCTATCATGGTGTGGTATACATCTATTATGGTGTGGTGTACATCTATCATGGTGTGGTGTACATCTATCATGGTGTGGTATACATCTATCATGGTGTGGTGTGGTATACATCTATCATGGTGTGGTGTACATCTATCATGGTGTGGTATACATCTATCATGGTGTGGTGAGGTGTTCATATATCATGGTGTGGTATACATCTACCATGGTGTGGTATACATCTATCATGGTGTGGTATACATCTATCATGGTGTGGTATACATCTATCATGGTGTGGTATACATCTATCATGGTGTGGTATACATCTATCATGGTGTGGTATACATCTATCATGGTGTGGTATACATCTATCATGGTGTGGTATACATCTATCATGGTGTGGTGTGGTGTACATCTATCATGGTGTGGTATACATCTATCATGGTGTGGTATACATCTATCATGGTGTGGTGTGGTATACATCTATCATGGTGTGGTATACATCTATCATGGTGTGGTGTGGTGTACATCTATTATGGTGTGGTATACATCTATCATGGTGTGGTATACATCTATCATGGTGTGGTATACATCTATCATGGTGTGGTATACATCTATCATGGTGTGGTATACATCTATCATGGTGTGGTGTACATCTATCATGGTGTGGTATACATCTATCATGGTGTGGTATACATCTATCATGGTGTGGTGTACATCTATCATGGTGTGGTATACATCTATCATGGTGTGTGTGGTGTACATCTATCATGGTGTGGTGTACATCTATCATGGTGTGGTATACATCTATCATGGTGTGGTATACATCTATCATGGTGTGGTATACATCTATCATGGTGTGGTATACATCTATCATGGTGTGGTGTGGTGTACATCTATCATGGTGTGGTATACATCTATCATGGTGTGGTATACATCTATCATGGTGTGGTATACATCTATCATGGTGTGGTGTACATCTATCATGGTGTGGTGTACATCTATCATGGTGTGGTGTACATCTATCATGGTGGGTGTGGTGTACATCTATCATGGTGTGGTATACATCTATCATGGTGTGGTATACATCTATCATGGTGTGGTATACATCTATCATGGTGTGGTATACATCTATCATGGTGTGGTATACATCTATCATGGTGTGGTATACATCTATCATGGTGTGGTGTACATCTATCATGGTGTGGTATACATCTATCATGGTGTGGTATACATCTATCATGGTGTGGTATACATCTATCATGGTGTGGTATACATCTATCATGGTGTGGTGTACATCTATCATGGTGTGGTGTACATCTATCATGGTGTGGTATACATCTATCATGGTGTGTGTGGTGTACATCTATCATGGTGTGGTGTACATCTATCATGGTGTGGTATACATCTATCATGGTGGGTGTGGTGTACATCTATCATGGTGTGGTATACATCTATCATGGTGTGGTGTGGTGTACATCTATCATGGTGTGGTATACATCTATCATGGTGTGGTATACATCTATCATGGTGTGGTGTACATCTATCATGGTGTGGTATACATCTATCATGGTGTGGTATACATCTATCATGGTGTGGTATACATCTATCATGGTGTGGTGTACATCTATCATGGTGTGGTATACATCTATCATGGTGTGGTATACATCTATCATGGTGTGGTGTACATCTATCATGGTGTGGTATACATCTATCATGGTGTGGTATACATCTATTATGGTGTGGTGTGGTGTACATCTATCATGGTGTGGTATACATCTATCATGGTGTGGTATACATCTATCATGGTGTGGTATACATCTATCATGGTGTGGTATACATCTATCATGGTGTGGTGTGGTGTACATCTATCATGGTGTGGTATACATCTATCATGGTGTGGTGTGGTATACATCTATCATGGTGTGGTGTACATCTATCATGGTGTGGTGTACATCTATCGTGGTGTGGTATACATCTATCATGGTGTAGTGTGGTGTACATCTATCATGGTGTGGTGTACATCTATCATGGTGTGGTATACATCTATTATGTTGTGGTGTGGTATACATTTATCATGGTGCGGTATACATCTATCATGGTGTGGTATACATCTATCATGGTGTGGTATACATCTATCATGGTGTGGTATACATCTATCATGGTGTGGTATACATCTATCATGGTGTGGTATACATCTATCATGGTGTGGTGTACATCTATCATGGTGTGGTGTACATCTATCATGGTGTGGTGTACATCTATCATGGTGTGGTGTGGTGTACATCTATCATGGTGTGGTATACATCTATCATGGTGTGGTATACATCTATCATGGTGTGGTATACATCTATCATGGTGTGGTGTACATCTATCATGGTGTGGTATACATCTATCATGGTGTGGTATACATCTATCATGGTGTGATATACATCTATCATGGTGTTGTATACATCTATCATGGTGTGGTATACATCTATCATGTTGTTTTGTGGTGTACATCTATCATGGTTTGGTATACATATATCTTGGTGTGGTATACATCTATCATGGTGTGGTGTGGTGTACATCTATCATGGTGTGGTAAACATCTATCATGGTGTGGTATACATCTATCATGGTGTGGTATACATCTATCATGGTGTGGTATACATCTATCATGGTGTGTGTGTGTACATCTATCATGGTGTGGTATACATCTATCATGGTGTGGTATACATCTATCATGGTGTGGTGTGGTACATCTATCATGGTGTGGTGTACATCTATCATGGTGTGGTATACATCTATTATGGTGTGGTGTACATCTATCATGGTGTGGTATACATCTATCATGGTGTGGTATACATCTATCATGGTGTGGTATACATCTATCATGGTGTGGTATACATCTATTATGGTGTGGTGTGGTGTACATCTATCATGGTGTGGTATACATCTATCATGGTGTGGTATACATTTATCATGGTGTGGTGTACATCTATCATGGTGTGGTGTACATCTATCATGGTGTTGTAAACATCTATCATGGTGTAGTGTGGTATACATCTATCATGGTGTGGTAGACATCTATCATGGTGTGATATACATCTATCATGGTGTGGTTTACATCTATCATGGTGTGGTGTACATCTATTATGGTGTGGTATACATCTATCATGGTGTGGTATACATCTATCATGGTGTGGTATACATCTACCATGGTGTGATATACATCTATTATGGTGTGGTATACATCTATTATGGTGTGGTATACATCTATCATGGTGTGGTAAACATCTATCATGGTGTGATATACATCTATCATGGTGTTGTATACATCTATCATGGTGTGGTATACATCTATCATGGTGTGGTATACATCTATCATGGTGTGGTGTACATCTATCATGGTGTGGTATACATCTATCATGGTGTGGTATACATCTATCATGGTGTGGTATACATCTATCATGGTGTGGTATACATCTATCATGGTGTGGGTACATCTATCATGGTGTGGTGTACATCTATCATGGTGTGGTATACATCTATCATGGTGTAGTGTTTTGTACATCTATCATGGTGTGGTGTACATCTATCATGGTGTGGTGTGGTATACATCTATCATGGTGTGGTATACATCTATCATGGTGTGGTATACATCTATCATGGTGTGGTATACATCTATCATGGTGTGGTATACATCTATCATGGTGTGGTATACATCTATCATGGTGTGGTATACATCTATCATGGTGTGGTATACATCTATCATGGTGTGGTATACATCTATCATGGTGTGGTGTACATCTATTATGGTGTGGTGTGGTGTACATCTATCATGGTGTGGTATACATCTATCATGGTGTGGTATACATCTATCATGGTGTGGTGTGGTATACATCTATCATGGTGTGGTATACATCTATCATGGTGTGGTGTGGTGTACATATATTGGTGTGGTATACATCTATCATGGTGTGGTATACATCTATCATGGTGTGGTATACATCTATCATGGTGTGGTATACATCTATCATGGTGTGGTATACATCTATCATGGTGTGGTATACATCTATCATGGTGTGGTGTACATCTATCATGGTGTGGTGTACATCTATCATGGTGTGGTATACATCTATCATGGTGGTGTGGTATACATCTATCATGGTGTGGTATACATCTATCATGGTGTGGTATACATCTATCATGGTGTGGTGTACATCTATCATGGTGTGGTATACATCTATCATGGTGTGGTATACATCTATCATGGTGTGGTATACATCTATCATGGTGTGGTATACATCTATCATGGTGTGGTATACATCTATCATGGTGTGGTATACATCTATCATGGTGTGGTATACATCTATCATGGTGTGGTATACATCTATCATGGTGTGGTATACATCTATCATGGTGTGGTGTGGTGTACATCTATCATGGTGTGGTATACATCTATCATGGTGTGGTATACATCTATCATGGTGTGGTATACATCTATCATGGTGTGGTATACATCTATCATGGTGTGGTATACATCTATCATGGTGTGGTATACATCTATCATGGTGTGGTATACATCTATCATGGTGTGGTATACATCTATCATGGTGTGGTGTACATCTATCATGGTGTGGTATACATCTATCATGGTGTGGTATACATCTATCATGGTGTGGTGTACATCTATCATGGTGTGGTATACATCTATCATGGTGTGGTATACATCTATTATGGTGTGGTGTGGTGTACATCTATCATGGTGTGGTATACATCTATCATGGTGTGGTATACATCTATCATGGTGTGGTATACATCTATCATGGTGTGGTATACATCTATCATGGTGTGGTGTGGTGTACATCTATCATGGTGTGGTATACATCTATCATGGTGTGGTGTGGTATACATCTATCATGGTGTGGTGTACATCTATCATGGTGTGGTGTACATCTATCATGGTGTGGTATACATCTATCATGGTGTGTGTGGTGTACATCTATCATGGTGTGGTGTACATCTATCATGGTGTGGTATACATCTATCATGGTGTGGTGTGGTATACATCTATCATGGTGTGGTATACATCTATCATGGTGTGGTATACATCTATCATGGTGTGGTATACATCTATCATGGTGTGGTATACATCTATCATGGTGTGGTATACATCTATCATGGTGTGGTATACATCTATCATGGTGTGGTATACATCTATCATGGTGTGGTGTACATCTATCATGGTGTGGTGTACATCTATCATGGTGTGGTGTGGTGTACATCTATCATGGTGTGGTATACATCTATCATGGTGTGGTATACATCTATCATGGTGTGGTATACATCTATCATGGTGTGGTGTACATCTATCATGGTGTGGTATACATCTATCATGGTGTGGTGTGGTGTACATCTATCATGGTGTGGTGTACATCTATCATGGTGTGGTATACATCTATTATGGTGTGGTGTGGTATACATTTATCATGGTGTGGTATACATCTATCATGGTGTGGTATACATCTATCATGGTGTGGTATACATCTATCATGGTGTGGTATACATCTATCATGGTGTGGTATACATCTATCATGGTGTGGTATACATCTATCATGGTGTGGTATACATCTATCATGGTGTGGTATACATCTATCATGGTGTGGTATACATCTATCATGTGTGGTGTGGTGTACATCTATCATGGTGTGGTATACATCTATCATGGTGTGGTATACATCTATCATGGTGTGGTATACATCTATCATGGTGTGGTATACATCTATCATGGTGTGGTGTACATCTATTATGGTGTGGTGCGGTGTACATATATTATGGTGTGGTATACATCTATCATTGTGTGGAATACATCTATCATGGTGTGGTATACATATATCATGGTGTGGTATACATCTATCATGGTGTGGTATACATCTATCATGGTGTGGTATACATCTATCATGGTGTGGTGTACATCTATCATGGTGTGGTATACATCTATCATGGTGGTGTGTGGTGTTCATATATCATGGTGTGGTGTACATCTATCATGGTGTGGTATACATCTATTATGGTGTGGTGTGGTATACATCTATCATGGTGTGGTATACATCTATCATGGTGTGGTATACATCTATCATGGTGTGGTATACATCTATCATGGTGTGGTATACATCTATCATGGTGTGGTATACATCTATCATGGTGTGGTATACATCTATCATGGTGTGGTGTACATCTATCATGGTGTGGTATACATCTATCATGGTGTGGTGTACATCTATCATGGTGTGGTGTGGTGTACATCTATCATGGTGTGGTATACATCTATCATGGTGTGGTATACATCTATCATGGTGTGGTATACATCTATCATGGTGTGGTATACATGTATCATGGTGTGGTATACATCTATCATGGTGTGGTATACATCTATTATGGTGTGGTGTACATCTATCATGGTGTGGTGTACATCTATCATGGTGTGGTATACATCTATCATGGTGTGGTGTGGTATACATCTATTATGGTGTGGTATACATCTATTATGGTGTGGTGTGGTGTACATATATTATGGTGTGGTATACATCTATCATGGTGTGGTATACATCTATCATGGTGTGGTATACATCTATCATGGTGTGGTATACATCTATCATGGTGTGGTATACATCTATCATGGTGTGGTGTACATCTATCATGGTGTGGTGTACATCTATCATGGTGTGGTATACATCTATCATGGTGTGGTGTACATCTATCATGGTGTGGTATACATCTATCATGGTGTGTGTGGTGTACATCTATCATGGTGTGGTGTACATCTATCATGGTGTGGTATACATCTATCATGGTGTGGTATACATCTATCATGGTGTGGTATACATCTATCATGGTGTGGTATACATCTATCATGGTGTGGTGTGGTGTACATCTATCATGGTGTGGTATACATCTATCATGGTGTGGTATACATCTATCATGGTGTGGTATACATCTATCATGGTGTGGTGTACATCTATCATGGTGTGGTGTACATCTATCATGGTGTGGTGTACATCTATCATGGTGGGGTGTGGTGTACATCTATCATGGTGTGGTATACATCTATCATGGTGTGGTATACATCTATCATGGTGTGGTATACATCTATCATGGTGTGGTATACATCTATCATGGTGTGGTATACATCTATCATGGTGTGGTATACATCTATCATGGTGTGGTGTACATCTATCATGGTGTGGTATACATCTATCATGGTGTGGTATACATCTATCATGGTGTGATATACATCTATCATGGTGTTGTATACACCTATCATGGTGTGGTGTACATCTATCATGGTGTGGTGTACATCTATCATGGTGTGGTATACATCTATCATGGTGTAGTGTGGTGTACATCTATCATGGTGTGGTGTACATCTATCATGGTTGTGGTATACATCTATCATGGTGTGGTGTGGTGTACATCTATCATGGTGTGGTATACATCTATCATGGTGTGGTATACATCTATCATGGTGTGGTGTACATCTATCATGGTGTGGTATACATCTATCATGGTGTGGTATACATCTATCATGGTGTGGTGTGGTGTACATCTATCATGGTGTGGTGTACATCTATCATGGTGTGGTATACATCTATCATGGTGTGGTGTACATCTATCATGGTGTGGTATACATCTATCATGGTGTGGTATACATCTATCATGGTGTGGTGTACATCTATTTGGTGTGGTATACATCTATCATGGTGTGGTATACATCTATCATGGTGTGGTGTACATCTATCATGGTGTGGTATACATCTATTATGGTGTGGTATACATCTATCATGGTGTGGTGTGGTGTACATATATTATGGTGTGGTATACATCTATCATGGTGTGGTATACATCTATCATGGTGTGGTATACATCTATCATGGTGTGTGTGTACATCTATCATGGTGTGGTATACATCTATCATGGTGTGGTGTGGTATACATCTATCATGGTGTGGTGTACATCTATCATGGTGTGGTGTACATCTATCGTGTGGTATACATCTATCATGGTGTAGTGTGGTGTACATCTATCATGGTGTGGTGGTACATCTATCATGGTGTGGTATACATCTATTATGTTGTGGTGTGGTGTATACATTTATCATGGGTGGTATACATCTATCATTGGTGTATACATCTATCATGGTGTGGTATACATCTATCATGGTGTGGTATACATCTATCATGGTGTGTGTAACATCTATCATGGTGTGGTATACATCTATCATGGTGTGGTGTACATCTATCATGGTGTGGTATACATCTATCATGGTGTGGTGTACATCTATCATGGTGTGGTGGGTGTACATCTATTATGGTGTGGTATACATCTATCATGGTGTGGTAAACATCTACCATGGTGTGAAATACATCTATTATGGTGTGGTATACATCTATTATGGTGTGGTATACATCTATCATGGTGTGGTGTTGTGTACATCTATCATGGTGTGGTATACATCTATCATGGTGTGGTATACATCTATCATGGTGTGGTATACATCTATCATGGTGTGGTATACATCTATCATTGTGTGTGGTGTACATCTATCATGGTGTGGTATACATCTATCATGGTGTGGTATACATCTATCATGGTGTGGTGTACATCTATCATGGTGTGGTATACATCTATCATGGTGTGGTGTACATCTATCATGGTGTGGTATACATCTATCATGGTGTGGTATACATCTATCATGGTGTGGTATACATCTATCATGGTGTGGTGTGGTACATCTATCATGGTGTGGTATACATCTATCATGGTGTGGTATACATCTATCATGGTGTGGTATACATCTATCATGGTGTGGTATACATCTATCATGGTGTGGTATACATCTATCATGGTGTGGTATACATCTATCATGGTGTGGTGTACATCTATCATGGTGTGGTGTACATCTATCATGGTGTGGTATACATCTATGGTGTGGTGTGGTATACATCTATTATGGTGTGGTATACATCTATCATGGTGTGGTGTGGTGTACATCTATTATGGTGTGGTATACATCTATCATGGTGTGGTATACATCTATCATGGTGTGGTATACATCTATCATGGTGTGGTATACATCTATCATGGTGTGGTATACATCTATCATGGTGTGGTGTACATCTATCATGGTGTGGTGTACATCTATCATGGTGTGGGTATACATCTATCATGGTGTGGTGTACATCTATCATGGTGTGGTATACATCTATCATGGTGTGGTGGTGTACATCTATCATGGTGTGGTATACATCTATCATGGTGTGGTATACATCTATCATGGTGTGGTATACATCTATCATGGTGTGGTATACATCTATCATGGTGTGGTATACACATCATGGTGTGGTGTGGTGTACATCTATCATGGTGTGGTATACATCTATCATGGTGTTGTATACATCTATCATGGTGTGGTATACATCTATCATGGTGTGGTGTGGTGTACATCTATCATGGTGTGGTGTACATCTATCATGGTGTGGTGTACATCTATCATGGTGGGGTGTGGTGTACATCTATCATGGTGTGGTATACATCTATCATGGTGTGGTATACATCTATCATGGTGTGTATACATCTATCATGGTGTGGTATACATCTATCATGGTGTGGTATACATCTATCATGGTGTGGTATACATCTATCATGGTGTGGTGTACATCTATCATGGTGTGGTATACATCTATCATGGTGTGGTATACATCTATCATGGTGTGGTATACATCTATCATGGTGGGTTGTAACATCTATCATGGTGTGGGTATACATCTATCATGGTGTGGTGTACATCTATCATGGTGTGATACATCTATCATGGTGTGTGTGGTGTACATCTATCATGGTGTGGTGTACATCTATCATGGTGTGGTGGGATACATCTATCATGGTGTGTGTTGTGTACATCTATCATGGTGTGGTGTACATCTATCATGGTGTGGTATACATCTATCATGTGGTGGTGTACATCTATCATGGTGTGGTATACATATATCTGGTGTGGGTATACATCTATCATGGTGTGGTGTGGTGTACATCTATCATGGTGTGGTTACATCTATCATGGTGTGGTATACATCTATCATGGTGTGGTGTACATCTATCATGGTGTGGTATACATCTATCATGGTGTGGTATACATCTATCATGGTGTGTGGTATACATCTATCATGGTGTGGTATACATCTATCATGGTGTGGTAACATCTATCATGGTGTTGTGTACTCTATCATGGTGTGGTATACATCTATCATGGTGTGGTATACATCTATCATGGTGTGGTGTGGTGTACATCTATTATGGTGTGGTATACATCTATCATGGTGTGGTATACATCTATCATGGTGTGGTATACATCTATCATGGTTGGTATACATCTATGGTGTGGTGTGGTGTACATCTATCATGGTGTGGTATACATCTATCATGGTGTGGTGTGGTATACATCTATCATGGTGTGTGTACATCTATCATGGTGTGGTGTACATCTATCATGGTGTGGTATACATCTATCATGGTGTGTGTGGTGTACATCTATCATGGTGTGGTGTACATCTATCATGGTGTGGTATACATCTATGTTGTGTTGTGGTATACATCTATCATGGTGTGGTATACATCTATCATGGTGTGGTATACATCTCATGGTGTGGTATACATCTATCATGGTGTGGTATACATCTATCATGGTGTGGTGGTATACATCTATCATGGTGTGGTATACATCTATCATGGTGTGGTGTACATCTATCATGGTGTGGTGTACATCTATCATGGTGTGGTGTACATCTATCATGGTGTGGGTGGTGTACATCTATTATGGTGTGGTATACATCTATCATGGTGTGTATACATCTATCATGGTGTGGTATACATCTATTATGGTGTGTATACATCTATATGGTGTGGTATACATCTATCATGGTGTGGTGTGGTGTACATCTATCATGGTGTGGTAACATCTATCATGTGTGGTATACATCTATCATGGTGGTGGTATACATCTATCATGGTGTGGTATACATCTATCATGGTGTGGTGGGTACATCTATCATGGTGTGGTATACATCTATCATGGTGTGGTATACATCTATCAGTGTGGTGTAATCTATATCATGGTGTGGTATACATCTATCATGGTGTGGTATACATCTATCATGGTGTGTATACATCTATCATGGTGTGGTAACATCTATCATGGTGTGGTATACATCTATCATGGTGTGGTGTGGTGTACATCTATCATGGTGTGGTGTACATCTATCATGGTGTGGTATACATCTATCATGGTGTGGTGTACATCTATCATGGTGTGGTAACATCTATCATGGTGTGGGTTAACATATATGGTGTGGTATACATCATCATCATGGTGGTATACATCTATCATGGTGTGGTGTACATCTATCATGGTGTGGTATACATCTATCATGGTGTGGTATACATCTATCATGGGTGTGTGTGGTACATCTATCATGGTGTGGTATACATCTATCATGGTGTGGTATACATCTATCATGGTGTGGTGTACATCTATCATGGTGTGGTGTACATCTATCATGGTGTGGTATACATCTATCATGGTGTGGTGTGGTGTACATCTATCATGGTGTGGTATACATCTATCATGTGTGGTGTGGTATACATCTATCATGGTGTGGTGTACATCTATCATGGTGTGGTGTACATCTATCATGGTGTGGTATACATCTATCATGGTGTGTGGTGTACATCTATCATGGTGTGTGTACATCTATCATGGTGTGGTATACATCTATCATGTTGTGGTGTGGTATACATCTATCATGGTGTGGTATACATCTATCATGGTGTGGTATACATCTATCATGTGTATAAGAGACAGGTATACATCTATCATGGTGTGGTATACATCTATCATGGTGTGGTATACATCTATCATGGTGTGGTATACATCTATCATGGTGTGGTGTACATCTATCATGGTGTGGTATACATCTATCATGGTGTGGTGTACATCTATCATGGTGTGGTGTGGTGTACATCTATCATGGTGTGGTATACATCTATCATGGTGTGGTAACATCTATCATGGTGTGGTATACATCTATCATGGGTGTGGTATACATCTATCATGGTGGGGTGTGGTGTACATCTATCATGGTGTGGTATACATCTATCATGGTGTGGTATACATCTATCATGGTGTGGTATACATCTATCATGGTGTGGTATACATCTATCATGGTGTGTGGTGTACATCTATCATGGTGTGGTATACATCTATCATTGTGGTATACATCTATCATGGTGTGGGTGTACATCTATCATGGTGTGGTATACATCTATGTGGTTACATCTATCATGGTGTGGTATACATCTATCATGGTGTGGTATACATCTATCATGGTGTGGTATACATCTATCATGGTGTGGTGTGGGGTTGTACATCTATCATGGTGTGGTGTACATCTATCATGGTGTGTATACATCTATCATGGTGTGGTATACATCTATCATGGTGTGGTATACATCTATCATGGTGTGGTGTACATCTATCATGGTGTGGTATACATCTATCATGGTGTGGTATACATCTATCATGGTGTGGTGTACATCTATCATGGTGTGGTATACATCTATCATGTGTGGTATACATCTATATGGTGTGGTGTGGTGTACATCTATTATGGTGTGGTATACATCTATCATGGTGTGGTATACATCTATCATGGTGTGGTATACATCTATCATGGTGTGGTGTACATCTATCATGGTGTGGTATACATCTATCATGTGTGGTGTGGTGTACATCTATCATGGTGTGGTATACATCTATCATGGTGTGGTGTGTATACATCTATCATGGTGTGGTGTACATCTATCATGGTGTGGTACATCTATCATGGTGTGGTATACATCTATCATGGTGTAGTGTGGGTACATCTATCATGGTGTGGTGTACATCTATCATGGTGTGGTATACATCTATCATTGTGGTGTGGTATACATCTATCATGGTGTGGTATACATCTATCATGGTGTGGTATACATCTATCATGGTGTGGTATACATCTATCATGGTGTGGTATACATCTATCATGGTGTGGTATACATCTATCATGGTGTGGTATACATCTATCATGGTGTGGTGTACATCTATCATGGTGTGGTATACATCTATCATGGTGTGGTGTACATCTATCATGGTGTGGTGTGGTGTACATCTATCATGGTGTGGTATACATCTATCATGGTGTGGTATACATCTATCATGGTGTGGTATACATCTATCATGGTGTGGTATACATCTATCATGGTGGTGGTGGTACATCTATCATGGTGTGGTATACATCTATCATGGTGTGGTATACATCTATCATGGTGTGGTATACATCTATCATGGTGTGGTATACATCTATCATGGTGTTTGGTGTACATCTATCATGGTGGTATACATCTATCATGGTGTGGTATACATCTATCATGGTGTGGTGTGGTGTACATCTATCATGGTGTGGTGTACATCTATCATGGTGTGGTATACATCTATTATGGTGTGGTGTACATCTATCATGGTGTGGTATACATCTATCATGGTGTGGTATACATCTATCATGGTGTGGTATACATCTATCATGGTGTGGTGTACATCTATTATGGTGTGGTGTGGTGTACATATATTATGGTGTGGTATACATCTATCATGGCGTGGTATACATTTATCATGGTGTGGTGTACATCTATCATGGTGTGGTGTACATCTATCATGGTGTTGTAACATCTATCATGGTGTAGTGTGGTATACATCTATCATGGTGTGGTATACATCTATCATGGTGTGGTATACATCTATCATGGTGTGGTGTACATCTATCATGGTGTGGTGTACATCTATCATGGTGTGGTATACATCTATCATGGTGTGGTATACATCTATCATGGTGTGGTATACATCTATCATGGTGTTATACATCTATCATGGTGTGGTATACATCTATCATGGTGTGGTATACATCTATCATGGTGTGTATACATCTATCATGGTGTGGTATACATCTATCATGGTGTGGTATACATCTATCATGGTGTGGTATACATCTATCATGGTGTGGTATACATCTATCATGGTGTGGTGTACATCTATCATGGTGTGGTATACATCTATCATGGTGTGGTATACATCTATCATGGTGTGATATACATCTATCATGGTGTTGTATACATCTATCATGGTGTGGTGTACATCTATCATGGTGTGGTGTACATCTATCATGGTGTGGTATACATCTATCATGGTGTAGTGTTTTGTACATCTATCATGGTGTGGTGTACATCTATCATGGTGTGTGTGGTATACATCTATCATGGTGTGGTATACATCTATCATGGTGTGGTATACATCTATCATGGTGTGGTATACATCTATCATGGTGTGGTAACATCTATCATGGTGTGGTATACATCTATCATGGTGTGTATACATCTATCATGGTGTGGTATACATCTATCATGGTGTGGTATACATCTATCATGGTGTGGTGTACATCTATCATGGTGTGGTGGTGTGGTGTACATCATATATGGTGTGGTATACATCTATCATGGTGTGGTATACATCTTATCATGGTGTGGTGTGGTATACATCTATTATGGTGTGGTATACATCTATTATGGTGTGGTGTGGTACATATATTATGGTGTGGTATACATCTATCATGGTGTGGTATACATCTATCATGGTGTGGTATACATCTATCATGGTGTGGTATACATCTATCATGGTGTGGTATACATCTATCATGGTGTGGTATACATCTATCATGGTGTGGTATACATCTATCATGGTGTGGTGTACATCTATCATGGTGTGGTGTACATCTATCATGGTGTGGTATACATCTATCATGGTGTGGTGTGGTATACATCTATCATGGTGTGGTGTACATCTATCATGGTGTGGTATACATCTATCATGGTGTGGTGTGTATACATCTATCATGGTGTGGTATACATCTATCATGGTGTGGTATACATCTATCATGGTGTGGTATACATCTATCATGGTGTGGTAACATCTATCATGGTGTGGTATACATCTATCATGGTGTGGTATACATCTATCATGGTGTGGTATACATCTATCATGGTGTGGTATACATCTATCATGGTGTGGTGTACATCTATTATGGTGTGGTGTGGTGTACATCTATTATGGTGTGGTATACATCTATCATGGTGTGGTATACATCTATCATGGTGTGGTGTGGTATACATCTATCATGGTGTGGTATACATCTATTATGGTGTGGTGTGGTGTACATCTATTATGGTGTGGTATACATCTATCATGGTGTGGTATACATCTATCATGGTGTGGTATACATCTATCATGGTGTGGTATACATCTATCATGGTGTGGTATACATCTATCATGGTGTGGTATACATCTATCATGGTGTGGTGTACATCTATCATGGTGTGGTATACATCTATCATGGTGTGGTGTACATCTATCATGGTGTGGTATACATCTATCATGGTGTAGTGTGGTGTACATCTATCATGGTGTGGTGTACATCTATCATGGTGTGGTATACATCTATCATGGTGTGGTATACATCTATCATGGTGTGGTATACATCTATCATGGTGTGGTATACATCTATTATGGTGTGGTGTGGTGTACATCTATCATGGTGTGGTATACATCTATCATGGTGTTGTATACATCTATCATGGTGTGGTATACATCTATTATGGTGTGGTGTACATCTATCATGGTGTGGTGTACATCTATCATGGTGTGGTGTACATCTATCATGGTGTGGTGTGGTGTACATCTATTATGGTGTGGTATACATCTATCATGGTGTGGTATACATCTACCATGGTGTGATATACATCTATCATGGTGTGGTATACATCTATCATGGTGTGGTATACATCTATCATGGTGTGGTATACATCTATCATGGTGTGGTGTACATCTATCATGGTGTGGTATACATCTATCATGGTGTGGTATACATCTATCATGGTGTGGTATACATCTATCATGGTGTTGTATACATCTATCATGGTGTGGTGTACATCTATCATGGTGTGGTGTACATCTATCATGGTGTGGTATACATCTATCATGGTGTAGTGTGGTGTACATCTATCATGGTGTGGTGTACATCTATCATGGTGTGGTATACATCTATCATGGTGTGGTGTGGTGTACATCTATCATGGTGTGGTGTACATCTATCATGGTGTGGTATACATCTATTATGGTGTGGTGTACATCTATCATGGTGTGGTATACATCTATCATGGTGTGGTATACATCTATCATGGTGTGGTGTACATCTATCATGGTGTGGTGTACATCTATCATGGTGTGGTATACATCTATCATGGTGTGGTGTACATCTATCATGGTGTGGTATACATCTATCATGGTGTGGTATACATCTATCATGGTGTGGTATACATCTATCATGGTGTGGTGTACATCTATCATGGTGTGGTATACATCTATCATGGTGTGGTATACATCTATCATGGTGTGGTGTACATCTATCATGGTGTGGTATACATCTATCATGGTGTGGTATACATCTATTATGGTGTGGTGTGGTGTACATATATCATGGTGTGGTATACATCTATCATGGTGTGGTATACATCTATCATGGTGTGGTATACATCTATCATGGTGTGGTATACATCTATCATGGTGTGGTGTGGTGTACATCTATCATGGTGTGGTATACATCTATCATGGTGTGGTGTGGTATACATCTATCATGGTGTGGTGTACATCTATCATGGTGTGGTGTACATCTATCATGGTGTGGTATACATCTATCATGGTGTGTGTGTACATCTATCATGGTGTGGTGTACATCTATCATGGTGTGGTATACATCTATTATGGTGGTGTGGTATACATCTATCATGGTGTGGTATACATCTATCATGGTGTGGTATACATCTATCATGGTGTGGTATACATCTATCATGGTGTGGTATACATCTATCATGGTGTGGTATACATCTATCATGGTGTGGTATACATCTATCATGGTGTGGTGTACATCTATCATGGTGTGGTGTACATCTATCATGGTGTGGTATACATCTATCATGGTGTGGTGTGGTGTACATCTATCATGGTGTGGTATACATCTATCATGGTGTGGTATACATCTATCATGGTGTGGTATACATCTATCATGGTGTGGTATACATCTATCATGGTGTGGTATACATCTATCATGGTGTGGTATACATCTATCATGGTGTGGTGTACATCTATCATGGTGTGGTGTACATCTATCATGGTGTGGTATACATCTATCATGGTGTGGTGTGGTATACATCTATCATGGTGTGGTGTACATCTATCATGGTGTGGTATACATCTATCATGGTGTGGTGAGGTGTTCATATATCATGGTGTGGTATACATCTACCATGGTGTGGTATACATCTATCATGGTGTGGTATACATCTATTATGGTGTGGTATACATCTATCATGGTGTGGTATACATCTATCATGGTGTGGTATACATCTATCATGGTGTGGTATACATCTATCATGGTGTGGTATACATCTATCATGGTGTGGTGTACATCTATCATGGTGTGGTGTGGTGTACATATATATGGTGTGGTATACATCTATCATGGTGTGGTATACATGTATCATGGTGTGGTGTGGTATACATCTATTATGGTGTGGTATACATCTATTATGGTGTGTGTGGTGTACATCTATTATGGTGTGGTATACATCTATCATGGTGTGGTATACATCTATCATGGTGTGGTATACATCTATCATGGTGTGGTATACATCTATCATGGTGTGGTATACATCTATCATGGTGTGGTGTACATCTATCATGGTGTGGTGTACATCTATCATGGTGTGGTATACATCTATCATGGTGTGGTGTACATCTATCATGGTGTGGTATACATCTATCATGGTGTAGTGTGGTGTACATCTATCATGGTGTGGTGTACATCTATCATGGTGTGGTATACATCTATCATGGTGTGGTATACATCTATCATGGTGTGGTATACATCTATCATGGTGTGGTATACATCTATCATGGTGTGGTGTGGTGTACATCTATCATGGTGTGGTATACATCTATCATGGTGTGGTATACATCTATCATGGTGTGGTATACATCTATCATGGTGTGGTGTACATCTATCATGGTGTGGTGTACATCTATCATGGTGTGATGTACATCTATCACGGTGGGGTGTGGTGTACATCTATTATGGTGTGGTATACATCTATCATGGTGTGGTAAACATCTACCATGGTGTGGTGTACATCTATCATGGTGTGGTGTACATCTATCATGGTGGGTGTGGTGTACATCTATCATGGTGTGGTATACATCTATCATGGTGTGGTAAACATCTATCATGGTGTGGTATACATCTATCATGGTGTGGTATACATCTATCATGGTGTGGTATACATCTATCATGGTGTGGTATACATCTATCATGGTGTGGTGTACATCTATCATGGTGTGGTATACATCTATCATGGTGTGGTATACATCTATCATGGTGTGGTATACATCTATCATGGTGTGGTATACATCTATCATGGTGTGGTGTACATCTATCATGGTGTGGTGTACATCTATCATGGTGTGGTATACATCTATCATGGTGTGTGTGTGTACATCTATCATGGTGTGGTGTACATCTATCATGGTTGTGGTATACATCTATCATGGTGTGGTGTGGTGTACATCTATCATGGTGTGGTGTACATCTATCATGGTGTGGTATACATCTATCATGGTGTGGTGTACATCTATCATGGTGTGGTATACATATATCATGGTGTGGTATACATCTATCATGGTGTGGTGTGGTGTACATCTATCATGGTGTGGTGTACATCTATCATGGTGTGGTATACATCTATTATGGTGTGGTGTACATCTATCATGGTGTGGTATACATCTATCATGGTGTGGTATACATCTATCATGGTGTGGTGTACATCTATTATGGTGTGGTATACATCTATCATGGTGTGGTATACATTTATCATGGTGTGGTGTACATCTATCATGGTGTGGTATACATCTATTATGGTGTGGTATACATCTATTATGGTGTGGTGTGGTGTACATATATTATGGTGTGGTATACATCTATCATGGTGTGGTATACATCTATCATGGTGTGGTATACATCTATCATGGTGTGGTATACATCTATCATGGTGTGGTGTGGTGTACATCTATCATGGTGTGGTATACATCTATTATGGTGTGGTGTGGTATACATCTATCATGGTGTGGTGTACATCTATCATGGTGTGGTGTACATCTATCGTGGTGTGGTATACATCTATCATGGTGTAGTGTGGTGTACATCTATCATGGTGTGGTGTACATCTATCATGGTGTGGTATACATCTATTATGTTGTGGTGTGGTATACATTTATCATGGTGCGGTATACATCTATCATGGTGTGGTATACATCTATCATGGTGTGGTATACATCTATCATGGTGTGGTATACATCTATCATGGTGTGGTATACATCTATCATGGTGTGGTATACATCTATCATGGTGTGGTGTACATCTATCATGGTGTGGTGTACATCTATCATGGTGTGGTGTACATCTATCACGGTGTGGTGTGGTGTACATCTATTATGGTGTGGTATACATCTATCATGGTGTGGTAAACATCTACCATGGTGTGATATACATCTATTATGGTGTGGTGTACATCTATCATGGTGTGGTATACATCTATCATGGTGTAGTGTGGTGTACATCTATCATGGTGTGGTGTACATCTATCATGGTGTGGTATACATCTATTATGTTGTGGTGTGGTATACATTTATCATGGTGCGGTATACATCTATCATGGTGTGGTATACATCTATCATGGTGTGGTATACATCTATCATGGTGTGGTATACATCTATCATGGTGTGGTATACATCTATCATGGTGTGGTATACATCTATCATGGTGTGGTGTACATCTATCATGGTGTGGTGTACATCTATCATGGTGTGGTGTACATCTATCATGGTGTGGTGTGGTGTACATCTATCATGGTGTGGTATACATCTATCATGGTGTGGTGTACATCTATCATGGTGTGTGTGGTGTACATCTATCATGGTGTGGTATACATCTATCATGGTGTGGTATACATCTATCATGGTGTGGTATACATCTATCATGGTGTGGTATACATCTATCATGGTGTGGTATACATCTATCATGGTGTGGTATACATCTATCATGGTGTGGTGTACATCTATCATGGTGTGGTGTACATCTATCATGGTGTGGTATACATCTATCATGGTGTGGTGTATACATCTATCATGGTGTGGTGTACATCTATCATGGTGTGGTATACATCTATCATGGTGTGGTGTGGTGTACATCTATCATGGTGTGGTATACATCTATCATGGTGTGGTATACATCTATCATGGTGTGGTATACATCTATCATGGTGTGGTATACATCTATCATGGTGTGGTATACATCTATCATGGTGTGGTATACATCTATCATGGTGTGGTATACATCTATCATGGTGTGGTATACATCTATCATGGTGTGGTGTACATCTATCATGGTGTGGTGTGGTGTACATCTATCATGGTGTGGTATACATCTATCATGGTGTGGTATACATCTATCATGGTGTGGTGTGG
Source organism: Oncorhynchus kisutch (assembly GCF_002021735.2). NCBI lineage: Eukaryota > Metazoa > Chordata > Actinopteri > Salmoniformes > Salmonidae > Oncorhynchus > Oncorhynchus kisutch. Next base: position 94,507,139 of record NC_034188.2, on the reverse strand, counting down.
TATACATCTATCATGGTGTGGTATACATCTATCATGGTGTGGTGTGGTGTACATATATCATGGTGTGGTATACATCTATCATGGTGTGGTATACATCTATCATGGTGTGGTATACATCTATCATGGTGTGGTATACATCTATCATGGTGTGGTATACATCTATCATGGTGTGGTGTACATCTATCATGGTGTGGTGTACATCTATCATGGTGTGGTATACATCTATCATGGTGTGGTGTACATCTATCATGGTGTGGTATACATCTATCATGGTGTAGTGTGGTGTACATCTATCATGGTGTGGTGTACATCTATCATGGTGTGGTATACATCTATCATGGTGTGGTATACATCTATCATGGTGTGGTATACATCTATCATGGTGTGGTATACATCTATCATGGTGTGGTGTGGTGTACATCTATCATGGTGTGGTATACATCTATCATGGTGTGGTATACATCTATCATGGTGTGGTATACATCTATCATGGTGTGGTGTACATCTATCATGGTGTGGTGTACATCTATCATGGTGTGGTGTACATCTATCATGGTGTGGTGTGGTGTACATCTATCATGGTGTGGTATACATCTATCATGGTGTGGTATACATCTATCATGGTGTGGTGTACATCTATCATGGTGTGGTGTACATCTATCATGGTGTGGTGTGGTGTACATCTATTATGGTGTGGTATACATCTATCATGGTGTGGTATACATCTATCATGGTGTGGTATACATCTATCATGGTGTGGTATACATCTATCATGGTGTGGTATACATCTATCATGGTGTGGTATACATCTATCATGGTGTGGTGTACATCTATCATGGTGTGGTATACATCTATCATGGTGTGGTATACATCTATCATGGTGTGGTATACATCTATCATGGTGTGGTATACATCTATCATGGTGTGGTGTACATCTATCATGGTGTGGTGTACATCTATCATGGTGTGGTATACATCTATCATGGTGTAGTGTGGTGTACATCTATCATGGTGTGGTGTACATCTATCATGGTGTGGTATACATCTATCATGGTGTGGTGTGGTGTACATCTATCATGGTGTGGTGTACATCTATCATGGTGTGGTATACATCTATTATGGTGTGGTGTACATCTATCATGGTGTGGTATACATCTATCATGGTGTGGTATACATCTATCATGGTGTGGTGTGGTGTACATCTATCATGGTGTGGTGTACATCTATCATGGTGTGGTATACATCTATTATGGTGTGGTGTACATCTATCATGGTGTGGTATACATCTATCATGGTGTGGTATACATCTATCATGGTGTGGTGTACATCTATCATGGTGTGGTATACATCTATCATGGTGTGGTATACATCTATCATGGTGTGGTGTACATCTATCATGGTGTGGTATACATCTATCATGGTGTGGTATACATCTATCATGGTGTGGTATACATCTATCATGGTGTGGTGTGGTGTACATCTATCATGGTGTGGTATACATCTATCATGGTGTGGTATACATCTATCATGGTGTGGTATACATCTATCATGGTGTGGTATACATCTATCATGGTGTGGTGTGGTGTACATCTATCATGGTGTGGTATACATCTATTATGGTGTGGTGTGGTATACATCTATCATGGTGTGGTGTACATCTATCATGGTGTGGTGTACATCTATCGTGGTGTGGTATACATCTATCATGGTGTGTGTGGTGTACATCTATCATGGTGTGGTGTACATCTATCATGGTGTGGTATACATCTATTATGGTGTGGTGTGGTATACATCTATCATGGTGTGGTATACATCTATCATGGTGTGGTATACATCTATCATGGTGTGGTATACATCTATCATGGTGTGGTATACATCTATCATGGTGTGGTATACATCTATCATGGTGTGGTATACATCTATCATGGTGTGGTGTACATCTATCATGGTGTGGTGTACATCTATCATGGTGTGGTGTACATCTATCATGGTGTGGTGTGGTGTACATCTATCATGGTGTGGTATACATCTATCATGGTGTGGTATACATCTATCATGGTGTGGTATACATCTATCATGGTGTGGTGTACATCTATCATGGTGTGGTATACATCTATCATGGTGTAGTGTGGTGTACATCTATCATGGTGTGGTGTACATCTATCATGGTGTGGTATACATCTATCATGGTGTGGTGTGGTATACATCTATCATGGTGTGGTATACATCTATCATGGTGTGGTATACATCTATCATGGTGTGGTATACATCTATCATGGTGTGGTATACATCTATCATGGTGTGGTATACATCTATCATGGTGTGGTATACATCTATCATGGTGTGGTGTACATCTATCATGGTGTGGTGTACATCTATCATGGTGTGGTGTACATCTATCATGGTGTGGTGTGGTGTACATCTATTATGGTGTGGTATACATCTATCATGGTGTGGTATACATCTACCATGGTGTGGTATACATCTATTATGGTGTGGTATACATCTATTATGGTGTGGTATACATCTATCATGGTGTGGTGTGGTGTACATCTATCATGGTGTGGTATACATCTATCATGGTGTGGTATACATCTATCATGGTGTGGTATACATCTATCATGGTGTGGTATACATCTATCATGGTGTTTTGTGGTGTACATCTATCATGGTTTGGTATACATATATCTTGGTGTGGTGTACATCTATCGTGGTGTGGTATACATCTATCATGGTGTAGTGTGGTGTACATCTATCATGGTGTGGTGTACATCTATCATGGTGTGGTATACATCTATCATGTGTGGTGTGGTATACATCTATCATGGTGTGGTATACATCTATCATGGTGTGGTATACATCTATCATGGTGTGGTATACATCTATCATGGTGTGGTATACATCTATCATGGTGTGGTATACATCTATCATGGTGTGGTATACATCTATCATGGTGTGGTGTACATCTATCATGGTGTGGTACATCTATCATGGTGTGGTGTACATCTATCATGGTGTGGTGTGGTGTACATCTATCATGGTGTGGTATACATCTATCATGGTGTGGTATACATCTATCATGGTGTGGTATACATCTATCATGGTGTGGTATACATCTATCATGGTGTGGTATACATCTATCATGGTGTGGTATACATCTATCATGGTGTGGTGTACATCTATCATGGTGTGGTGTACATCTATCATGGTGTGGTATACATCTATCATGGTGTGGTGTGGTATACATCTATCATGGTGTGGTGTACATCTATCATGGTGTGGTATACATCTATCATGGTGTGGTGAGGTGTTCATATATCATGGTGTGGTATACATCTACCATGGTGTGGTATACATCTATCATGGTGTGGTATACATCTATTATGGTGTGGTATACATCTATCATGGTGTGATATACATCTATCATGGTGTTGTATACATCTATCATGGTGTGGTATACATCTATCATGGTGTGGTATACATCTATCATGGTGTGGTGTACATCTATTATGGTGTGGTGTGGTGTACATATATTATGGTGTGGTATACATCTATCATGGTGTGGTATACATGTATCATGGTGTGGTGTGGTATACATCTATTATGGTGTGGTATACATCTATTATGGTGTGGTGTGGTGTACATATATTATGGTGTGGTATACATCTATCATGGTGTGGTATACATCTATCATGGTGTGGTATACATCTATCATGGTGTGGTATACATCTATCATGGTGTGGTATACATCTATTATGGTGTGGTGTACATCTATCATGGTGTGGTGTACATCTATCATGGTGTGGTATACATCTATCATGGTGTGGTGTACATCTATCATGGTGTGGTATACATCTATCATGGTGTAGTGTGGTGTACATCTATCATGGTGTGGTGTACATCTATCATGGTGTGGTATACATCTATCATGGTGTGGTATACATCTATCATGGTGTGGTATACATCTATCATGGTGTGGTATACATCTATCATGGTGTGGTGTGGTGTACATCTATCATGGTGTGGTATACATCTATCATGGTGTGGTATACATCTATCATGGTGTGGTATACATCTATTATGGTGTGGTGTACATCTATCATGGTGTGGTGTACATCTATCATGGTGTGATGTACATCTATCACGGTGGGGTGTGGTGTACATCTATTATGGTGTGGTATACATCTATCATGGTGTGGTATACATCTATCATGGTGTGGTATACATCTATCATGGTGTTGTATACATCTATCATGGTGTGGTATACATCTATCATGGTGTGGTATACATCTATCATGGTGTGGTGTACATCTATCATGGTGTGGTATACATCTATCATGGTGTGGTATACATCTATCATGGTGTGATATACATCTATCATGGTGTTGTATACACCTATCATGGTGTGGTGTACATCTATCATGGTGTGGTGTACATCTATCATGGTGTGGTATACATCTATCATGGTGTAGTGTGGTGTACATCTATCATGGTGTGGTGTACATCTATCAAGGTTGTGGTATACATCTATCATGGTGTGGTGTGGTGTACATCTATCATGGTGTGGTGTACATCTATCATGGTGTGGTATACATCTATTATGGTGTGGTGTACATCTATCATGGTGTGGTATACATCTATCATGGTGTGGTATACATCTATCATGGTGTGGTGTGGTGTACATCTATCATGGTGTGGTGTACATCTATCATGGTGTGGTATACATCTATTATGGTGTGGTGTACATCTATCATGGTGTGGTATACATCTATCATGGTGTGGTATACATCTATCATGGTGTGGTGTACATCTATTATGGTGTGGTATACATCTATCATGGTGTGGTATACATCTATCATGGTGTGGTGTACATCTATCATGGTGTGGTATACATCTATTATGGTGTGGTATACATCTATCATGGTGTGGTGTGGTGTACATATATTATGGTGTGGTATACATCTATCATGGTGTGGTATACATCTATCATGGTGTGGTATACATATATCATGGTTTGGTAAACATCTATCATGGTGTGGTGTGGTGTACATCTATCATGGTGTGGTATACATCTATTATGGTGTGGTGTGGTATACATCTATCATGGTGTGGTGTACATCTATCATGGTGTGGTGTACATCTATCATGGTGTGGTATACATCTATCATGGTGTAGTGTGGTGTACATCTATCATGGTGTGGTGTACATCTATCATGGTGTGGTATACATCTATTATGTTGTGGTGTGGTATACATTTATCATGGTGCGGTATACATCTATCATGGTGTGGTATACATCTATCATGGTGTGGTATACATCTATCATGGTGTGGTATACATCTATCATGGTGTGGTATACATCTATCATGGTGTGGTATACATCTATCATGGTGTGGTGTACATCTATCATGGTGTGGTGTACATCTATCATGGTGTGGTGTACATCTATCATGGTGTGGTGTGGTGTACATCTATCATGGTGTGGTATACATCTATCATGGTGTGGTATACATCTATCATGGTGTGGTATACATCTATCATGGTGTGGTATACATCTATCATGGTGTGGTATACATCTATCATGGTGTGGTGTGGTGTACATCTATCATGGTGTGGTATACATCTATCATGGTGTGGTATACATCTATCATGGTGTGGTATACATCTATCATGGTGTGGTATACATCTATCATGGTGTTTTGTGGTGTACATCTATCATGGTTTGGTATACATATATCTTGGTGTGGTATACATCTATCATGGTGTGGTGTACATATATCATGGTGTGGTATACATCTATTATGGTGTGGTGTACATCTATCATGGTGTGGTATACATCTATCATGGTGTGGTATACATATATCATGGTGTGGTATACATCTATCATGGTGTGGTGTGGTGTACATCTATCATGGTGTGGTGTACATCTATCATGGTGTGGTATACATCTATTATGGTGTGGTGTACATCTATCATGGTGTGGTATACATCTATCATGGTGTGGTGTACATATATTATGGCGTGGTATACATCTATCATGGTGTGGTATACATCTATCATGGTGTGGTGTACATCTATCATGGTGTGGTATACATCTATTATGGTGTGGTATACATCTATTATGGTGTGGTGTGGTGTACATCTATTATGGTGTGGTATACATCTATCATGGTGTGGTATACATCTATCATGGTGTGGTATACATCTATCATGGTGTGGTGTACATCTATCATGGTGTGGTATACATCTATCATGGTGTGGTGTGGTGTACATCTATCATGGTGTGGTATACATCTATTATGGTGTGGTGTGGTATACATCTATCATGGTGTGGTGTACATCTATCATGGTGTGGTGTACATCTATCGTGGTGTGGTATACATCTATCATGGTGTAGTGTGGTGTACATCTATCATGGTGTGGTGTACATCTATCATGGTGTGGTATACATCTATCATGTTGTGGTGTGGTATACATCTATCATGGTGTGGTATACATCTATCATGGTGTGGTATACATCTATCATGGTGTGGTATACATCTATCATGGTGTGGTATACATCTATCATGGTGTGGTATACATCTATCATGGTGTGGTATACATCTATCATGGTGTGGTGTACATCTATCATGGTGTGGTGTACATCTATCATGGTGTGGTGTACATCTATCACGGTGTGGTGTGGTGTACATCTATTATGGTGTGGTATACATCTATCATGGTGTGGTATACATCTATCATGGTGTGGTATACATCTATCATGGTGTGGTATACATCTATCATGGTGTGGTATACATCTATCATGGTGTGGTATACATCTATTATGGTGTGGTATCCATCTATCATTGTGTGGTGTGGTGTACATCTATCATGGTGTGGTAAACATCTATCATGGTGTGGTATACATCTATCATGGTGTGGTATACATCTATCATGGTGTGGTATACATCTATCATGGTGTGTGGTGTACATCTATCATGGTGTGGTATACATCTATCATGGTGTGGTATACATCTATCATGGTGTGGTGTGTGTACATCTATCATGGTGTGGTGTACATCTATCATGGTGTGGTATACATCTATCATGGTGTGGTGTACATCTATCATGGTGTGGTATACATCTATCATGGTGTGGTATACATCTATCATGGTGTGGTATACATCTATCATGGTGTGGTGTACATCTATCATGGTGTGGTATACATCTATCATGGTGTGGTATACATCTATCATGGTGTGGTGTACATCTATCATGGTGTGGTATACATCTATCATGGTGTGGTATACATCTATCATGGTGTGGTGTGGTGTACATCTATTATGGTGTGGTATACATCTATCATGGTGTGGTATACATCTATCATGGTGTGGTATACATCTATCATGGTGTGGTGTACATCTATCATGGTGTGGTGTACATCTATCATGGTGTGGTATACATCTATCATGGTGTGGTGTGGTATACATCTATCATGGTGTGGTGTACATCTATCATGGTGTGGTGTACATCTATCGTGGTGTGGTATACATCTATCATGGTGTAGTGTGGTGTACATCTATCACGGTGTGGTGTACATCTATTATGGTGTGGTATACATCTATCATGGTGTGGTATACATCTATCATGGTGTGGTAAACATATACCATAGTGTGGTAAACATCTACCATGGTGTGATATACATCTATTATGGTGTGGTATACATCTATTATGGTGTGGTATACATCTATCATGGTGTGGTAAACATCTATCATGGTGTGGTAAACATCTATCATGGTGTGATATATATCTATCATGGTGTTGTAAACATCTATTATGGTGTAGTGTGGTATACATCTATCATGGTGTGGTAGACATCTATCATGGTGTGATATACATCTATCATGGTGTGGTGTACATCTATCACGGTGTGGTGTACATCTATTATGGTGTGGTATACATCTATCATGGTGTGGTATACATCTATCATGGTGTGGTATACATCTATCATGGTGTGGTATACATCTATCATGGTGTGGTATACATCTATCATGGTGTGGTATACATCTATCATGGTGTGGTAAACATCTATCATGGTGTGATATACATCTATCATGGTGTTGTATACATCTATCATGGTGTGGTATACATCTATCATGGTGTGGTATACATCTATCATGGTGTGGTGTACATCTATCATGGTGTGGTATACATCTATCATGGTGTGGTATACATCTATCATGGTGTGGTATACATCTATCATGGTGTGGTATACATCTATCATGGTGTGGTGTACATCTATCATGGTGTGGTGTACATCTATCATGGTGTGGTATACATCTATCATGGTGTAGTGTGGTGTACATCTATCATGGTGTGGTATACATCTATCATGGTGTGGTATACATCTATCATGGTGTGGTATACATCTATCATGGTGTGATATACATCTATTATGGTGTGGTATACATCTATTATGGTGTGGTATACATCTATCATGGTGTGGTGTGGTGTACATCTATCATGGTGTGGTATACATCTATCATGGTGTGGTATACATCTATCATGGTGTGGTATACATCTATCATGGTGTGGTATACATCTATCATGGTGTGTGGTGTACATCTATCATGGTTTGGTATACATATATCTTGGTGTGGTATACATCTATCATGGTGTGGTGTACATATATCATGGTGTGGTATACATCTATCATGGTGTGGTGTACATCTATCATGGTGTGGTATACATCTATCATGGTGTGGTATACATCTATCATGGTGTGGTATACATCTATCATGGTGTGGTGTGGTGTACATCTATCATGGTGTGGTGTACATCTATCATGGTGTGGTATACATCTATCATGGTGTGGTGTACATCTATCATGGTGTGGTATACATCTATCATGGTGTGGTGTACATCTATCATGGTGTGGTATACATCTATCATGGTGTGGTATACATCTATCATGGTGTGGTGTACATCTATCATGGTGTGGTATACATCTATCATGGTGTGGTATACATCTATCATGGTGTGGTGTGGTGTACATCTATCATGGTGTGGTATACATCTATCATGGTGTGGTATACATCTATCATGGTGTGGTATACATCTATCATGGTGTGGTGTACATATATCATGGTGTGGTATACATCTATCATGGTGTGGTGTGGTGTACATCTATCATGGTGTGGTATACATCTATTATGGTGTGGTGTGGTATACATCTATCATGGTGTGGTGTACATCTATCATGGTGTGGTGTACATCTATCGTGGTGTGGTATACATCTATCATGGTGTGTGTGGTGTACATCTATCATGGTGTGGTGTACATCTATCATGGTGTGGTATACATCTATCATGGTGTGGTGGTATACATCTATCATGGTGTGGTATACATCTATCATGGTGTGGTATACATCTATCATGGTGTGGTATACATCTATCATGGTGTGGTATACATCTATCATGGTGTGGTGTACATCTATCATGGTGTGGTGTACATCTATCATGGTGTGGTGTACATCTATCATGGTGTGGTGTGGTGTACATCTATTATGGTGTGGTATACATCTATCATGGTGTGGTATACATCTATCATGGTGTGGTATACATCTATTATGGTGTGGTATACATCTATCATGGTGTGGTATACATCTATCATGGTGTGGTATACATCTATCATGGTGTGGTATACATCTATCATGGTGTGGTGTGGTGTACATCTATCATGGTGTGGTATACATCTATCATGGTGTGGTATACATCTATCATGGTGTGGTATACATCTATCATGGTGTGGTATACATCTATCATGGTGTGGTGTGGTGTACATCTATCATGGTGTGGTGTACATCTATCATGGTGTGGTATACATCTATCATGGTGTGGTGTACATCTATCATGGTGTGGTATACATCTATCATGGTGTGGTATACATCTATCATGGTGTGGTATACATCTATCATGGTGTGGTGTACATCTATCATGGTGTGGTATACATCTATCATGGTGTGGTATACATCTATCATGGTGTGGTGTACATCTATCATGGTGTGGTATACATCTATCATGGTGTGGTATACATCTATCATGGTGTGGTGTGGTGTACATCTATCATGGTGTGGTATACATCTATCATGGTGTGGTATACATCTATCATGGTGTGGTATACATCTATCATGGTGTGGTGTACATCTATCATGGTGTGGTGTACATCTATCATGGTGTGGTATACATCTATTATGGTGTGGTGTGGTATACATCTATCATGGTGTGGTGTACATCTATCATGGTGTGGTGTACATCTATCGTGGTGTGGTATACATCTATCATGGTGTAGTGTGGTGTACATCTATCATGGTGTGGTGTACATCTATCATGGTGTGGTATACATCTATCATGGTGTGGTATACATCTATCATGGTGTGGTATACATCTATCATGGTGTGGTATACATCTATCATGGTGTGGTATACATCTATCATGGTGTGGTATACATCTATCATGGTGTGGTATACATCTATCATGGTGTGGTATACATCTATCATGGTGTGGTATACATCTATCATGGTGTGGTGTACATCTATCATGGTGTGGTGTACATCTATCATGGTGTGGTATACATCTATCATGGTGTGGTATACATCTATCATGGTGTGGTATACATCTATCATGGTGTGGTATACATCTATCATGGTGTGGTATACATCTATCATGGTGTGGTATACATCTATCATGGTGTGGTATACATCTATCATGGTGTGATATACATCTATCATGGTGTTGTATACATCTATCATGGTGTGGTATACATCTATCATGGTGTGGTATACATCTATCATGGTGTGGTGTACATCTATCATGGTGTGGTATACATCTATCATGGTGTGGTATACATCTATCATGGTGTGGTATACATCTATCATGGTGTGGTATACATCTATCATGGTGTGGTGTACATCTATCATGGTGTGGTGTACATCTATCATGGTGTGGTATACATCTATCATGGTGTAGTGTGGTGTACATCTATCATGGTGTGGTGTACATCTATCATGGTGTGGTATACATCTATCATGGTGTGGTATACATCTATCATGGTGTGGTATACATCTATCATGGTGTGGTATACATCTATTATGGTGTGGTATACATCTATCATGGTGTGGTATACATCTATCATGGTGTGGTATACATCTATCATGGTGTGGTATACATCTATCATGGTGTGGTATACATCTATCATGGTGTGGTGTACATCTATCATGGTGTGGTGTACATCTATCATGGTGTGGTATACATCTATCATGGTGTGGTATACATCTATCATGGTGTGGTATACATCTATCATGGTGTGGTATACATCTATCATGGTGTGGTATACATCTATCATGGTGTGGTATACATCTATCATGGTGTGGTAAACATCTATCATGGTGTGATATACATCTATCATGGTGTTGTATACATCTATCATGGTGTGGTATACATCTATCATGGTGTGGTATACATCTATCATGGTGTGGTGTACATCTATCATGGTGTGGTATACATCTATCATGGTGTGGTATACATCTATCATGGTGTGGTATACATCTATCATGGTGTTGTATACATCTATCATGGTGTGGTGTACATCTATCATGGTGTGGTGTACATCTATCATGGTGTGGTATACATCTATCATGGTGTAGTGTGGTGTACATCTATCATGGTGTGGTGTACATCTATCATGGTGTGGTGTGGTATACATCTATCATGGTGTGGTATACATCTATCATGGTGTGGTATACATCTATCATGGTGTGGTATACATCTATCATGGTGTGGTATACATCTATCATGGTGTGGTATACATCTATCATGGTGTGGTATACATCTATCATGGTGTGGTATACATCTATCATGGTGTGGTATACATCTATCATGGTGTGGTGTACATCTATCATGGTGTGGTGTGGTGTACATCTATCATGGTGTGGTATACATCTATTATGGTGTGGTGTGATATACATCTATCATGGTGTTGTATACATCTATCATGGTGTGGTATACATCTATCATGGTGTGGTATACATCTATCATGGTGTGGTGTACATCTATCATGGTGTGGTATACATCTATCATGGTGTGGTATACATCTATCATGGTGTGATATACATCTATCATGGTGTTGTATACATCTATCATGGTGTGGTGTACATCTATCATGGTGTGGTGTACATCTATCATGGTGTGGTATACATCTATCATGGTGTAGTGTTTTGTACATCTATCATGGTGTGGTGTACATCTATCATGGTGTGGTGTGGTATACATCTATCATGGTGTGGTATACATCTATCATGGTGTGGTATACATCTATCATGGTGTGGTATACATCTATCATGGTGTGGTATACATCTATCATGGTGTGGTATACATCTATCATGGTGTGGTATACATCTATCATGGTGTGGTGTACATCTATCATGGTGTGGTGTACATCTATCATGGTGTGGTATACATCTATCATGGTGTGGTGTGGTATACATCTATCATGGTGTGGTGTACATCTATCATGGTGTGGTATACATCTATCATGGTGTGGTGTGGTGTACATCTATCATGGTGTGGTATACATCTATCATGGTGTGGTATACATCTATCATGGTGTGGTATACATCTATCATGGTGTGGTATACATCTATCATGGTGTAGTGTTTTGTACATCTATCATGGTGTGGTGTACATCTATCATGGTGTGGTGTGGTATACATCTATCATGGTGTGGTATACATCTATCATGGTGTGGTATACATCTATCATGGTGTGGTATACATCTATCATGGTGTGGTATACATCTATCATGGTGTGATATACATCTATCATGGTGTTGTATACATCTATCATGGTGTGGTATACATCTATCATGGTGTGGTATACATCTATCATGGTGTGGTGTACATCTATTATGGTGTGGTGTGGTGTACATATATTATGGTGTGGTATACATCTATCATGGTGTGGTATACATTTATCATGGTGTGGTGTGGTATACATCTATTATGGTGTGGTATACATCTATTATGGTGTGGTGTGGTGTGGTGTACATATATTATGGTGTGGTATACATCTATCATGGTGTGGTATACATCTATCATGGTGTGGTATACATCTATCATGGTGTGGTATACATCTATCATGGTGTGGTATACATCTATCATGGTGTGGTATACATCTATCATGGTGTGGTATACATCTATTATGGTGTGGTGTACATCTATCATGGTGTGGTGTACATCTATCATGGTGTGGTATACATCTATCATGGTGTGGTGTGGTATACATCTATCATGGTGTGGTGTACATCTATCATGGTGTGGTATACATCTATCATGGTGTGGTGAGGTGTTCATATATCATGGTGTGGTATACATCTATCATGGTGTGGTATACATCTATCATGGTGTGGTATACATCTATCATGGTGTGGTATACATCTATCATGGTGTGGTATACATCTATCATGGTGTGGTATACATCTATCATGGTGTGGTATACATCTATCATGGTGTGGTATACATCTATCATGGTGTGGTGTACATCTATTATGGTGTGGTGTGGTGTACATATATTATGGTGTGGTATACATCTATCATGGTGTGGTATACATTATCATGGTGTGGTGTGGTATACATCTATTATGGTGTGGTATACATCTATTATGGTGTGTTGTGGTGTACATATATTATGGTGTGGTATACATCTATCATGGTGTGGTATACATCTATCATGGTGTGGTATACATCTATCATGGTGTGGTATACATCTATCATGGTGTGGTATACATCTATCATGGTGTGGTGTACATCTATCATGGTGTGGTGTACATCTATCATGGTGTGGTATACATCTATCATGGTGTGGTGTACATCTATCATGGTGTGGTATACATCTATCATGGTGTAGTGTGGTGTACATCTATCATGGTGTGGTGTACATCTATCATGGTGTGGTATACATCTATCATGGTGTGGTATACATCTATCATGGTGTGGTATACATCTATCATGGTGTGGTATACATCTATCATGGTGTGGTGTGGTGTACATCTATCATGGTGTGGTATACATCTATCATGGTGTGGTATACATCTATCATGGTGTGGTATACATCTATCATGGTGTGGTGTACATCTATCATGGTGTGGTGTACATCTATCATGGTGTGGTGTACATCTATCACGGTGGGGTGTGGTGTACATCTATTATGGTGTGGTATACATCTATCATGGTGTTGGTAAACATCTACCATGGTGTGATATACATCTATCATGGTGTTGTATACATCTATCATGGTGTGGTATACATCTATCATGGTGTGGTATACATCTATCATGGTGTGGTGTACATCTATCATGGTGTGGTATACATCTATCATGGTGTGGTATACATCTATCATGGTGTGATATACATCTATCATGGTGTTGTATACACCTATCATGGTGTGGTATACATCTATCATGGTGTGTATACATCTATCATGGTGTGGTATACATCTATCATGGTGTGGTGTAACATCTATCATGGGTGTGGTATACATCTATCATGGTGTAGTGTGGTGTACATCTATCATGGTGTGGTGTACATCTATCATTGGTGGTATACATCTATTATGGTGTGGTGTGGTAATACATTGTATCATGGGTGCGGTATACATCTATCATGGTGTGGTATACATCTATCATGGTGTGGTATACATCTATCATGATGTGTATACATCTATCATGGTGTGGTAAACATCTATCCATGGTGTGATATACATCTATCATGGGGTGTATCATCTATCATGGGGTGGTATACTCTATCATGGTGTGGTATACATCTATCATGGTGTGGTGTACATCTATTATGGTGTGGTGTGGGTGTACATATATTATGGTGTGGTATACATCTATCCTGGTGTGGTATACATTTATCATGGTGTGGTGTGGTATACATCTATTATGGTGGTGGTATACATCTATTATGGTGTGGTGTGGTGTGGTGTACATATATTATGGTGTGGTATACATCTATCATGGGTGTGGTATACATCTATCATGGTGTGGTATACATCTATCATGGTGTGGTATACATTCTATCATGGTGTGGTATACATGTATCATGGTGTGGTATACATCTATCAAGGTTGTGGTATACATCTATTATGGTGTGGTGTACATCTATCCATGTGTGGTGTACATCTATCATGGTGTGGTAACATCTATCATGGGTGTGGTGTGGTATACATCTATCATGGTGTGGTGTACATCTATCATGGTGTGGTATACATCTATCATGTGGTGGTGAGGTGTTCATATATCATGGTGTGGTATACGTCTATCATGGTGTGGTATACATCTATCCATGGTGTGGTATACATCTATCATGGTGTGGTAAACATCTATCATGGTGTGATATACATCTATCATGGTGTTGTATACATCTATCATGGTGTGGTATACATCTATCATGGTGTGGTATACATCTATCATGGTGTGGTGTACATCTATTATGGTGTGGTGTGGTGTACATATATTATGGTGTGGTATACATCTATCATGGTGTGGTATACATTTATCATGGTGTGGTGTGGTATACATCTATTATGGTGTGGTATAACATCTATTATGGTGTGTGTCAATTATGGGATGTGGAATCTATGGTGTGGTATACATCTATCATGGTGTGGTATACATCTATCATGGTGTGGTATACATTTTATCATGGTGTGGTATACATCTATCATGGTGTGGTATACATCTATTATGGTGTGGTGTACAGCTATCATGGTGTGGTGTACATCTATCATGGTGTGGTATAGATCTATCATGGTGTAGTGTGGTGTACATCTATCATGGTGTGGTGTACATCTATCATGGTGTACATACATCTATCATGGTGTTGTATACATCTATCATGGTGTGGTGTACATCTATCATGGTGTGGTGTACATCTATCATGGTGTGATATACATCTATCATGTTGTAGTGTGGTGTACATCTATCATGGTGTGGTGTACATCTATCATGGTGTGGTATACATCTATTATGGTGTGGTGTGTATTAATTTATCATGGTGCAGTATACATCTATCAAGGTGTGGTATATATCTATCATGGTGTGGTATACATCTATCATGGTGTGGTGTACATCTATCATGGTGTGGTATACATCTATCATGGTGTAGTGTGGTGTACATATATCATGGTGTGGTGTACATCTATCATGGTGTGATATACATCTAATCATGGGCTAGTATACATCTATCATGGTGTGGTGTACATCTATCATGGTGTGGTGTACATCTATCATGTGTGGTATACATCTATCATGGTGTAGTGGTGGTGTCAATCTATCATGGTGTGAATGTACATCTATCATGGTGTGGTATACATCTATTATGGTGTGGTGTGGTATACATTTATCATGGTGCGGTATACATCTATCATGGTGTGGTATACATCTATCATGGTGTGGGTATACATCTATCATGGTGTGGTATACATCTAATCATGGTGTGGTGTGGTGTACATATATATTGGTGTGGTATACATCTATCATGGTGTGGTATACATTTATCATGGTGTGGTGTGGTGTACATCTATATGGTGTGGTATAGATCTATCAATGGTGTGGTAAACATCTACCATGGTGTGATATACATCTATTATGGTGTGGTATAATCGATTATGGTGTGGTATACATCTATCATGGTGTGGTAAACATCTATCATGGTGTGATATACATCTATCATGGTTTAGTATACATCTATCATGGTGTGGGTATACATCTATCATGGTGTGGTATACATCTATCATGGTGTGGTATACATCTATTATGGTGTGGTGTACAGCTATCATGGTGTGGGTACATCTATCATGGTGTGGTATACATCTATCATGGTGTAGTGTGGTGTACATCTATCATGGTGTGGTGTACATCTATCATGGTGTGATATACATCTATCATGGTGTTGTATACATCTATCATGGTGTGGTGTACATCTATCATGGTGTGGTGTACATCTATCATGGTGTGGTATACATCTATCATGGTGTAGTGGTGGTGTACATCTATCATGTGTGGGTGTACATCTATCATGTGTGGTAACATCTATTATGGTGTGGTGTGGTATACATTTATCATGGTGCGGTATAACATTTATCATGGTGTGGTATACATCTATCATGGTGTGGTATACATCTATTATGGTGTGGTGTACATCTATCATGGTGTGGTGTACATCTATCATGTTGTGGTATACATCTATCATGGTGTGGTGTACATCTATCATGTTGTAGTGTGGTGTACATCTATCATGGTGTGGTGTACATCTATCATGGTGTGGTATACATCTATTATGGTGTGGTGTGGTATTAATTTATCATGGTGCAGTATACATCTATCAAGGTGTGGTATATATCTATCATGGTGTGGTATACATCTATCATGGTGTGGTGTACATCTATCATGGTGTGGTATACATCTATCATGGTGTAGTGTGGTGTACATCTATCATGGTGGTGGTGTACATCTATCATGGTGTGATATACATCTATCATGGCTAGTATACATCTATCATGGTGTGGTGTACATCTATCATGGTGTGGTGTTACATCTATCATGGTGTGGTATACATCTATCATGGTGTAGTGTGGTGTACATCTATCATGGTGTGATGTACATCTATCATGGTGTGGTATACATCTATTATGGTGTGGTGTGGTATACATTTATCATGGTGCGGTATACATCTATCATGGTGTGGTATACATCTATCATGGTGTGGTATACATCTATCATGGTGTGGTATACATCTATCATGGTGTGGTGTGGTGTACATATATATTGGTGTGGTATACATCTATCATGGTGTGGTGTGGTGTACATCTATTATGGTGTGGTATAGATCTATCATGGTGTGGTAAACATCTACCATGGTGTGATATACATCTATTATGGTGTGGTATAAATCTATTATGGTGTGGTATACATCTATCATGGTGTGGTAAACATCTATCATGGTGTGATATACATCTATCATGGTGTTGTATACATCTATCATGGTGTGGTATACATCTATCATGGTGTGGTATACATCTATCATGGTGTGGTATACATCTATTATGGTGTGGTGTACAGCTATCATGGTGTGGTGTACATCTATCATGGTGTGGTGTACATCTATCATGGTGTAGTGTGGTGTACATCTATCATGGTGTGGTGTACATCTATCATGGTGTGATATACATCTATCATGGTGTTGTATACATCTATCATGGTGTGGTGTACATCTATCATGGTGTGGTGTACATCTATCATGGTGTGGTATACATCTATCATGGTGTAGTGTGGTGTACATCTATCATGGTGTGGTGTACATCTATCATGGTGTGGTATACATCTATTATGGTGTGGTGTGGTATACATTTATCATGGTGCGGTATACATTTATCATGGTGTGGTATACATCTATCATGGTGTGGTATACATCTATTATGGTGTGGTGTACATCTATCATGGTGTGGTGTACATCTATCATGTTGTGGTATACATCTATCATGGTGTGGTGTACATCTATCATGGTGTGGTATACATCTATCATGGTGTAGTGTGGTGTACATCTATCATGGTGTGGTGTACATCTATCATGGTGTTGTATACATCTATCATGGTGTGGTATACATCTATCATGGTGTGGTATACATCTATCATGGTGTGGTATACATCTATTATGGTGTGGTGTGGTGTACATCTATCATGATGTGGTATACATCTATCATGGTGTTGTATACATCTATCATGGTGTGGTATACATCTATTATGGTGTGGTGTACATCTATCATGGTGTGGTATACATCTATCATGGTGTGGTATACATCTATTATGGTGTGGTGTGGTATACATCTATCATGGTGTGGTATACATCTATTATGGTGTGGTGTACATCTATCATGGTGTGGTGTACATCTATCATGGTGTGGTATACATCTATCATGGTGTGGTGTGGTATACATATATCATGGTGTGGTATACATCTATCATGGTGTGGTGTGGTGTACATCTATCATGGTGTGGTATACATCTATTATGGTGTGGTGTGGTATACATCTATCATGGTGTGGTATACATATATTATGGTGTGGTATACATCTATCATGGCGTGGTATACATCTATCATGGTGTGGTATACATCTATCATGGTGTGGTATACATCTATTATGGTGTGGTATACATCTATAATGGTGTGGTGTGGTGTACATCTATCATGGTGTGGTATACATCTATCATGGTGTGGTATACATCTATCATGGTGTGGTGTGGTATACATCTATCATGGTGTGGTATACATCTATTATGGTGTGGTATACATCTATCATGGTGTGGTGTGGTGTACATCTATCATGGTGTGGTATACATCTATCATGGTGTGGTATACATCTATCATGGTGTGGTGTGGTGTACATCTATCATGGTGTGGTATACATATATAATGGTGTGGTATACATCTATCATGGTGTGGTGTGGTGTACATCTATCATGGTGTGGTGTACATCTATCATGGTGTGGTATACATCTATTATGGTGTGGTGTACATCTATCATGGTGTGGTATACATCTATCATGGTGTGGTATACATCTATCATGGTGTGGTGTGGTATACATCTATCATGGTGTGGTATACATCTATCATGGTGTGGTATACATCTATCATGGTGTGGTGTGGTATACATCTATTATGGTGTGGTATACATCTATCATGGTGTGGTATACATCTATCATGGTGTGGTGTACATCTATCATGGTGTGGTGTGGTGTACATCTATCATGGTGTGGTATACATCTATTATGGTGTGGTGTGGTATACATCTATCATGGTGTGGTATACATCTATTATGATGTGGTGTGGTATACATCTATCATGGTGTGGTATACATCTATCATGGTGTGGTGTACATCTATCATGGTGTGGTATGCATCTATTATGGTGTGGTGTACATCTATCATGGTGTGGTATACATCTATCATGGTGTGGTATACATCTATTATGGTGTGGTATACATCTATCATGGTGTGGTGTGGTGTACATCTATCATGGTGTGGTATACATCTATCATTGTGTGGTGTGGTGAACATCTATCATGGTGTGGTATACATCTATCATGGTGTGGTATACATATATCATGGTGTGGTATACATTGTGTGGTGTACATTGTTGTGTCTTTACTATCATTAACTGAAGACTGATTGTTTTTATCAAAGATTCTCTTTAATTAGTTATTACACGATTAGACTGATTAATCATGTAACCGTAATTAATAGAATGTCGGGGCACCAAGGAAAAATATTCAGATTGCAAGGTTATAATTTCCTAAAATAACTTTTCCGATATTTTATCTGATCAATTTGTCTTCAAATTAATGAATGATTGACTTTTGAATGATTTACTTTACCTCACGTTTTTCTCATTCCAAATATTGTAAATTGTTGGATATCCGCACGAACACATTTAGTCATCCATACATTTAGTCATCCATACATTTTGTCATCCATACATTTAGTCAACCATACATTTAGTCGTCCATACTTTAATTGTCTGAAATAATTTATTGATTACTAATTAAGTAATTCACAGAAATGCACAAACAAACAAACAAGGTAAATGTCGTTACATGAAATTATAGGAGAATTATAGGAGAATGTGCCTTAGTGGGCTAAACCAGCATGGCGACTTGTTAGACAAAAGGGGAAGTGGGGGTCAACTAAGAAGTCACTACAGAGTGATAATTATAACAATTGAAATGCTAATCCTTTGCACATGAACGCTCACTCATTCGGGATCAATTGCAATCAATATATATATTTACGCTCAGCGTGTCGTCTTGATCGCTGGTGAAAAGTGTGTTTCTTTAGTAGAATTGTGCCTCTCTCTCCCTCTCTCTCTCTGTCTTGGTTATAGTGGATCGTTCAGAGTGACATTCATTTGTTTCGTCATAGAATGGATGTTTCAGCGGTTGTTGTTCTTCGCCTTCAAATGATACCGAATTCCTAGCTGCAGTCTAGTAATTAATATCAAAGACTTGTTCTTATTCTGTCGGTATCGATAGTCTAAGAGTTTAACCACGTGGTATGGTTAAAAGATTCAGCAATGGTCTGCAACCTTTTGTCCTCCCTTGTTTGAGAGAATCATGGTCTGCAACCTTTAGCCATCTCGTAATTGAGGTAAGCTCGGTCTGCCGATCGAAAACCCGAGTGGGGGTTTTATTCGGAAGGGCCGATTAGGGCTGTCCCAGGATGTCTGACCCTAACTGGGCTCAGGGTCGTTCCTCTGATTTAGTTCAAATCAAAATGGAATTGTATTTTTCTACATTAAACAGTCCAAAATCAGTCCAAAATCATATTGCTGGGCAATTCATTTGAAGTATTAATTGCAGGCCCTCTAAACACAGTGACATCCTCCTAATTTTGTTCTAGAATAGTACATATTAAATGTTCATACCACAGGTATTAAGAGCAATCACACAAAAATATTAGAAACCAAATCTAGTGAATCAGAACTCCTCAATTTTCAAATTCCTGATCCAATCACGAGCTTGACATATAGCCCTTCCATGTCCAGGAGTAATCATATGATACTTCAGGATATACCAAGTACAGCAGTTTACCTTCCACATCTGTACCGCCTCTTGTTCTTAGAACCAGCTGATTTGTTATGACATTAGACTAATGGTTTCACTCTGTGTTTCTGTTGAATAGTCCTGATCAAGCTTGTGTGAAGCAAAGGCCTTTGCTCTGAATTGTGTGTGAGATATGATCAGTGCAGCAAGAGGGTCAGAACAACCTGGAGTGGTGCTGAATACTATGGGGCCTAAATGAAGCAATGTCAGGAAGTCATATACACTGAGTGGACGAAACATTAAGAACACCTTCCTACCATTGAGTAACACCCCCCTTTTGCCCACAGAACAGCCTCAATTCGTTGGGGACACTAGAAGGTGTCGAAAGAGTTCCACAGGGATGCTGGCCCATGTTGACTCCAATGATCCCCACAGTTGTGTCAAGTTGACTCGATGTCCTGGGTGGTGGATAATACTTTACCCAGCAGCGTTGCAGTTCTTGACACACTCAAACCGGTGCGCATGGCACCTACTACCATACCCCGTTCAAAGGCACTTAAATATTTTGTCTTGCCCATTCACCTTCTGAATTGCACACAGACACAATCCATGTCTCAATTGTCTCAAGGCTTAAAAATCCTTCTTTAACCTGTCTGCTCCCCTTCATCTACACTGATTGAACTGGATTTAACAAGTGACATCAATAAGTGATCATATCTTTCACCTGGATTCACCTGGTCCGTCATGGAAAGAGTAGGTGTTCCTAAAGTTTTGGACACTCAGTGTACAGTATAGGCTTGTGCACTACTTTTAACCAGGGTCCATAGGGATCTAGTAGGGCACTATATGGGGAATAGGGTGCCATGTGGGACACAGGAGTGGGTCATATCTCTCTCTGAGGAGAAAATATCTGTTTCCACTTCACCTGTATACTATACACAGTCACTGATGTTATCTTCCTGGCCGGTTTTGCGACCCCTCTGGCTTGTGCGATGGAGGAGATCTTTGTGGGCTCAGCCTTGTCGCAGGGTAGTGAGTTGGTGGTGATTTCCCTCTAGTGGTGTGGGGGCTGTGCTTTAGCCCCCGTAATAGGGTCAGAGGCATCCCAGTGAAGAGAGGGGAGTCGGCCAGGAAGAGACAACTATGGTGGTTCGTCGCTCCAGTGCCTTGCCGTTCACCTTCACATCTCTGGGCCATCCTCGATCATAGGACGTACTGAAGAGTTTGCTTCTCTCACATGGATAAGCAGACCATTCCATAAAAATTGAGCTCTATAGGAGAAAGTTTGCTTAAAAAATGTAGGGGCACTAAGGAGGTTTGCATCTTGTGACCGTTGCATATGTGTAGGTATGTACGGCAGGACCAAATAAGAGCGATACGTAGGAGCAAGCCCATCTAATGCTGTGTAGGTTAGCAGTAAAACCTTGAAATCAGCCCTTGCCTTAACAGGAAGCCAGTGTAGGGAGGCTAGCACTGGAGTAATATGATCACATTTTTTGTGTTTCTAGTCAAGATTCTAGCGGCTGTGTTCAGCACTTCCTGAAGTTTATTTAGTGCTTTATCCGGGTAGCCGGAAAGTAGAGCATTGCAGTAGTCTAACCTAGAAGTGACAAAACATGGATTCATTTTTCTGCATCACTTTGGACAAAAGGTTTCAGATTTAATTTTTTTTGTTGAAAAAAGCTGTCCTTCAAATATTCCTAAAAAATGAAATAGCGCCCCCGTAGGCTTAAGAGGTTAAAAGAGAGATCAGGGTGCAGAGTAACGCCGAGGTTCTTCACAGTTTTATTTGAGACTACTGTACAACCATCAAGATTAAGTGTCAGATCTCTTTGTTTCTTGAGAAATAGGATCTCTGTTTTGTCTGAGTTTAAAAGTAAACACTTGCCTCTGTCTGAAACAGAGGCTTCCAGAGTAGGCAATTTTGGGGATTCACCATGTTTCATTGAAATGTACAGTTGTGTGTCATCCACATAGCAGTGAAAGTTGACATTATGTTTCCGAAAGACATCACCAAGAGGAAAAATATATAGTGAACAACAGTGGTCCTAAAACGGAACCTTGAGGAATGCCAAAACTTACATTTGATTTTGTCAGAGGGAGGTGTTTAGTCCCAGGGTGTTCCTTTTGTCCAGGTGGGAAAGAGCAGTGTGGAGTGCAATAAAGAATGCATCACCTGTGGATCTGTTGGGGCGGTATGTGAATTGGAGTGGGTCTAGGGTTTCTGGGATAATGGTGTTGATATGAGCCATGACCAGCCTTTCCAAGCACTTCATGGCTAACGACGGGAGTGCTATGGGGCAGTAGTCATTTAGGCAGGTTACCTTCGCTTCCTTGGTCACAGGGACTATGGTGCCCAATCGTTAGGCAAATTGCCCTTGACTAATGATTGCATCTGAAGCTGGGCTTGCAACATGGCAATCCTCACCATAAGGCGATCGTTCTCCTGTATATTATGAGTACAGCCACCAATTAAAAGGCATCATGTTAATGTTACTAAGCTTTTTCAGCTGTTGGAGGTGAAAAGCTGAAATTTTAAGTTGAGCAAGGGAAATCTAAGACGTTGGTAAATGTGTCAAATGCATATTTGGATTAAACTGTTATTTAAAGTAAAAACTAAAAGGTTTGCCAGGTAGCCAAGTAGCAACAAACAGCACAGAGACAAGTCCGGAAGTTGTGACTTTGTGACTATGACAGCGAAGTTTCTGCCTGTCGAGTAAGGAACCCTGTTCACCAGACATGCTACCTTGTCATGCTGTTGCTCCAGTTTCAGCTGTTCTGCCTGTAGTTATGGAGCCCTGACCTGTTCACCAGATGTGCTACCATACAATTCCCCCAGAGAGAGAGAGAGAGAGAGAGAGAGAGAGAGAGAGAGAGAGAGAGAGAGAGAGAGAGAGAGATGTGAATCTATGATTTGTCTAAATAATGCTACATCTCTCTGATATCCTGTATGAAACCTCTACAGGAACTATACTGCTGCCTCAGAAGCTGGAAAACCAGGTTGTTGTGGATTAGATTGAAAAGAAGAGTAAAAACTGCACACTAAAAAAGACTGGTCACTCGAACCAGGACTGGTCACCTGAACTAGGAACTGGTCGACCGAACCAGGACTGTTCACCTGAACCAGGAACTGGTCGACCGAACCAGGACTGGTACTCTACTGCTGCCTCTTTCTTCTGAGGCAGCAGTATAGTTCCTGCTGCAGTAGTTTATGTGTTGGGGAGCTAGGGTCAGTCTGTTATATCTGGAGTATTTCTCCTGTCTTATCCAGTGTCTTGTGTGAATTTAGGTATGCTCTCTCTAATTCTCTCTCTCTCACTTTTTCTCTCTTTCTCTTTTTCTTTCTTTCTTTCTTTCTCTCTTTCTCTCTCTCGGAGGACCTGAGCCCTAGGACCATGCCTCAGGACTACCTGGCCTTATGACTCCTTGATGTCCTCAGTCCACCTGGTCGTGCTGCTGCTCCAGTTTCAACTGTTCTGCCTGTGGCTATAGAACCCTGACCTGTTCACCGGACGGGCTACCTGTCCGAGACCTGCTGTTTTCAACTCTCTAGAGACTGCAGGAGTGGTAGAGATACTCTTAATGATTGGCTATGAAAAGCCAACTGACATTTACTCCTGAGGTGCTGACCTGTTGTACCCTCGACAACCACTGTGATTATTATTATTTGACCATGCTGGTCATTTATGAACATTTGAACATTTGAACAACATTTGAACATGCATTGCTTGCTGTTTGGGGTTTTAGGCTGGGTTTCTGTACAGCACTTTGTGACATCAGCTGATGTAAAAAGGGCTTTATAAATACATTTGATTGATTGATTGATTGATTGATTGATTGATTGGTCGGCAGAGCCAGTATTGTATTATAGTTTTCATCATTCACTGCCATTTTCTTAAATGCAATAAAAAACATAGTTTATGTTGAAGGGAAGAATCTGATCAAAATAGACTTTCCAGACACGTTAATAATTCTTACGGGTAATAAAAGGTGATTCGTGAGAGAGCTTGTCTTCTTAGCTAACATCAGGTTCATCAACCACTTTTCCTCACGCCTCCTTTTATCAGTGAGGCTGCATCCCAAAATGCTTCCTATTCTCTACACAGTGCACAGATCACTACACAGTGTACTATGTAGGTAATTGGGTGTTGTTTGGGACGGTGATACATACTTCCAGCTGTTTGATGAATGGAAAGCAGTAATCTACCATAATATTCCACCTCTATCTAGTCAGCATCTGCTGGGAAGTAAAGACAAGTCCATTCTCTTTCTCAGCCATGATGATGATCCATGGTTTCCATCTGCACCTTTATCCCCAAAAATGTTTTTTGAATTTGTCACATGCGCCGAACACAAGCCCTTAATTAACCAACAATGCAGTTCAAGAAATAGAGTTAAGAAAATATTTATGAAATAAACTAAAGTGAAAAATAACAATACCGAGGCTATATACAGGGGATTCCCTGTACTGAGTCAATGTGTGGGTGTACAATTTAGTTGAGGTAATGTAGCAGAGAAGAATGACAAACAGACACAACTATACACGGACAGGAAAGTGCTAAATGTGCACACACAGACATGTACAAACAGTGCATGTGGAATGTATTGAGACCCCTTCACCTTTTCCACATTTTGTTACGTTACAGCCTCATTCTGAAATGGATTAAATGCAAAATCTTCCTCATTAATCTACACACAATACCTCATCATGAAAAAGCTACAACAGGTTTTTAGATTTTTTTGCAAATGTATAAAATAAAATAAAATAGACTGAAATACGTGATTTACATAAGTATTCAGACCCTTTGCTATGAGACTCGAAATTGATCATCCTTGAGATGTTTCTACAACTTGATTGGAGTCCACCTGTGGTAAATTCAACTGATTGGACATGATTTGGAAAGGCACACACCTATCTATATAAGGTCCCACAGTTAACAGTGCATGTCAGAGCAAAAACCAAGCCATGAGGTCGAAGGAATTGTCCGTAGAGCGCCGAGACAATATTGTTTGGAGGCACAGATCTGGGGAACGGTACCAAAACATTTCTACACTCTTGAAGGTCTCCAAGAACACAGTGGCCTCCATCATTCTTAAATGGAAGAAGTTTGGAACTCTCACGACACTTCCTAGAGCTGGCCGCCAACCGGAGCAACCTGAGCAATCAGGGGAGAAGGGCTTTGGTCAGGGAGGTGACCAAGATCCTGATGGTTACTCTGACAGAGCTCCAGAGTTCCTCTGTGGAGATGGTAGAACCTTCCAGAAGGACAACCATCTCTGCAGCACTCCACCAATCAGGCCTTTATGATAGAGTTGCCAGACGGAAGCCGCTCCTCAGTAAAAGGCACATGACAGCCCACTTGCAGATTGCAAAAATACACCTAAAGAACTCTCAGACCATGAGAAACAAGATAATCTGGTCTGATGAAACCAATATTGAAATATTTGGTCTGAATGGCAAGTGTCACGTCTGGAGGAAACCTGGCACCATCTCTACGGTGAAACATGGTGGTGGCAGCATCATTTTGTGGGGATGTTTTTCAGCCGCAGGGACTGGAAGTTTTGTCAGGATTGAGGGAAAGATGAACGGAGAAAAGTACAAAGAGATCCTTAATGAAAATCTGCTCCAGAGTGCTCAGGACCTCAGACTGGGGCGAAGGTTTAACTTCCAACAAGTCAATGACCCTAAGCACACAGGCAAGACAATGCAGGAGTGGCTTCGGGACAAGTCTCTGAATGTCCTTGAGTGGCCCAACCAGAGCCCGGACTTGAAGCCGATTTAGCATCTCCGGAGAGATCTGAAAATAGCTGTGCAAGCGACGCTCCCCATCCAACTTGACAGAGGTTGAGAGGATCTGCAGAGAAGAATGGGAAAACTCCCCAAATACAGGTGTGCCAAGCTTGTAGCGTCCTACCCAAGAAGACTCCAGGCTGTAATCGCTGCCAAAGGCGCTTCGACAAAGTACTGAGTAAAGTGTCTGAAAACATGTGAATGATGAAATTTCAGTATAATATTATATATTAATATTATTATTTATAATACATTTCCCAAAATGTCTAAAAAACCTATATTTGCATTGTCATTATTGGGTATTGTGTGTAGATTGATGAGGGAAAAAAACAATTGATTCCATTTTAGAATAAGGCTGTAACGTAACAAAATGTGGAAAAAGTGAAGTACAGGATATTCACCTGATGAAGTAGTACAAGATATTCAGATCTCCCTGATAAAGTAGTACAGGATATTCAGATCTCCCTGATAAAGTAGTACAGGATAATCAGATCTCCCTGATAAAGAAGTACAGGATATTCACCTGATGAAGTAGTACAAGATATTCAGATCTCCCTGATAAAGTAGTACAGTATATTCAGATCTCCCTGATGTAGTAATACAATATATTCAGAACTGCCTGATAAAGTAGTACAGTATATTCACCTGATGAAGAAGTACAGTATATTCAGATCTCCCTGATGAAGTAATACAATTTATTCAGATCTCCCTGATAAAGTAGTACAGGATATTCACCTCATGAAATAGTACAGGATATTCAGATCTCCCTGTTAAAGTAATACAGTACATTCAGATCTCCCTGATGAAGTAGTACAGTATATTCAGATCTCCCTGATAAAGTAGTATAAGATATTCAGACCTCCCTGCTAAAGTAGTACAGTATACGCAGATCTCCCTGATGAAGTAGTACAGTATATTCAGATCTCCCTGATGAAGTAATACAGGATATTCAGATCTCCCTGATGAAGTAGTATGGGATATTCACCTGATGAAGTAGTCAAGATATTCACCTGATGAAGTAGTCAGGATATTCACCTGATGAAGTAGTACAGGATATTCACCTGATGAAGTAGTAGAGGATATTCACCTGATGAAGTAGTCAAGATATTCACCTGATGAAGTAGTATAGGATATTCACCTGGTGAAGTACTCAGGATATTCACCTGATGAAGTAGTCAGGATATTCACCTGATGAAGTAGTACAGGATATTCACCTGATGAAGTAGTAGAGGATATTCACCTGATGAAGTAGTCAAGATATTCACCTGATGAAGTAGTACAGTATTTTCAGATATCTCTGATGAAGTAGTCAGGATATTCACCTGATGAAGTAGTACAAGATATTCAGATATCCCTGATAAAGTAGTACTGTATATTCAGATCTCCCTGATGAAGTAGTACAGGATATTCAGATCTCCCTGATAAAGTAGTCCGGAAAATCACCTGATGAAGTAGTCAGGATATTCACCTGATGAAGTAGTCAGGATATTCACCTGATGAAGTAGTCAGGATATTCACCTGATGAAGTAGTCAGGATATTCACCTGATGAAGTAGTCAGGATATTCACCTGATGAAGTAGTCAGGATATTCACCTGATGAAGTAGTCAGGATATTCACCTGATGAAGTAGTACAGGATATTCACCTGATGAAGTAGTACAGGATATTCACATGATGAAGTAGTCAAGGATATTCACCTGATGAAGTAGTCAAGATATTCACCTGATGAAGTACTACAGGATATTCACCTGATGAAGTAGTCGAGATATTCACCTGATGAAGTAGTACAGTATATTCAGATCTCCCTGATGAAGCAGTCAGGATATTCACCTGATGAAGTACTACAGGATATTCACCTGATGAAGTAGTCGAGATATTCACCTGATGAAGTAGTACAGTATATTCAGATCTCCCTGATGAAGTAGTACAGGATATTCAGTCCTCCCTGATGAAGTAGTCAGGATATTCACCTGATGAAGTAGTCAGGATATTCACCTGATGAAGTAGTACAGGATATTCACCTGATGAAGTAGTCAGGATATTCACCTGATGAAGTAGTAAAGTATATTTCCCTTGATGATGTAGTACAGGATATTCACCTGATGAAGTAGTCAGGATATTCACCTGATGAAGTAGTAAAGTATATTTCCCTTGATGATGTAGTACAGGATATTCACCTGATGAAGTAGTCAAGGATATTCACCTGATGAAGTAGTCAAGATATTCACCTGATGAAGTAGTCATGATATTCACCTGATGAAGTTGTCAGGATATTCACCTGATGAAGTAGTCAGGATATTCACCTGATGAAGTAGTCAGGATATTCACCTGATGAAGTAGTCAGGATATTCACCTGATGAAGTAGTCAGGATATTCACCTGATGAAGTAGTCAAGGATATTCACCTGATGAAGTAGTGAAGATATTCACCTGATGAAGTAGTACAAGATATTCAGATCTCCCTGATGAAGTAGTACAGTATATTCAGATCTCCCTGATGAAGTAGTCAGGATATTCACCTGATGAAGAACTACAGGATATTCACCTGATGAAGTAGTCGAGATATTCACCTGATGAAGTAGTACAGTATATTCAGATCTCCCTGATGAAGTAGTACAGGATATTTAGACCTCCCTGATGAAGTAGTCAGGATATTCACCTGATGAAGTAGTACAGTATATTTCCCTTGATGATGTAGTACAGGATATTCACCTGATGAAGTAGTCAGGATATTCACCTGATGAAATAGTACAGTATATTTCCCTTGATGAAGTAGTACATGGTATTCACCTGATGAAGTAGTCAGGATATTCACCTGATGAAGTAGTCAGGATATTCACCTGATGAAGTAGTCAGGATATTCACCTGATGAAGTAGTACAGGATATTCACCTGATGAAGTAGTCAAGGATATTCACCTGATGAAGTAGTCAAGATATTCACCTGATGAAGTAGTACAAGATATTCAGATCTCCCTGATGAAGTAGTACAGTATATTCAGATCTCCCTGATGAAGTAGTCAGGATATTCACCTGATGAAGTACTACAGGATATTCACCTGATGAAGTAGTCGAGATATTCACCTGATGAAGTAGTACAGTATATTCAGATCTCCCTGATGAAGTAGTACAGGATATTTAGACCTCCCTGATGAAGTAGTCAGGATATTCACCTGATGAAGTAGTCAGGATATTCACCTGATGAAGTAGTACAGGATATTCACCTGATGAAGTAGTCAGGATATTCACCTGATGAAGTATTAATGTATATTTCCCTTGATGAAGTAGTACAGGATATTCACCTGATGAAGTAGTCAGGATATTCACCTGATGAAGTAGTCAGGATATTCACCTGATGAAGTAGTCAGGATATTCACCTGATGAAGTAGTCAGGATATTCACCTGATGAAGTAGTCAGGATATTCACCTGATGAAGTAGTCAAGGATATTCACCTGATGAAGTAGTGAAGATATTCACCTGATGAAGTAGTACAAGATATTCAGATCTCCCTGATGAAGTAGTACAGTATATTCAGATCTCCCTGATGAAGTAGTCAGGATATTCACCTGATGAAGAACTACAGGATATTCACCTGATGAAGTAGTCGAGATATTCACCTGATGAAGTAGTACAGTATATTCAGATCTCCCTGATGAAGTAGTACAGGATATTTAGACCTCCCTGATGAAGTAGTCAGGATATTCACCTGATGAAGTAGTACAGTATATTTCCCTTGATGATGTAGTACAGGATATTCACCTGATGAAGTAGTCAGGATATTCACCTGATGAAATAGTACAGTATATTTCCCTTGATGAAGTAGTACATGGTATTCACCTGATGAAGTAGTCAGGATATTCACCTGATGAAGTAGTCAGGATATTCACCTGATGAAGTAGTCAGGATATTCACCTGATGAAGTAGTACAGGATATTCACCTGATGAAGTAGTCAAGGATATTCACCTGATGAAGTAGTCAAGATATTCACCTGATGAAGTAGTACAAGATATTCAGATCTCCCTGATGAAGTAGTACAGTATATTCAGATCTCCCTGATGAAGTAGTCAGGATATTCACCTGATGAAGTACTACAGGATATTCACCTGATGAAGTAGTCGAGATATTCACCTGATGAAGTAGTACAGTATATTCAGATCTCCCTGATGAAGTAGTACAGGATATTTAGACCTCCCTGATGAAGTAGTCAGGATATTCACCTGATGAAGTAGTCAGGATATTCACCTGATGAAGTAGTACAGGATATTCACCTGATGAAGTAGTCAGGATATTCACCTGATGAAGTATTAATGTATATTTCCCTTGATGAAGTAGTACAGGATATTCACCTGATGAAGTAGTCAGGATATTCACCTGATGAAGTAGTCAGGATATTCACCTGATGAAGTAGTCAGGATATTCACCTGATGAAGTAGTACAGGATATTCACCTGATGAAGTAGTGAAGATATTCACCTGATGAAGTAGTACAAGATATTCAGATCTCCCTGATGAAGTAGTACAGTATATTCAGATCTCCCTGATGAAGTAGTCAGGATAT